>NC_041380.1:465333882-465518554 GCF_002162155.2 Triticum dicoccoides | reverse complement strand
TCAACGCCCCCACCGCCGGTGACTGCCAACCAGAGGTCTCACGACTTCGAGTACCCACCGACCACTAATTTATTACCATTTATGTCCTTCATATACGCGCTGACGGGTTGGTCCTATGGTAATGTGCGCTGCTGAATGTGGACCGTTTAACTGGTCAATTGATCGTGTCATCAACAAATTATGGAGCTATATGGTGAGCCAGTGACCGTATGATCACCCTAAAATGTATTTTATTAACACAGTACAGACTCAAACTACCATTTCTTTCTTTCATATATGGGCTGACAGGTGGGCCCCACGGTTACGCACCCCTATGGTGCAACACTCGTTGCGCCACGTGGAACATTTGACTGGTCAATTGATTGTGTCATCAACAAAATACAGAGTTGTATGGGTGAGCCAGTGATCGTATAATCATGACATGTATTTTTTTAATACGGTACAGACGCAAGGGCTCATATATACGCGCAAGCACTCACCGCTATAAGCGCACACATGCAGACCCTACCCCTATGAGCACCTTCGAGAGAGTGGGCCAGCATATGATCTTGAGATTTTACGAAGTCACCATAGGTGCCTCGTAGTCGAGTGGAACGTCTCCTCCCACTGAATGCACATCGCCGGAAAATACTGAAATTAACCCAGGATAAATGCGAGCACCGGGACTTTAACCCTGGTGGGCTCGACAAACCACTGCCCCCCTAACCATCCAACCACATGTTGGTTAGCACGACAAAATGTATGTGGTGACCGTGATGAGCTTATTCTGAAATCCAGTGACCATATCGTGCTTTCGCTTAAAATACAATGACCGTAAGTGTCGTCAACAAAATATGGAGCACGCATCAAATGCAAAGTCTGTCAGTGTCATCAAGAAAATATGAAGATGTATCGTGAGCTAGATACCGTATGATCACCACGAGAATGTATACGGTGACCTTAATGAGCATATTCTGAACTCCAGTGACCGTATAGTGCTTTAGCTTGAAATACAGTGACCGTCATGCGTGAGTGTGTCGTGGGCATGCATACTTTTAGAGGGCCGAGAGATAGTTTGTGTGCGTACGTGAAAGTGGTGTAGAAAGAGGGGATGTCCGGTGGAGACAAGGAGAGATATGCCCTTCGTTTCTCTTTCCCGTGACTAATATTTTAGGAGAATATATAAAAATTCACAATGCAGAATAAATATTTTTGGATGCACCATGCAATTAACTTTCATGTATAACATTGTACTATTGTATATGCTTATTTTCTTAGTGGCTGATTGCGTGTGTGGTGTGGTGGGCGCATCATTTCTAGTTGTGGTGGGTCAACATGAGGACTCATGGGTTGGTTTCATCCAGCGCCACATAGGTTGGATCGAGACGCATTATACAAAGACCCATGTGGAGGACTCGGCGTACAACACGAAGCTAGCTACCAGAGTCGCGGAGGACTCTATCCCTACTGGTGATAAGCCGACTATATATGATTTGTAACCCTAGGCCCTGAGTATGTTATAAAAGCTTGGGGGCTAGTTCGTCGATAGTATACACACACACACAATGCCTGGTATTCATGTGTACTTTGTACACACCCCCATCAATAATATACAGAACCAGGAGTAGGCTTTTTCCTCAACTGCAAGGGTCTGAATTAGGGTAAAACTTTGCCTCGTATTACCATCCAGCCTAACAGTCAGAGATATCCTACCGAATGATATGATGGAATCATATCTGCCAACTACTAAGAGAGAGGTGTGTCTGGGGGGGCAATGTGTGCGAGAGAGGCCTAAAGATAATGTGCGTGCAGGAGACACGTAGGCACATATATGTGTGTATAGAGGGCTAGTAGAGACCGTGCGTGTGTATATATGCATGTGAGAGAAATAGTGTTTTCCAACTAAGATTAGTGAAAAGAGTGGTACATAGTAGTCAGAAAGAGAGAGAGAGATACAGAGAGAGCATGTGTGTGAGACTCTCTGACACCCCGAGAGAGATTGTGAGTATGTGTGAAAGAGAAATGTCGATGCATATAAAGTGTGTGCACTTATGTGGTAGATAGAGAGATATAGCGCATTTGTGAGAACGGGCCGAGGCATAGTGCATCTACGTGTAAAAGGCGGTTCTACGCATTAAATTAAATTATAAATGGCATTATTATTTTTTGGATGAGATCATGAATTTTGCAAATTGCGTATGGACGAAAATCGGTCTATCAGACACTCATACTCTATTGAATTCTAGCATGTGCATGTGCTTATTTCATATTATCGATCCATAGAGTGAGAGCGGTTTGAAATACAGGCAATGGATGCTTTTGCAAGTCATATATAAACATTAATTAGTGCACTCCATGTTGTTAGTGTGAAGCACTTTACACATTTTTCACTTGCATGGATACATTCCAAATTGCTAGCTACAAAATAGAATACATGTCGAATTCAACATAAAGGGGGTTTCGAAGATTCGAATTCATAGCAAGTGCATTCATCTATTTGAACCAGAGATAATGGCATTCGTAAATCAGATGTAAAAGGGGGCATCAATCTTTGTTGTGCGTTTGAACATGCTATATATATTCATACGCATGTCTAACTTTTTTTTGCAACCAAGGAGATTATATCTGGAACCATGCATGAACTGAGGTAAGTTGCATATTTTTTAATATATACTCGTGTACAATGTACATTCAAATGTACCACCTCCATTCCAAAATAATCGTAGCTTTAGGATTTTCAAGAGTAAAGATTTGTGAAGTTTGACAAATCCTGAATGTTCAATTCAAGAGAACCGAAAACGTTAATGCTTCTGCTCCCAAATATTGAACGAAGCGCCAAATAGGCCTCTGGTCACCCGAAACCGCGCGAGACTAATGTTTGGTGGTAGGAAATTACTGTCCCGACTCTGGCCCGTGTAGCCTATCGGCCCGATGTCCACCGGGGTAGGTTTGTAACTTCACCAAGACGCCAGTGTCAACCACCTCCGAGAAGCATTCATACGCCGTGGGCGCCTAAACATCCATGCGCTCGGCCGAAATCTATCCCGCCCACATTTGGGACACCTGAGATTACTGTCCTACCCCCAACCCGCAATATGTCCAAAATTTTAGATGGGGGCAAAGTTTTTAACTTTCCCCAAATTTCAAACAAGCGCGTCCCAAACCAAAACATTGTTCCCCCTTAGTTCCCCGCCTCCCTCCGTTTCCCCATTCATTCTCCATGGGCGCCAAAACGCCCTCTCCACCAACCGCGAAACCCCAGCCTTCTCCGTCCTCCACCCCATAGCGCCCAATCCGCCGCCACCCTCCTCCATCACACCGGAGCCGGTACCCCGACATCATCGTCCAACGCAACTGCAACCGCAACACCCTCAAGGACTTAGCACCTGAAGCCGATGTAGAGCTGCCTCCATGATGCCTACGCCGACGTGCGCCGTACCAGAACTACTCCGACCACACCGTCCTGCGCCTCACTGCTGCCGCTCCACTATCGCAACTGTCCACCGCATCGGAGCTGTTCCCGCTACGCCGTTGTTCGCCGCCTCGGATCTGCTTCCCCGCCGCCGACAGACGGCCACCGCTCCACACTCAACAACTTGGCCATGGGTTCATCCAAGGCTGCACCGTCCTCCACAACTTCTTGTTTCCAGCGAACCACAAGAAGATCGTTGGAAAAACAGAAGGAGGACACAACACTGCCAGCAGAAAGAGGTAGTCCTCTTCCCTTATTCGTGCAAACCTTATGTCTCTGCTCACACCATATTCATCCCACGAAAGAAACTAGTTGAGCGCTTCTTACTGCATCTTCTTCATGATACTAAATGCACAAGGTTTCCTCCCTTTACTATTTCACCTTTGCTAGAGGTCAGTAGCCCACCTGAATTTCAATTCAGGGTCAATCGAACCGCAAATAAAAGAAGCAGCACCCGCTTAGGCGCGCGGAGTACCTAGTCCGCCTGTTCGTCGGGGAAGCGGCGCATCAGGGTCTGTCATAGGGGTGTGGGGCGCAGGAGCTGCTTGCGCCCGATCTGGAGGTCGGCGGGGCTTGAATGGATTGCCGGGGGCGGTGCCAAGCACGGCGGTGTGGTGAGGTCGAGGGGAGGGCGCAGGCAGGGGACTGGGCCAGTGGTCGCTGCCGTTTCGAGGAAGATCGTCAACACTGAATGGCTGGAGGTAGATGAAGGTGATCTGCCCGTTCTTTATACACCGGACGGTGCAGAAAAAAATGAACTGACCTATTTGTTTTCAGTCGAATGTTATTTTCATAGAATCCTGTAGTAATTTAGTGTGCCATGCATGTTGCAGAGCTATGATATGTCTCCCGTCATTTATTTCTCACCGACCTGCTATCTGCTACCTTTACACTATACTAATTGTGCACACACTTCACCCATACTCACACTATTGTTTTTTATGCATGGGTATTTCAGACTCTGACGCAGTGTTGATGAATGCTGAAAAGAAAAGATAGATGTCGCTCCAGTGTAATTCAAAGATAAGCACTAAGTGTTTCAGCGCTCTAAAGGATGCAGTGTCAGCAATTGGAGACAGTAAACGTAGCTCTGCAGTTGATGATCTCAATTGCCACACACAACCATCCCAGGTGCTTGCTTTAACTTCGCGCTGTCAAATGTGGTTGCATGTTGCATATGGCGTCTAGCTTGTATTGCTTCCAATTTGGTTAAATTGCATCTGCTTAATTTACACATTATACCTTTGATAATGACATGCCTTCCTGTTTTTGATACATACTCCCTCCGTTCGGAATTACTCGTCCAAGAAATGAATGTATCTAGATGTATTTTAGTTGTAGATACATCCATTTTTGTGACAAGTAATTCCGAACAGAGGGAGTACTACATATGTCTATTGACCATGCTCGTACATCAAACTAATGCTCTTTTGTATCCCTCATCAATCACTTATGATGAGACAGTCACCCAGGTGGGTTACTGTGAGACGCCATACTCGTTTAAAGAGTGTAGTGTCATCCTCCCCACATGATTCTCAAGAAACAGCAAGGCTAAATGAAGATAGTCAACATAGCTGTCTAGTTGATGACCACAATTCCCCCACACCACCATCACAGGTGCTTGCTCTAACTTCGCAGTGTGATATGTGGTTGCATGTTGCATACAGTGTCTAGCTTGTAATGCTTCTAATTAGGGTAAATTGCATCTGCTTAGTTTACACATTATACCTGTGAATATGACATGCCTTCCTATTTTTGGTACACACTACATCTATGTGTTAACCTTGTTCTTATATGAAACTACATCTCTTCTGTATCCTGCATCAATCACTTACGATGAGTCACCTTTATTCGTTGCATATTATTTCTAGCATGTTGCCATGTATTGCTTCTAATTTGGTCAAATACATTTGTTAGGGCACCCTTTTAATTTGGCAGAGTGATATTGGTTTCATCTTTCATATGGTTTCTAGCTTGCATTGATTCTAACAAGTTCAAGCACCTTGTGCTTAGTTTACACTTTATACATCATACATGTCAATATGTCACACCGTCCTGTTTTTCATACATATTCCATCCTCCTATCATGCGGCTGCCTTACATGAAAGTAGTGTTCGTCAGTATCATGCATCAATGAGTTCTGAAGAGAAAATTTTATTCCTTGTTCTTGTGGGTTTGACTTGACAAGGCAAAATCAAGAAAGAGGAAGGAAAAGAGTAAGGAAAGCAATGATGGTGGTCCTCTGCAGCAACGTAAATGGAGCATCTGTACCGATTCTCCTTGTACTGATAGTGCATTACAAGGTCCAAGTCTCCGTTCCCCTACTCCACCATCCAAGGTGCTTGCTCTAACTTGGCAGTGTGATATCTGGTTGCATGTTGCATATGGTGTCTAGCTTGTATTGCTCCTAATTAGTGTAAACTGCATCTTCTTAGCTTACACATGATACGTGTGAATATGACACGCTTTCCTATTTTTGGTACATACTATATCTGTCTATCACACCATGTTCTTATATGAAACTACTCTTCTTGTGTATCCTGCATCAGTCACTTATGATGCAACACCTTTAAGTTGGTAGTGTGATATTGGTTTGCATCTTCAATATGATTTCTAGCATGTATTGCTTCTAGTTTGATGAACGCCACCTATGACGAGACTGTTTTAACTTGGCAGAGTGATATTGATTGCACCTTTCATATGGTGTCTAGTTTGTAGTGCTTCTAATTTGTTGAAGTGCCTTCTGCTTAGTTACCACATCATAGGTGTGAATATGTCAAGCCATCCATTTTTTCGTACATATTCCATCCTCGTATCATGACTTTGCCTTTCATTAGAGTAGTGTTCGTCAGTATCATGCATCAATGAGTTCTGAAGAGCAAATTTTATTCCTTTTTCTTGTGGGTTTGACTTGACAAGGCAAAATCAAGAAAAAGGAAGGAAAAGAGTAAGGAAGTCGATGATGGTGGTCCTCTGCAGCAACGTAAACGGAGCATCTATACCGATTCTCCTTGTACTGATAGTGCATTACAAGGTCCAAGTCTCCGCGCTCCCCTACTCCACCATCCAAGGTGCTTGCTCTAACTTGGCAGTGTGATATCTGGTTGCATGTTGCATATGGTGTCTATCTTGTATTGCTCCTAATTAGTGTAAACTGCATCTGCTTAGCTTACACATGATACGTGTGAATATGACACGCTTTCTTGTTTTTGGTACATACTATATCTGTCTATCACACCATGTTCTTACATGAAACTACTCTTCTTGTGTATCCTGCATCAGTCACTTATGATGGAACACCTTTAAGTTGGCAGTGTGATATTGGTTTGCATCTTGAATATGATTTCTAGCATGTATTGCTTCTAGTTTGATGAACACCACCCATGACAAGACAGTTTTAACTTGGCAGAGTGATATTGATTGCACCTTTCATATGGTGTCTAGTTTGTAGTGCTTCTGATTTGTTGAAGTGCCTTCTGCTTAGTTACCACATCATAGGTGTGAATATGTCAAGCCGTCCATTTTTTCGTACATATTCCATCCTTGTATCATGACTTTGCCTTTCATTAGACTAGTGTTCATCAGTATCATGCATGGATGAGTTCTGAAGAGCGAATTATATTCCTTTTTCTTGTCGGTTTGACCTCACAATGCAAAATCAATAAAGATGAAGGAAATTGACAAGGCATTGGATGACGGTGGTCCTTCCGAGCAACTGAAACAGAGGTTCTCTATAGATTCTACTCCGCCATCCTCCCAACAAGATTCGCAAGACAACGCAAGGCTAGACAGTCAACGTAGCTGTGTAGATGATGAGCACATCTCCCCTACTCCACCATCCCAGGTGCTTGCTCTAACTTGGCACTATTATATGTGATTGCATGTTGCATATGATGTCTAGCTTCTATTGCTTCTAACTTTGTTGAATTGCATCTGCTTACTTTACACATAATGCCTGTGAATATGACATGTGTTCCTGTTTCTAGAACATACGTGTACATGATGAGCACATCTCCCCTACTCCACCATCACAGGCGCTTGCCCTAACTTGGCACTATTATATGTGCTTGCATCTTGCGTATGATGTCTAGCTTGTATTGCTTCTAACTTTGTTGAATTGCATCTACTTACTTTACACATAATGCCTGTGAATATGACACGTGTTCCTATTTTTAGAACATACGTGTACATGATGAGCACATCTCCCCTACTCCACCATCACAGGTGCTTGCTCTAACTTGGAACTGTTATATGTGGTTGTGTTTTTCGTATGATGTCTAGTTTGTATTGCTTCTGATTATGTTGAATTGCATCTGCGTAGCTTACAACTTATACCTCCAACGATCACTTACCCATAAGACACATTTAACTTGGGACTGTGATGTAGATTGCATCTTGCATTGTCTTCTAGCTTGTACTACTTCTAATTTCTTGAAATGGCACTTATGACGGGACACTTTTTACCTGATAGAGTGATATTGGTTGCATGTTCATATGGTGCCTAGCTTTCATTTCTTATAATTTTATTGAAATGTCTTCCGCTTACTGTTTTTTCATACATATTCCATCCTCCTATCATGCGTGTGAATATGAAACGTTGTTTTTTTGTATATATTCCATCCTCCTATTCTGCGCTTGCCTTACATCAAAGTAGTGTTTGTCTGTATCATGCATCAACCAGTTATGCAAAGCTAATTTTATTCGTCTTCTTGTGGTTTTGACTTCATAAGGCAATATCAGAAAATAGGAAGTAAAAGAGTAAGTTAGGGGATGTTGGTGGTCCTCCGCACTGACGCAAACAGAGACTCTATAGATTTGCCACTGCTACTGCTAATGAAGTTGAAGTCCCAAGTCTACATGATGAGTTCATCTCCCGTACTCCACCATCGCAGGTGCTTGCTCTAAGTTGACAGTGTGATAATTGGTTTCATGTTGCATATGTTGTCTAGCATGTATTTCTTCTATTTTGATTAAATTGCAACTGCTGAGTTCATACGTTATACATGTGCATATGACATGGTGTTCTGTGTCTAGAATACACTTCATCTATCTATCATACCATGTTCTTACATCAAAATACTGCTGCTGTGTATCCCGCATCAGTCACTCATAATTGGACACTTTTAACATGGCAATTTGATAGTGGTTGCATCTTGCATTGATTTCTACATTGTACTGCTTCTAATTTTTTGAATTGCCACTTATGGCAAGACACTTTTAACTTGGCAGAGTAATATTGGTTGCATCTTTCATATGGTGTCTAGCTTGCATTACTTCTATTTTCTTGAAAATCCTTCTGCTTAGTTTACACATCGTAGCTGTGAATATGTCATGTCGTCCTGTTTTTCTTACATAGTCCATCCTCATACGGTTGTCCTACATCAAAGTATTGCTTGTCTGTATCATGCATCAATGAGTTCTGAAGAGCGATTTTATTCTTTTATGTTGTGGGTACGGCTTGACATGGCAAAGTCAAAAAAGAGCAAGGAAAATAATATAGTAGGGAGTGGTGTTACTCGTCGGGTGAAACGGAAAAGGATTTGTCGTCCAGATTCTGCTGGTACTTATAGTGCAGTAGAAGGTCCAAGTCCACCGGCTAAATCTTCAAACGCAGTATCACCTGCTCCACCAGCTGCAGCATCCGCTTCAACTGTACCAGCATCTCAATGAGTTACTCATTCGTTTGCTCCGGAACTGGCCAGTTCCCAAGCTGCCTTCACACCTAACACTACTTACGAAGCACTGCTGACACAACAGGACTTGGCAAGATCAGATGAACCTCATGAGCATCAACACCAAGACGGTACCTGAACGAGTCAAGTTGCAGTTGCACGCTCCTTTATATGTACTCTCACAGTTTGATGTACACTAACACTTTCCATATTCGTTGTTGAACTAGCACCACGACGCAAGCGGAAACAGACATTAGGGATAATGCTTGACAGATTAACAAAATCTAAAGGAGGAAGAATGGAGATCCATTTTGAGGTAGGTTTAAAAAGGCCACGTGATGCTATAGAGTCAGCCAAGTTAGTATCAGAGGCAGCCGTTGCCATTAGGTGTCATGCACATATCCTACCAACATGGATCCAGTACATGAATGAGAAAGACAAAATCTAGTTTAACACCTTCCTTGACCATTTATCCGTAAGTAATGTTATTCTCGCAATTAGTAATATTGTCTTGCTCTGTCCCATACTTTCTAGCTTCCTCCTAATAAGACTCACATTCTTTTTTTCAATAGATGAGGTTCAAGTTGGATCCGAAAGATGATGCAACTAAACAAGCATGCACTCATGTTTTTCAGTCTGCTCTACGACAGTATCGGTACCACCTTAGAAAATCTCACTTTGAAGGCAAGGCTAACAATGAAATCGCCCAAACATCTCCAGTCGAATATATTACAGATGAAGACTGGACAACCCTCGTTAAACACTGGTCTGATCCAAAGTATCAAGTAGGCTATATGTATTTGATCAAACCACATATTGAACTTGTGTTTATGTATGTGCCTTACAAGTGTATCTTCTTCTAGGCTAACTGTTTGAGGAACAAGACCAACCGTTCTAAAGTGAAATTTCAACAGACAACAGGATCTCGTAGCTATATTGCACACTGCGAGGCTCTTGTAAATAGCTGCTACTTCCTTCTTTTTTCTGTGCCATATTATCGTATCTATATTGACTTGTTCCAAATACAGAGGAAAGCCTGTGCGGACCAAAAAGAACCTGAACCGAATGCAGTGCAAATCTTCAAGGATTGCCACACCAGCAAGATGAAGGGCATGAGCACACTAGTTCAAGCCGTTGTTGTAAGTCCTTACTCCTCCTGCCTTTGAACTGATTGATATTGTGATGTGTTCATTTAACTACTTGGTTTGCAGCCAATGTCAGTTACTCTGTTCACTTTTATACACAGTTGTCTTAATGTATCATTTCACCTTACATGGTTTAAAAGAGATGAACGATATTCTTTTGGTCTTGATCTGTATTCTAGTTGTTATGTTCACGTGCGCACACAATGATAAAATAGCCTGTTTGTTTTATATCTGTTTGCCCATGATATGAATGATGTCATACTATGTTCATCCTACTTTAAACCATGTCTCTTTATCCTTAGATGTCAACTAATGTGAGGTAATAGACAATACAGTAGGCATGCTACATGGACATATGTTCCGAAAGTGATTTTATTATGTAGTTGGCACTACAATACATGCTAATGTATTACAGTAGTTCACCAAAATAAGTTATGTATAAACGTGTAACCTACTTTGTTTATTTTTGTCTCATTAGTAACTTATCTGGTACATTAATCTACAAATTCAAACTTTCAGGAAGCTATGGAAAAAATGATTGAACGGCCACAACCACCTGAAGGTGACGAGGCTACCACAGGCACAATTTCACCTCTTGCTGCAGTGCATCAGTATCTCTCTGCTAACAATGCAAAAAAGCACCTTCCTGCGTAATTATGGGTTGGTTGTCAAGGTAACCTCGTCCAAATCGCCTACTGAACAAAATTTTCCTACTAGACAGAGTGATATATCTGTGCTCCAGACACAAGTCCAATCCCTAATGGATGTCGTTTTGGAAACAAGAATAGTGGTTGACAAATGTCGTCAAGATATGAATGGTTTTGAAACCAGACTATCAGACATTCGCTTCGTTGTTCAAGAGCAATGGCGGAAAAAAGGTGAAGATCGTGTTGCTCCATCAGATTCTACAACCTGAAACATTAGCACTCATGTCAAATGATCTGTGCTTTTATACATCTGATGGTGCTTTATCTGCAAGGACTGTAAACTTTATGCCAACAGGCCTTTTGTTGTGATACAACATTTATGATGCTGCCAAAGGCTGCAATAATTACGACGCTATTTTTGTATAGTGTAGGTTTATCTTAGTAATGTATTCGGCCGAAAGCTTCGTAGGAGCCCAACATGCCAACATTCGTCGGGCCCATTCCAATTGGGCTAAAAACGATTATGGGCCGAAAGTTGCATGTAGCCCACTAAAAATATCTGGGCCTAAATCAGCATAAGTTTTCATATTTTTCTGGTAGACATGTGCCTATAATGGGCCTTTAACAGGCCTAAACATAATTTGGGCCCTCAGTAATAATAGGCCATTTACAGGTGTAAATATCTCGAGCCCATAAAAACATGGGCCTTTAAAAGACCAAAAATGAGATTGGGCCCATTTACGATGCGGATCTTTCACAGGCCGAAATTCGGACGGGCCGTAAATGTGCCGACCTAATACACGGGCCTTTAACAGGCCGGAAGTTCGGTCGAGCTAGATTATCATCATTTTTATATGGGTCATTAATGGGCCCTATGTGACATTGGGCCACATATGGCCCATGGATTTTATCCGACGTTAACAGGCCGAAAGTGGCCCAAATCTATAGTGGGCCTCTA
Organism: Triticum dicoccoides; assembly: GCF_002162155.2. NCBI lineage: Eukaryota > Viridiplantae > Streptophyta > Magnoliopsida > Poales > Poaceae > Triticum > Triticum dicoccoides. The sequence continues at coordinate 465,506,681 of NC_041380.1, read as the reverse complement.
ACAGGCCGAATGTTAGACATGGCCGAATAGGACCCAAATCCTTCACGGTAGTTTATGGGCCGAAAGTTTCAATGGCCTGTAAATGGGCCCAAATGAAGCAGGACCTTTAACAGGTCGGAAATACACCGGGCCGTAATTCAGCCCATACACTTAGCGGACTGTTAACGGGCCAGAAGTGACAATGGGCCGCGATGATGACAAGTTTAGGACAGGCCGTTGACGGACCAATTTCACACTAGCCGTATGGGCCTTAACTGAGAATGTTGGGCCTTTAGCTGGGCCGGCCCATTATGGTCCGTAAAATCTCGCGGGCCTTTAGCTGGGCTGGCCCATTATGGCCCGCAAAATCTCGCGGGCCTTTAGCTGGGCCGGCCCGTTATGATACGCAAAATCTCGTGGGCCTTTTGCTGGGCTGGCCCATTATGGACCGCAAAATCTTGTGGGCCTTTAGTTGTGCCGGCCCATTTAAACTTTATGGGCCACTTTTGGGCCGGTCCATGTGTCAACATATCATAGGCGCATCTCGCCCATTAGATGAGTGACACATGTGACAACGCGGAGCTGACACGTGTTTCCATCAGCCAATCAGAATTTTACACGTGGAAAATCCTCATTGGTCCGGGCTGTTAACGGGTAATCGGATCCAAAACCAGACCCGGTAGCTTAACAGCGTTCCGTTACGATGGATGTCACGTGTCGGTCACCCTTGACGAAAGCACTTCTGTGATGCGCGATTTATCGTCATGGAAGTGGACACTTCCGTGATAATACTTTTGGTAATGTCATGAAACACTTCTACGACAACACATGTATGACTATCTTCATTCTGTCATAAATTTGTCATGGATGTACATGCATGACAGAAAACGTGACCTACTATGACAAACACGTATCATCACGGAAGTGTATTTTTTTGTAGTGGGAGTTCGCCATCACCCAGTTCGACGAGATGGCGGAGCAACAGGCCATCCCGTAGTCCATCCAAGATGAGGCCTATGTGGAGCCCAACCGGGCGTTCCTCCGGCGGGAGCAGGCGGAGTCCGATGCACTCTTCGCCGAATTTGACGCAGAGATAGAGGCGGAGGAAGCCGGAGCGGAGCAGCCGGAGGCGTCGAAACTGCAGCTGCCGCCCATGCTACCGGAGCCGGGCATGGAGATCGTCGACATCTCCGGCGACGAGTAGCTAGGTGATCGACGTAGTATGTAGGTTTATTTTAGTTTGCATGTAAGGATTTGAGAATCTAGTATGAGATATCCGATTGTAACTGTGGAAATTTGAGACATGCCCTATCAGTGACTGCGGACGCGCCCGTCTAAAAAATAAATTTGCTATGATGACATAATGAAAACAAGACCATGGGTTGTCTGGTAAATTTTTCAAAAGCCCAAAAAAATCTACATGGTCCATAAAGTAAGAATTGAAAAAACTTAAAAATAATAATAGCAAATGGTCCAAAAAAGGAGTTTGCTATTGTCAAATAAATTGATTTTCCATCGCCCATGAAGAAATTTGTCATTTGTCAAAGAAAGGAGATTTTCCATTGTGAAGAAAAAGATTTGCCATTGTCAAAGAAAAAGATTTTCCATGGTCAAAAAAGGAGATTGGCCATTGCACATACAAGATATATTTGCCATGGCCTCAAAATAAAATTAATGGTCCAATATTTTTGCCATGGTAAAAAAATGAATTTGCCATGATAGAGTACGAAGGAAATGATCCCTAATTGATGGCAAATGTGGAAAATTGTATGCCATTGTAATTTTTTAGAAAAAAGTATGGCAAATTTGTTTAAGTAACCATGGTAACATTCTTCAAATTGCATGGCAACATATGCTTTTAGTTGCCATGGAAACACATCTTTAAAACAAACTGCATAGCTTTAACAGGCATTACAAACTCATGATGTATAATTTCCAATGGCAAACGATCTCAAATTCATAGTAATTTGCCATGGAATATGGAACTAAACGATATCTAATTCATGAGAAATGTAGAAAAATGGTATGTATTGTAGATCATTTTCATGGCAAAATTTAGAGATCTCTAATACATGGAAGATTTAGAGAACATTGGGCATTTACATGGGAAAACAGTCTCTAAAAATGAATAGCATTTTGACATGGTCTATTAAAATTCATAGCAATTTTGCCATGGCAACTATTTACCAAAAAAGATGTTAACTATAAAGGATTGTAAATTTGCTAATTGATGATAATTTGCCATGGCAAACGATCTCTAATTCATTGTAATTTGTCATGGTATATGAAATAAAAATGATGTCTAATTCATGAGATAATGTAGAAAAATGATATGAATTACAAATCATTTGTCATGGCAAATTTGGAGATCACAAGCACAAACCAATCAGGAAGCCTGCTCCTATGGTAGGAGTAAACACATGACAGCTCCGCTGCGGTGAAGAAACACGCACTCCACATGACCTGCGCGCGACTGCTATTGGACTAAGGCTGTGTTTGATAGTGAAGTATTAAAAAATCAAAGTATTGAAAAACTACAATATTTTTGCATGTTGGTATAAAATACCACAATTTTGATATATCACAGTATTATGAAGTATTGAGAATACTTTGTGCTGTTTGGCTGGTGCTGCATATATCCACGTAAATTGGCTAGCTAGCTAGCCGTTTTCTCCTTAACTACCCAGCTGTTGCAAACTCAACGACCATGCACAAAGGCCACCCACATGCACAAACTTTGGATGGCCATGCACAAAGGCCACTGCCAAACTGTAGTTGGGCATGTAGCTTACCAAAGAGGAGGCAGTCGAACTACCACAACACGAGGTGTGTCACCTCACGAACTCATTGGCATTCTTCCGCGCTGCTGTCAAGGGGCATCCGGAGCTGCGCGTGGAGCTAGGACCTGACAGCTCACAACACGGCGTAGCCGGTGGCGCACCACGCGTAAACTGGAACCGTGCGGCCAAGCTCGACGCCTTGCAGTGGATTCGATTAGTGGCTCCTCCCAAGCATTACTTCAAACATATGACCAGCATGACACGTGATACAACAAGCAAAAAAGGAGGCGGCTTGGAAGCAGACGAAGGAGCAGCGACGAGACTATCTCCAGCGACGAGAGAGCAGCAGCGGCGGCTTGGAAGCGAACGAGGAAGAACAACGAGACGGGCCTGTTTTCTCGCCTGTTCAGTTTAAAAAAAATAGGTTCGGGGTTCTTTTTTTAAAACAAAGGAAATACTGTGTTTTAGGGAATACTGTTGTATTAAAACTACAATTTATTATGGAAACCAAACAGCTTACTGTAATTAAAATCATGGTATTTGAAAAAACTATAGTATTCTCCAAATACATAGAAAATGCAGAGCTATCAAACAGGGCCTAACTTTTTTTAAGGTCACTACTATGTTTCTTTAGTCGGTCGTAACAATGGTTACTTTAGAAAGAATTGCATGGTTCACTTGTGTATTTCTGAACTATTAATTACTGTTCTACAAAAGTGTTAACCTACCAATATTCCATGGAGCTTATGATTTTTTTAGCAAACTAAAAATAGCTTATAGAGTATTTCTCAATATGCATTATTACCATGAAGCGTAATGTCAAGGAGGGGCATGAGCAAAGTGGGAAATGACAAGTTCGGTCTCATTCTTATTAATTTTAGTCCTCCAAAAGCACCCTAAGCACCTACTTCTGAACGAACAACTTTTGCTGAGTGAACATAGTATGTTGCTACTTACTAAATCATTCTGTTGCACTATAAAGTATATGCATTTTTCATATTTCAACAACAATATATAAATGGCTCAGTATGGTAAAAAACTATTTTGGTCGTATTAAGAGATTTATTAGTAGGTATAAAATTTATACAATGATTAAAAATGAGACCTATCAATTCCAGATAGATCAAGAATGTATTTTCAAAATATAAATAAATACAGCGCGAGTGATCATAAAGAATATAGTTATACGATCAATGCAAACAAAATATTGCATATGTAAATAACACACGCGAATCAACCTATGGTTGGATGGTTAGAGGGGTCGTGGTATTCTCAGCCCACCAGGGTTCAAGTCCTGGTGCTCGCATTTATTCCTGGATTTATTTCAGTATTTCCCGCGATGCGTATTCAGTGGGAGGAGACATTCCCGTCGACGACGAGGTGCCTACAGTGACTTCATAAATTTCAAGATGATATGCCGGCTCAGCCTTTCGAAGGTGCTCATAAGAATAGGGTGTGTGTGTGCGCGCGTTCATAGGGGTGAGCAGAGGCGGAGTTTCGTAGGGGCTAAACCGGGCCGTGGCCCGCCCAGGATTTTAGCAAAATAATAATTATGTATGCATCTTCGTAGGTCAGCCCACCTACGCATCCCCTCAGACATGTGTTCACCCAAGCAGCGCACGTCATCCCCAATTCTCTCTTCCTCTCTCGCGGTCCAAGGAGCACCGACCACTGGAGCGAGCTACCCGCCATCTCATGGAGCAGCCGCTGCTCGCCGAGATCTTGCGTCAGTCGTCGCTAGCCTCCTGCCCTGCTCCTAATCCCGAGCATCAGCGACATATACGTTGACGTGCCGTCATGCCGCCCGCAAATTTCTGGCGCATAAGCTCCCTGCGTCCATCTGCTCTCCTCTAAAGCTCCAACATCGAGTCTTGCCAACGTCCCTACTAGGCGCTGGCACATGAACCCCCTGCCTGCCGGACTGATTTTTTTAGGACACATGACACACCAGCAGCAGGGCAACACAGGTAAACTAGCATTTTCCTCCAAATTCCCCATTTGGTATGCAATAGCCTGATTTCTTTCAGTTCCTTACATCTAGTGATTACTAATAGTCTGATCTTATGCAAACTGCATCCTAGGTCATGGGCAAGAGAAATTAGGGTTAGACAAGAACTGCTTTGGTATTTAAAAGGAAAAGAGACAAGATAAGTGAAGTTGAGGAAGACCATGTATTTCCCTGGCTTGAATTAGCTACTCCCTCCGTCCGAAAATACTTGTCATCCAAATGAACAAAAAAGAGATGTATCTAGAACTAAAATACATCTAGATACATCTTCTTTTATCCATTGTGATGATAAGTATTTCTGAACGGAGGGAGTAGCTTATAATGGTGCTTTATGAACTGTACTTTGGGTGGTGTATTGTGCTTTCCTTATATATATATATGCTCGCTGCATCTTGTAAACTTGCATCATATACTATTCAGAATTTCCAAAAAAAAATACTCTTCTTTAGTCTGGCCCATCCAACATTTTCTTTCAAGCTCCACCACTGGGGTGAGTGTACGCGCGTGTATATGAACACTTGCGTTTGTACTGTGTTAAAAATAAAAGAAAAAAACCCATTTTACTCCCTTGAAGAAAATGAGTGGTTCACATAACCCCCTGAACTTTATTTTGCTTCACTTAACCCCCTAATCTATCCCAAACCGTTCAAAAATCATCATTGGTGGGTTTGCACCGGTGGTTTTGCTGACATGGACGAGGTCAAAGCGTTGTTGACCAGTGGGGCCCTCCTCTGCCTTCTCTCCCACATCTGCAGCCACCCCGAGAGTGCCCAAGCTTCGGCCGACGGCCACCATCGCCGTGCACGTGGCCGGAGGAAGCATAGAGCCACACCAAAATGTCGGGATCATCTGCCTCGTTACCCTCTTCAACTCTGCCAAATCCATTGTGCCAAGCCAACCCCAATCGATCCTGGCATCGTCGTCTTCCTCGCCATTGCCGCCAGCCACCACGCTAAAATCCGCCATCACCAGCACGCCCCCGACCTCCACGACCCCTTCGTTGACGCGAGACGACCTCGCGCACCTTCTGGACAGGTTCCCGGTGAGGCCCGCGACCCCTTCCCCGCAAGCCTGCGCCCCGGTCGCCGCCTTCGGCGTCCATGGCGTCGCTGCACTTCTGGTCCCCCTTCCTGTGCCAGCACCCCCTAGGTGAGCCCCTACTCCTCCGGAGCCTCTCTGTTCCCTCCCTCATCTATGTAGCCTACTCGCGCAGTGCGCCACCCATAGCAGCAGCGGGGGCTGGAGCTGGGCCATGCGGGGAGAGCTCCTCAGGGACGCGCAGCTCCAAATTGATGGGCCGGTCAGCTTCAGAGGAGCACCATGGTGCTTAGGAAGCAGAGAAGGAGAAGCGGGGCTCACCAGAGGAAGAGATCGAGGCGGCGACAGTCGATGCCGGAGGCGAGGAAGAAGACATAGTCGCCGGTGATTTAGGGTGACTAGGATAAAGTCCTTTGGCATGAGGGTATAGCAGAGCAAGGGGAAGCTCTAAGACATGGATTGAAGGGGAGGGGGAGGTGTTGGCCACGCGGGCTAAGAACTACAGCGCCGGCGGCATAAACCAAGCGTCGATTATGCTCTCTAGGCGTCGAAGAGGAGAGTGGGGATTCGATTGACGAATGGACCTCACACCCCACTGGTCAAATACCGCCTTGACTGTGTCCATGTCAGCAAATGGGCTCAAAAAACCAGCTAGAGATGATTTTTGAACGGTTTGGGATAGATTAGGGGGTTAACTGAACCAAAAAAAAAGTCCAGAAGGTTATGCGAACCACCCATTTTCTTTAAGGGAGTAAAATGGACCTTTTTCAAAATAAAATGTCAATAACACATAGGTACATGATCAATTCAACAAGATATTGCATATGTAAACAACTTGGTGAGATCCTATTCCTAAGAGAATGCTATACCACACAAGATGTGAGGCTGATCAGAGCCAAGCTTTTGCCGACGCCCAGCTCTCGAAGATTATATTCCAGTGCCGTCCAAACACACGGAGGTTAGCTCAGCCGACGCGTCGTTCTGGTCGCTCCACACGGATGATGAGGTGATCATAGCCGTAACGATCGAGGGTGCGGATAGCCTTTTCAGCATCTGCCCTGCGGACGAACTCTACGAATCCAAACCCCTTGCTAGATCCCGTCCTGCGATCCACGACGACATGTGCGCGGCGAACCGGGCCAACCGCGCCATACAGCTCCAGAAGGTCTGGATCACGGGCTTGCTCCGAAAGATTGTCCACGCGGACGGTGTTGTCGTGGTTCCTCCGCCTCACGTATGCAGCGGAGCGACCTCCTTCACACGCGGGTTTCGGCTGCTCATCCAAGGCTTCCAGCTGGGAATAAAGGTCACTGTATGGGCACCTTGACGTCCAGTGGTAGCCCTTCTTGCAGGTCCTGCAAACCACGGAACCATCTCGCTCGCCGGCAAGCATGGCCGCCACTGGACCGCCTCTTGCAGCTCTGCTGCCAGTCCCAGCGCGATCAAGGAAGACTTCATGTGAGGAGAGCACGTTTGGGTGCGGATTACGTGAGCGGAAGGTGGCGCCGTCGTCGTTGGCGGCGTCGCCGAACCTGGGCCACGAACGGTGCTCCTTGGCGGCGAGTTTAGAGCGGGAGCGGGTGGTCGTGGTCACCTTTAAAACCACGCCCTCTTCTAAGCGGTACTCGATAACCTTTCTCACACCGTCCTCGTCGGGCCCGATGACCACCGGCGGCGGGAGATAGCAATCGTCGCCCTCCTCCTTCGTCTGCGTAAGCGCCATGGCTCTCTCTCTCTCTCTCTCTTTCTCCAAAGTACTACAACAGACTTGTACGTTTGAATAGGTTTTTTTTTCTCTTGAATAGGTTATACCAGCCGGAGCAGCTAGTCTTCGTTTATATACTCCCTTCGTTTTTATTTAGTTCGCGTATTAGCTTTGGTCAAAGTCAAGCTTTGTAAATTTTGACTAAGTTTATAAATAAAAATATTAACATATACAATAACAACCCAATATCATTAGATTCATTATTGAATGTACTTTCACATCATGTAGATTTGTTATGGTAAATGTTTATGTTGTTTTCTATAAACTTGGTCAAATTTTACGAAGTTTGACTTCAGTCAACTCTAATATGCAGAGTAAATAAAAACGAAGAGAGTAGAACCTTAGCTCTGGTTTGGGAATAGTCCCAAGCCACCTCGGGTTCGAATCGGACTGGCATACAACCCTTCTGGTTTTAAATTTCTTGCCAATCCCCCTCCTCACCTATGCTTCTTCCTCCTTCGCCGGTGGCTGGACCAAGCGGTCGTCGTAGCCACCGTCGGCCAGCGGGCGACTAAACCAAAGTCCATCTGCCCCGCCGCCTGTTGGAAATATGAGCAATTTATCAAATGATTTTATTAACAGAAATACTAGATAAAGCATGACTAATATAGAAGAGATAAAACAAGTCATACGTTTTGACAGAGAGAAGGTAAATAGCTTCTGCATATATGAACCGTAGCCTATCATATCTAAAGCAGACAGTATAGCAAGTAGCATATATGAAGTAGAACCTATCATGTGTAGGACAAGGAACTGCGGCAAAACCTTTAACAGGAAAGATAAGAACACGTACGGGACAGCAGCAGCAGAAGCGCTGGACTTGGGGTCGGTGTCCTCGCCTGCCATGTCGTCGAGGAGGTCGTGGACGTCAGGGAAGAAGTCGTCGTCGGGGAAGTAGTCGTCGGCGACCGGATCATCCGTGATGAAGCAGCCAGTAGTCGCGCTGAGCGCTCCCCAAAAACCTTATCACCCTTCTCCCGTACAGGACTCAAAAGATGCGGTTTCGGAGGCCTACTGTCCCGACCTGCGGTGCACGCCGCAAGACGGGATGGGGAAGAACGTAGCAGCAACGCAGTGGTCGGAACTTTGTGGCGAGAGGAAGAGGAGCTTCTGTTGTGTTTCTCTGGAGAGGAGCGACCTCTCTTATATAGGCACAGGAGAAGGACGCGAACAAGCTGCGGCGGGAGGTGAAGCAACGAAGGGAGACGAAGCGAACAGGCAGCGGCCGAAGAGGCGCGCCGTTCGAATGCAGTGTCCACTACAGAAAACGTTTCAACTCACACGTGACCTTTCGTATACCCGTCGTGCGTGGCAAAAATTTAGGCATCGGCTCGGCTCATTCCTGCAACCCGCAGCGCAGCGCGTCGTGACAAGGCGTAGCGTGGCGTGGCGAGGCGGGCGGCGAAGGAGGAGCGCGCGTGGATGTCCCTCTTATTCTCATGCTCATACATGTGGGGAAAGAACATCCCTTATAAAGAGGTCCAACTCCCTCTAAACTAGCAATGTGGGACTAAACTTTTGTTCCACCTCTTGCCTTGCACAAATGGGCTGCGTGGGCCTCTAGAATTTATTAGGAATTTCTGAAACTGCTATTGGGCTAGGCCCAAAATAGACAAAATTCCACCAATCCCCCACCAGATCTCAGAGGCACACAAAAATTTGCCTTTGATTCCAAAACACTGTTTTATATACCGGTACTGCAGTGGAGACTGTTAAGTTGAACTTCCACCTAGAACTCTATGCTACACTAGTAAGCAACTTGAACAGTGGACTGGGCCTTGAACTGCAAGTTTTCTGCGAATCTAGCTTCACATAAAGCCTTGACCGATACGTGTCTACCGTGGGTCTTCCCCGTGGGTGGAGCTTATGCGTCATACTCCGTGACCTTTCATGAGTTTACTAGAGAGAACCCTACTCTCATAGATTGCGACGTTTGACAATCAGACTCATATAGGTGTGTTCTTCAAAAGATGTTCTGCAGGATAACATCTCTGCTTAAATAAGCCACTTAGAACACATTAAGATATACATCAACCTGCCATGCAGATAAGGAGAGTATTGCATCTTCATGGAGTGGTATTGTGAATAGTAAGGATACTCTCCTCTCAGTTGACCAACAGCTTGTCTTCCACATCTAATTCACGGGATCTCCAGTTACAAAGAATAGGTTACCACCATGAACAACTCATATTGTGGGTCTCATACCCATCTCCCTTGATGCATTATTTATCACATTACGTGATAGACCCTTAGTAAAAGGATCTGCCAGATTTTTAGACGTTTGGATATAATCCAATGCAATAACTCCGGAGTTTTTCATTTTCCTGACAGACTTTAACCTTCTCTGAACGTGTCTTGATGACTTCATGTTATCCTTTGAGCTGCTCACTTTCATGATCACAGTTTGATTATCGCAGTTCATAAGGATACCCGGTACAGGTTTCTCAACAACCGGTAAGTCATTAAAGAGCCGACGAAGCCAATCTGCTTCGACCGTAGCTGTATCTAGTGCTGTGAGTTCTGCTTCCATTGTTGACCTCGTTAAGATGGTCTGCTTGCAAGACTTCCAAGAAACAGCGCCACCTCCATGAGTGAATACATAACCGCTCGTGGCCTTTATCTCATCAGTATCTGAGATCCAGTTTGAGTCACTATACCCTTCAAGCACCTTTGGATACCCGGTGTAGTGAATTCCATAATTTGCAGTGCCTTTCAAATAACGCAAAACTCTCTCTAGAGCTTTCCAATGCACATTCCTGGTTTTGAGACAAACTGACTCAGTTTGCTAACAGCAAAAGAGATATCAGGTCTTGTAGCACTTGCTAAGTACATAAGCGAGCCAATAATCTAAGAATATTTCAATTGATCTCTAGCAATTCTTCGATTCTTTCGAAGTAACACACTCGCATCATATGGTGTTGGAGAGGGCTTGGAGTCACTATAACCAAAACGACTTAAGATCTTTTCCACATAGTGAGATTGAAGCAATGTAATCCCACCATCATCGTCTCTCAAGAACTTGATGTTTAGAATGACATCAGCCACTCCTAAATCCTTCATCTCAAAACAACAAGATAGGAAGTCCTTGACCTCCTTAATAACATTCAGATTTGTTCCGAAAATCAGTATGTCATCAACATACAAGCACAGGATAACTCCCTCGCCCCCACCATGGCGATAGTACACACATTTGTTAGCTTCGTTTACAACAAAGCCTGCAGCTGTTAAAGTTCTTTCAAACTTCTCATGCCACTGTTTGGGTGCTTGCTTAAGTCCGTACAAAGACTTCAGCAACTTGCACACTTTCCCTTCCTGACCATCTAGTACAAACCCATCTGATTGTTCCATATAAATTTCCTCGTCCAACTCTCCATTTAGGAAAGCAGTCTTAACATTCGTTTGATGAACAAGAAGACCATGCGAGGCGGCTAGTAAAAGTAGAACTCGAATAGTGGTCAGTCGAGCCACAGGTGAGTAAGTATCAAAGAAGTCTTCACCTTCCTTTTGGGTATAACCCTTAGCCACGAGCCGAGCCTTGTACTTTTCAATAGTACCATCAGGCCTAAGCTTCTTCTTGAATACCCATTTGCATCCTATAGGTTTGCACCCATAAAGATGATCAGTTATCTCCCAAGTTTCATTCGCCAAGATGGAATCCATCTCGCTACGAACCGCTTCCTTCCAGTAGTCAGCATCTTCAGATGCATAGGCCTCTGAAATAGAATTGGGAGTGTCATCTATGAGGTACACAAGAAAATCATCACCAAAGGACTTTGCAGTCCTCTGTCTCTTGCTCCTAATAGGAACTTCATTGTTCTCCTCCACAGGACTTTCAAAGTGTTCCATCGAAATTGTAGGTTCGGTAATTGTAACTAGTTCCTGATTCGATGAACTAGGCATCTCCTGATTAGATGAGGTAGCCATATCCTTCATGGGAAAGATATCTTCAAAGAAAGTCGCATCATTCGACTCCATGATCGTACCGACATGCATGTCAGGTACCTCAGATTTTACAACCAAGAATCTATAGCCAATGCTATGAAAAACATATCCAGGAAAACACAATCCACAGTCTTTGGTCCAAGCTTCCGCTTCTTTGAAATTGGAGCATTGACTTTCGCCAAACAACCCCATGTTCGCAGATAAGAGAGTTTTAACCTTTTCTTCTCCCATTCCTCGAATGGAGTTATCTCTTTGTTCTTTGTGGGGACTCGGTTCAGGACATGACATGCTGTCAATATCGCCTCCCCCCACCATGCCTTGGAGAGACCCGATGTGTTTAACATGGCGTTAACCAAATCAGTTAGAGTATGGTTCTTTCTTTCGGCCACCCCATTTGACCGAGGAGAGTAGGGAGGCGTCCTCTCATGGATTATACCATGTTCCACACAAAAAGCATCAAACTCATTGGAAAAATACTCTCCACCATGGTCGGACCTAAGCCTCTTGATTTTCCGATCAAGTTGGTTTTCCACTTCAGCTTTATAGATTTTGAAAAAGTTCAAAGCCTCATCCTTAGATTTCAGAAGATACACACGACAGTATCTAGTAGAGTCATCAATTAACGTCATGAAATATTTCTTTCCACCTTTTGTCAACACACCATTCATTTCACATAGATCTGAATGTATGAGCTCTAGTGGTGCAAGATTTCTTATTTCCGCAGTCGTGTGAGACTTACGAGGTTGCTTAGCTTGCACACACACTTGACACTTAGATCCCTTGACGGTGGTGAAACTAGGGATTAAGTTCAACTTCGCTAGTCGTGACATGCAACCAAAGTTAACATGACAAAGACGTGAATGCCACACATAGGATTCTATTGTTGCAAATATAATTAACAACTTTATTGCAAACGTCTGATAAGGATAAACGAAACAAGCCTCCTGACTCATAGCCTTTACCAACAAAGGTTCCATACTTGGATATTACAAATTTATTCGACTCAAAGACAACCTTGTAGCCATCTCTACACAGAAGAGATCCGCTAACAAGATTTTTATTGACGGAGGGGACATAATGCACGTTCTTCAGCCGCACGATGTTCCCCGAAGTAAACTTCAGATCGACTGTGCCAACACCACGAACAGAACCACTTAAACCGTTGCCCATCAGCACGGTTGAAGTCCCTGCGGTCTGATAAGACGAGAACATGGAAATATCACCGCATACATGCACATTAGCACCCGTGTCAATCAACCAGTCAGGAGAATGACATACTGAAAGAATAGTGGGAAATATACCATACCCAGCATCCTTCATGTCAGTGTCTCCAATGACAACATTAGCGGTCTTGCCGCCTTTCCCAGGATGACGCTTGTCATAGCGATTAGGGCAACTAGGAGCCCAATGATCAGGATCCCCACACACATGATAAGCACCTTTCTTCTTGCCATTCTTCTTCTTGAAGTTCGTGTGTTGCACAGCCTTGTTCTTCCCATCAAACTTTGCTTTTCCATCAAACTTGCCCTTGTTCTTGAACTTGTGGGGCTGGAAGTTCTGCTTCTGTACCACATTGGCACTAGATCCTCCCTCAATACCTCGAGCACGTGTGTCATTTGCTCTCGCCTTTTCTTCCACATCAAGAGTGTCAATGAGATCCGGGACAGAAAACTCCTGCCTCTTATGCTTCAGCAAGGTAGCAAAGTTCCTCCATGAAGGAGGAAGCTTAGTGATGATACCTCCGGCAACAAACTTGTCTGGTAGCATACAACTGAAGTGCTCAAGTTCTCTAGCAAATGACTGTATCTCATGAGTTTGCTCAACCATAGAGCGCTCTTCAGTCATCCTGTAATCATATAATTGCTCCATGATGTACAGCTCAGTGCCAGCATCCGAGACCCAAACTTGGCCTCGAGTGCACCCCACATATCTTTTCCATTATCAATTGACGCATAAGCATCAACTATGTTCTCACCAAGAACACTCAAGAGAGCAGCCTTAAACAGAGTATCCATTTTCTGAAAAGCTTGTGCCTGTTGAGCATCAAGCTCTCCTTTAGGTTTGCCGAGAGTGGCGTCATAGCAACTCACGGTTTGAAACCATAAGACTGCTCTCACGCGCCACCTCTTATAGTGGATACCCTCAAACATAGGAGGTCTCATGGAAGCAGCAAAACCACTTGGGGTAAATTGCCTATAATAAGGTTTTTGGATTGTTGGAAATATGAGCAATTTACCAAATGATTTTATTAACAGAAATACTAGATAAAGCATGACTAATATAGAAGAGATAAAATAAGTCATACATTCTGATAGAGAGAAGGTAAATAGCTTCTGCATATATGAACCGTAGCCTATCATATCTAAAGCAGACAGTATAGCAAGTAGCATATATGAAGTAGAACCTATCATGTGTAGGACAAGGAACTGCGGCAGAACCTTTAACAGGAAAGACAAGAACACGTACGGGACAGCAGCAGCAGAAGCGCTGGACTTGGGGTCGGTGTCCTCGCCTGCCATGTCGTCGGGGAGGTCGTGGACGTAGTCGCCAATAGTCGCGCTGAGCGCTCCCCAAAAACCGTATCACCCTTCTCCCGTACATGACTCAAAATGTGCGGTTTCGGGGGCCTACTGTCCCGACCTGTGGTGCACGCCGCAAGACGGGATGGGGAAGAACGTAGCAGCAACGCAGTGGTCGGAACTTAAAATTTAGACATCGGCTCGGCTCATTCCCGCAACCCGCGTCGCGAGGCGGGCGGCGGCGGAGGAGGAGGAGCGCGCGTGGATGTCCCTCTTGTTCTCATGCTCATACATGTAGGGAAAGAACCTTCCTTATAAAGAGGTCCAACTCCCTCTAAACTAGCAATGTGGGACTAAACTTTTGTTCCACCTCTTGCCTTGCACAAATGGTGCGTGGGCCTCTAGGATTTATTAAGAATTTTTCTGAAACTGATATTGGGTTAGGCCCAAAATAGACAAAATTCCAGCACCGCCCACCTTCGCCGGTGCCTCGCCAACCACCTGGGGCTGCTCCTCCAAGGCAACCACCTCGACGGGCATCTCCTCCTAGTCGCTCTGCTCGCGTCCCTGGCCGGTTCCTCATGCCCGCGGCAACCCCAGTCGCCGCTGCCCTCTCTCTTACTTCGGCAGACAGGGTCACGCGGATCTTCCCCGGCGGCGAGACGACCACGCGGACCTTCTGCTGTCGCTGCCGCCTGCCCGCCACCTGCTGTTGCCGCTGCCGCCTGCCCGATCGAGTCCCCACCCAGCTGCTGCTGTTGGCGACTGCTGATTGCCTCTGCTGCTGCTGTTGGCTGCAGGCACAGTACTCTGAACCTGTGTCAATTGCAGTGTCAATGAAGTACTCCATGAGTGTCAATTGCAGTGTTAATTGGAGTAATAAAAATGTCAATTGCAGTGTCAATGGAGTAAATAAAAATGTCAATTGCATTCTGTGTTTTATTAAATGATTGTCAACTACTATACTCCATCAATTTACAGGGCATTATGTGTAAATTGGAGAAGATCCCAGTGAAATTATTTTGAATTGTGAACAACTAGCATTTGATGTATGTTTTCCACAGAATGCATGGTCTGGGAGTATAGGCAACTCTCAGTTCATTTTGAATGATTATCAGTAAATATTCAGTCTGAGTAATTTGAATGATTATCAGTAAATATCATACTCAAGGCATTGACTATAGCTAAGTGTACAAACAGATAATGCAGATATCTGTACTTCTTTCAGTTCCAAACAAAATGCAGAGATATGTATTTTGCCCTGTACTTAACTCAGAAGAATGGATTGAGTATTGCCCTGTATTTTGACTTCGGTAGTAGTTGAAACAGAGTAACTACACTCTGTTTTGTACTAATAGACAACAATGTCACCAATGAATGAAATTTGGACTATCAAAGATTGTATCAAAATAGACATGAAGCATAACAACATAGTCTTCATTTGGGCCATCCAAAATATTTCATATACATGTTCATTATTGCTCATTCCATGAATTTTAATTGACAAAATGGCCATCAAGTGGAAATGACCAAAAGCTCAAGATTTGCTTAAGATTATTTCCATCAAATTTGCTACAAACCGAAAACTGTTAAAAAGACCACGTGTTTTTGTCAAACTATTACACTGAAGTGCTTGAGAACATAAACAAAATCATACACAGAAAAAGAGCATAAATAGAGACCCATAAATGTGTGGATTGGTATTGTTGTTTGAATTAGTAGCATACATTTTCATTTAGATTTTCAGGATCGATGTTGTTGTTGCCTGTTGATCTCCAGTAATTACTCTAGTGTCACTATATTGTTGAATGGGAAGCAATAAGTATCCATTTTCTGTAGACAATAATTACTCTAGTGTCCATTTTCAGTACTTCTAGTGTCAATTTCTATTCAACAACATTTTCTTCTTTGTTTTCTTTTTTTTTCTTTCTCCATTCTTGTTTTCATTTTTTATTTTTCTTTGTTTCCTTTTACTTTTCATTCTACATTATTATATACTACACGATTAACATTTTTTCAAATACTAGTTCAACAATTTTTAAATACTGGAACATATTTTTACAAATACTTGTTCAACATTTTTATATACATGATCAACATTTTTTTGAAATAGTTGTTCAACATTTTTCAAATACTTGTTCAACATTAGTCAATACTTGTTCATCATTTTTGAAATACTGTTCAACATTTTTTATATACATGATCAAAAACATTCATATGTTTTTCGAAGATTCTTTGCTCTCGGCTCCGCACTAACCACTCCACTCAGGTTCCTTTCGTGCTAAGTACAAGGGGTGCGTCATACTTGAGCCTACTCCGGCCTTTTTTGCTGGACTTTTCTCTAATTTTATTTTCTTTTTTCATCTCTGGGTTTTTTTATTTGTTTCTTCGTTTTTTTCATTTTCCTTCGGTCTATTTTGTTTCTTTTTGAGTTTTAATTTCTTTTTCTTCTTATTTTTCATTCTACATTCTTATATACATGATCAACATTTTTTCAAAAACCTGTTCAATATTTTTAAATACTTGTATGGTTTTCTTTTTTCTTCTCCATTTTTTGATTTTCTTTTTTATTCTGCATTTTTATTTTTATTTTGTTTTTTCTTATGTTTATTTTCATCTTCAGTCTACATTTTCGTATATGTCAAAAAATAATTTTAATAAGTGATCAACATTTTTTTGTATACACTTTCAACATTGTCCGAATGCTTATTAACATTTTTTAAATAATTGCTCAACAGTTTCGTACTTATTCAACATTTTTTAATACTTTGCAATATTTTCCATATACTAGTTCAACATTTACAATATTGATTCAATATTTTTCAAATACTTGATCAATATTTTAAATACTTATTCAACATTTTTAATTACTTGTTCATTGATTTTAAATTTTGTTCAACATTTTTAGTACTCATTCAACATTTTTCAAATACTTTTTCAACATTTTTCAAATATGTTTTGAAAGAGTTTATATATATATATATATATATTAAAGTATATAGAAAAGTAAAAAAGCAAGCAAAAAACACGTTAAAAAACAGAAAACAGGCTGGTGTTTCCCGCGCGCGTGGGCCAGCCCAAGTGGGGGCTGCCTTCAGCAAGGGGTTCGCTTATGTTTCGCTTAATGCGAGACATAGGGCTCCCAGTTGCTGCAGGTGACACATAGCTGCGCCTGACGACGTCTGCATACCTATTGACGCCCACTAGAATGCAGCACGACCTGGTTGCTGTAAAAAATATAGTGGCCTCCGCAACTGTGCGGCTTGGCCCAAATTTCAGCCTCGACCGCCCTTACACGGGAAAATTGCAGGTGCTCCCATCCTTGAGGTGCTCCTCATGCTTCAACTTCAAAACATCAATTTTAAATGTTTCAAAAATTTCTGAAAAAAATGTGAATGCCAAAAAGGAATGTGACTAAAACACCTACAAATTTTAGGTCCAAACTCGAAATGTACATTGAGAAATAAAAAAGACAAATTCAGGTGTGAATAGTGTCAAATGATGCTTTGATCTTTTTATGACACTATTCATTCTAGATTCCACATTTTCGTTTCTCAATTTTTCAGTTAGAGTTTCGACCTGAAATTTTTAGGACTTGTAGTTACATTTCTTGTGAACATTCACAAAAATTTTAAGAACTTTTTGAAACATTTAAAATTGATTTTTTGAAGTTGGAGTGTGGGGAGCACCTGATATTTCCCGCCCCTTCAAACCAGAAACTTTTTTCAGGCAAGGAAATGGTACCTCATGTATACCGCTTTCAGCGCCCCTTGTGCTCGCTGGCGGTCACGTGCTCGTGACTTGGGTCTGTCCCAACAAGGGACACATGTCTGCTTTGTTCGTTTGAATAAAAAAACAATGTTTGGTTCATTCGCTCTTGAGTCGGTATGTGACCTGCTTCGTTCGCTCTCTTGTCGGTACGTGACCTGCTTTGTTCGCTCTCAGCTCTCAGGTAGGTATGTGACCCGCTTCAGCCGTTGACTTTTCTAAAAACCAATGAATCTCGACAAATCATAAAAGATAAAAATTAAAAAATCATGATTTTTGAAAAAAATCATCATTTTGAAGAAAAACTTTGCACATTTGAAAAGAAAATCATCACTTTAAAAAAATCATCGATTTTCCCCATAGAAGTATTCCAGAAATCTGGGCCTGGTGCTCTCCTCTATCTTCTGAGGTTGGAAAAAAGTTCACAGATTTTTTAAAAAGGTTCATCGATTTATTTATTTTTTCATATTTAGAAAAGGTTCATTGGATTTTTTGAAGTCATCAAATTAAAAAAAGTGTTCCAATTTTTTAAAAAGTTCATTGAACTGAAGAAGTTCACAAAATTGATAAAAGGTCATCAAATTGAAAAAGTTCATCAATGCGAAAAACTTCATTGAATTTGAAAAAGTTCACCTAGTTTGAAAAAGGTAAAAAATATGAAAAATAAAGGTGGAAAGAACAAATGAAATCGTTGAAAACTGAAGTGCAAACGCCGAAAAAAATCAAACAAAAAATAAAATGGGCCGGCCCGCTACTTTAAGCGGCGTTCAAGGCGCCGTATAGGAAATGCCGGACTCGACTGGTACACGAAGGAAGATTGCCATCGGTCTGGATCTGTCCGCACTGACTCCAGGACAGCTATCCTATGTGTGCGCGCACGTCCAGATAGAGTGCGGCCAAACCGTAAAGCTGAGCGGACGATCCTGCTGAGTGCTGAGACACCGCTAGTCGCCAAGCTCTAGGATACGCCTAGCCAAGCCCATCCTGCAACGTAGCGTTGCACGCACGTACGAGTACGACCGGGCGAGCGCCTACGCAGGACGCTACGTGACAGTTAGCTGGGCATCATGATCTACGGCCTACGGGGCATGGGCCGAGCGCGAGTGGGCACAGCTGCCAGCCTGCCGCAAGCCAGTGAAGTGTGAGCAAACCGTAGACGCACCGACGATTGAGTGGTCAGGAGCTCATGCCCGTGTGTTTTAATTTGCGAGCTGCTCCCTCCGCCTCACATTGTGAAAACGTTCCATGTTTTGCAAGGTTATACTACTAGCTTGCAGTACCAGCTATGGCAATTCTCGCAAAAAAGAAAATAACATGTGTATTCCCTCTGTAAATTGATATAAAAACATTTATAGAATACTAAAATAGTGATCTAAAGGCTTTTATATTACTCTCTCTATAAAGAAATATAAGAATGTTTAGATCACTAAAATAGTAGTGATCTAAACGCATTTTTATATCTTTACGGAGGGAATAGTTCACAGAGAAGAGTAGCAATTAGTATCAGTATCGATGGGGATCCCGACTTTACGAGGCTGGAGGCAGGCATCATGCCTACGCATTTGCACGGGGCAAAGCTGTGATGGAGAGAACGCAGCGTCTCGGACTTGAGGCCTGTAAGCTGTAAGGCCAACTTCACCGCGCGACTCTAAACGAACGTCTGGATTGTCCGAATTTTGTCCTTTTAGAGCGCCGATGGGTTCGTCCGTGTCCGCCTTTGTCAGATGGGTCGTGCGTGCGCGTATCGCGCGGCCGCATCCCAAATCGTGTCTGGGGTGGACGTGAATAAAAGAAATATTAAAACTAAAACAAAATAACTAAAAAACTAAATAAACACATTTTAAAAAAACATAAAATATATATAGAGGCGGCCACAAAACGGCCCAGTTTCCACGGCCACTTAAAAGGCCCATTTTTCATAATTAACATATAAAACAAAATAAAAAAACGCCTCCGCCTACCGCGCGCTCCTGCCGCGCCCGTCGGTGCCGTGGTCGTCGCCGTCTTCACTGGCCGCCGGTGTCGTCGTTGTCGCTGACGAGGTCGACGTAATCCGGCGGCGTCCACAAGTGGGCCGGAGGTAAGTGGTGGACGGGGGCGGGCTGGACGGTCGGAGCTGCCTGCACCACCTCCTCCCGTGGCGAGGCCTCCCGCTTCGGTGACCGCGGCGGAGTGGGGCACCAGTTCACGCCCACGCCGGCGGACATCTCCGGAGCAGTGCAGGACCAGCGCCATCTCTGGCCCAGCAGCTGCTGGAACGCGGCCGGCAGGTCCTCCCTCCTCTCGTCCTCCACGGCCACCATCTAGAGCTCCGGGAAGGCGACGTCCCCGGCGGCAGGGAGGGCCATGGCCTCCTCCAGGCCGTCCCACTGCCGCTCGTTGTGCGTGTACATGGAGTCGTCCATGACACGCTTGAGGAGACGGGCCTCCTCCTCCGCTGACATGCGAGGAGGTGGAGGGGGCAACGGAGACGGCAATGGCGACGGCGTGGGCGTGATGCCGCGCACCCGCCTACGCCCGCGCTCCTGGGCGCGCCCCTGTCGTGGCCGCCGCGGCCCCGTCGAGGTGCTGGCGAAGAAGGACGCGCGCCTGGTGTCGTGCTCATCACGAAACCAGGTGTCCCACAGCGCGGAGTCGGGGCGTATCTGGGGTCGTAGAAGAGGTCGTCGGGGAGGAGGCGGCGGCGGCGCTCGATCTCCTCTTCGCGCGCACGGCCGCTCGTCGGGACCGGCGGGATGGGGACCCGGTCAGCGGAGAGGTGCCAGTTATTGGGGAGATGGGCGTCGCTCCAGGGGAGCGGCGTCCTCGTCTCCCAATAACGGCGGCACACCGACGCTCGGACGTATTGTCGGTCGCGCTCGCCGGCGGACGTGGGCGCGATGGAGAAGGCGGGCGGCGCGGGGGCCCGGCGTGGTGGCGATGGCGAGGCGGGCTCCTCCTTCTTCACCGAGCCGCGCGGCGTCCCGACGAGGAGCCGGCCTCGCGGTCGTGCCTGCCTTTGCGGCCGTAGTTCCAGAGGCCCATGGCTGCGGGCGGCCGGCCGGCGAGGTCTAGGCTAGGGTTTGGGACGTGGTCGCCGCTGTCGGGTTTCGAGGAAGCCGCGGGGTGGCGTGGGGCAGTGTGGACGACGACCCGTCCACGCTTCCCACATAAAGAAGGACGGCGACCGCTCGACGTGCGGATGACAGGTGGGGTCGCCCGCTCATGCGCATTGATGTGGGCGGGTGGGAGGTAGGTGGCCGTCTGCCACGCGGCGCCGACACGGACGAGCGCACGTCCGTTTGGTGTCCGCCGCGACCCAAACCCGGTGCAAGTTTGCGTTCGAAATGGGTCGGCCCAGACACAAAACAGACAAGATGGGTCCGGTCCGTCGCGCGTTGGGCCGCCTCCTTTGTCCGTTTTACCCCAAACGGACGGGGCCGGACAGGATAGGGTCGCGCGGTGGAGTTGGCCTAACAACCACATGGGTGCAGCTACATGCATGGCATGCCATACCACCGTGCCTCTACGGGACGAGAGGAATAGGTTGCTTAAGTTATAGTTAAGGGCATTTTCAACGGCTACGTGTAAATTTTTTCTCACATTTGTCCGCAAATAGAGGGACTAGTCCGCTGACATGAATGCGGGAGGGCGCCGTTAAACGCTAGCCGCATAAATTTCAAATTGTTTTTCAACAAACAGGATGATAATCATGCAAATACGACCAGATTTCATAAAAACATGACGGATTTTATAGAAACATGACGGATTTCATTATAAAATCATTGAAAGCATGGATCTTAGAGAGATCGAGCTTTCCGGTAGAAAATTCACTTGGGTCAACACGTTACCAAATCCAACATATGAGAAGTTGGATCGTGTCCTAGCCAGTGTTGAATGGGAGCAGAAGTTTTTGCTGGTGACGGTCCAAGCATTGTCTCGCGCGATCTCCGATCATACCCCATTGATTGTTGACTCTGATGAGCCAACTCATGTGGGAAACAAAAATACCTTCTCTTTCGAATTAGCATGGTCTGAAAGAGAGGGGTTCTTGGATTTGATAGCACGGGAATGAACTAAAGATTCAGGAGGGAGATCAAATATAGAAAGATGGCAGAATAAGATTAGACACCTAAGATAGTTCTTACGTGGTTGGGCCAAACATTTGAGTGGGATATATAAGATTGAAAAGAAAAGGCTCCTTCTTCTTATTAATCCCTCGAATTAAAAGTCGCGACATCCATTCTAAGTACTAGGAAGTTGAAAACTAAAATGGAGGCGGAAAGGAGACTGAAAGAACTGCTTCGTGAGGAGGAACTGAAGTGGGCACTAAGAGCGAAAGTCCGCAAAATTGTCCAAGGAGACAACAATACTCAATTCTTTCATATGATTGCTAATGGCAAGCATCAAAAGAAGAGAATCTTTCAGCTTGAGCAAGATGAGGGGACAATTTTAGGACAGGAGAACCTAAAAGTGTACATCACCAATTACTATAAACAGCTTTCTGGGCCACCTGAGGATAATTTTGTGTCCTTAGATGAGTCGAGGATTGAGGATGTCCCACAACTAGCAACGGATGAGAATGACATTTCGACCACCCCATTTTCAGAGAAAGAGGTGTTTGAGGTCACAAATGAAGAATAATATGGCGCCAGGACCAGATGGTTTTGCGGCTGAGTTTTATAAAAAGTGCTGGCACATTATTAAGGGTGACTTGCTTCCGATGTTCCATGATTTGTTTTCTGGACATTTGCAGCTATTTCACTTGAATTTCGGAACGATTACGTTGCTTCCTAAGAAAATAGAGGCAGTACATATTGAGAAATTCAGGCTGACCTGTCTTCTTAATGTCAGCTTTAAAATCTTCACCAAGGTTGGAACTAATAGGCTTACATAGATTGTGCATTCGGTGGTGCAACCATCCCAAACTGCTTTCATGCCGGACACAAACATCCTAGAAGGGGTTGTGGTCCTACATGAAATGCTCCACGAAATCCACGCGAAAAAACTACATGGGGTGGTTTTTAAAGTGAATTTTGAAAAGGCGTACGATAAGGTAAAATGGCCATTTCTTCAGCAGGCCTTGCGAATGAAAGGATCGATCAATCCTGGAGAAACCAGGTAGATTCTTTCACGCAGAAAGAGAGCATAGGAATCAAAGTGAATGATGACATAGGTCATTATTTCCAGACACGCAAGGGTCTGAGGCAAGGAGACCCGATGTCACTGATTCTGTTCAACATAGTGGTAGGCATGTTGACGATCTTAATAGGAAGAGCTAAGGATAATGGCCAGATAGGCGGTCTTGTCCTGCATTTAGTAGACGGAGGACTCTCCATCCTACAGTACGCTGATGATATTATCATCTTTATGAAGCATGATTTGGCAAAAGTAAGAAACATGAAGCTTGTGTTATGCTTATTCGAACAGTTGTCGGGGTTAAAGATTAACTTCAACAAAAGTGAATTGCTCTTCTTTGGAAGAGCTAAAGATGTGCCTGGCGCGCAGATTGTCTTCGACATTGCACGGCGGGTTCCTCTTTCTAATACTCCAAAGCAGCTAAAGAAAAGAACTATATCCGGCTCTGTACAATAGTTACAACCCTGAACCACAAGGGTGAAATACTTAAACAAAATAAGTCATGTCTACTGACAGCTTTTTCGGCGAGACATTATGTTGTGGCTTTATTATTATTTTGAACCGTTATTTAACGTCTCGCTTCGTGTTACAAGGCACAGTCTTCATTGACACGTCTTGTCAAAGCAGAGATCGCGTCCTCTTATTGCGGCATTCTTATCAATACGGGTTTGGGTAACCCAACCGTGCCATTTGTACGACCCCTTGGGAATAGGCGAGTTTTAAGGCTCGTGAGGGGGGCGATTGATATTCACTGCCTTTATAAGAGGATAAGAACCCACCTTCTTACCTCACGCCTTCTTCCTCCTCTGCTCTTCCATCCTCGAGCTCCAGTGCCCAAGTTTCGATCTTTTCCGTCGCCACCAAACACTCCAGCCATGTCCGGATCCGGCTCACAGGGCAAGTGGATGGCTTCCTCCGTCACGAAGAGGAACGTCAAGGAACTCCGGGAAGCGGGGTACTTAGCCGCAGACATCACCCACCGGCTCCCTGCCAAAAAGCAGATCATCCCCACTCCGGAGACTAACGAGAGGATAGTGTTCATCCATCACTTTCTCCGCGGACTAGGGTTTCCACTCCACCCTTTCCTCCGCAGCCTCATGTTCTATTACAGGCTAGATTTCTATGATCTAGCCCTAAATTCCTTCCTCCATATTTCGGCGTTCATCATCGTGTGCGAGGCACTCCTCCGCATCCCCCCACTTCGGCCTATGGCTTAAGGTCTTCAACGTGAAGCCGAAGGTGGTTAATGGAGAGCATGCAGACTGTGGAGGCGCCATGGTAAGCAAGCTCCTGAACATCACCTGGCCAAAAGGGGCCTTTGTGGAGACCGTCAAGATATGGCAGTAGGAGTGGTTCTACATCATCGAACCCCTCGGTGCCAACTGGGCGGGCGCTCCTGAGTTCAGATCCAGACCCCCGATGCGGCTTGCATCATGGATAAACATGGGTATGGATTGGGCGTCGTCCGATAAGGTGATGATGCTACAAAAGCACATCAAGAATATAATGGAGAAGAACACCGCCCTTGCTGATGTGGTCCAGGTGATGCTTTTTCGCTGGATTCTCCCCTGCCAGCGCCGGACTCTCCACATGTGGGAGTTCAATCCGGCTAGCCCTCGGCCCTGCAGCGATTCTTCAGCACGACGCACGAAGAGATCTGGAAGCTGCTCTTCAAGGCCCAGAAGTCGTGGCCAGAGCCGACCGAAGATATCGGCCTCGACTGTGCTCATCGGGCCACTCCCATAAGTTTTCGGATTTTTGAACCATAACTTCAACTTAAAAACCCAAAGGGGTATACTAAGCCTTCCATTCTTTCTTCAGGGCTGGACAAAGAAGGCGGAGGGGATCCGATGCCCAACTCCGCTGCCCGAAGATCTAGCTATTCCTCTTTTGACTAAGATGCCGGTCCCGGCGCCGTACCAGGCGCCGGAGAAGAAGGCCAAGAAGAAGGGCAAGGGGGCCAGAGGCGGCCTTCGTCGAAAAGGTACTATAGACGCTGCGTCCGAGGATACCGAAGCTCTCTCCTCCCACAAGGGGGATGAAGATGAAGAGGAGGAGGAGGAGGAGAGCAATTCTCCCCTTAAGGGGGGAAGAAGAAAAGGGCGGCTTTTGGGGACCTAGAGGCGGAGGCGTCCAAGAAGGGGAAGATCTCCCTTTCGGACGATTCGGAATCGGACGCCAAAGCCATCCCTGAGTGGCGCCCCAGGCCGAAGCCCCTGGCCGAATCGTAAGTATCCAAGGATACTGTATATATATCCAGTTTTATGTTTTGTTGGTTTAACACGTTGAATTGCGTGCTGTAGTCTGGCACCCTATCTCCCCCAATGATCATCGTCTTTTGGGAATTCGCGGGGGCCAAACATGATGGAGAGCGAGACGCCTCCGCAGGCTTCCCCGCCTATTGCCACGGACAACACCGAAGTGTTGTCCCGAAGAACCTCTCCAGGCCATGGAGAGGTGCTAGGGGCCGTCAAGATGGCGCGAGAGGGTAATACCTCAGCTGTCGAAAACATGGGGGAACCGACCCCCATGGAGACTGGCGGCGGGGGCCATGCCCAATTAGGCCCCCAACCGAATATTATTCCAGAGATCCGCACGGCTTCAGAATCAAGCGAGCATCCTCCTTTGAAAGAAGGGGGTGCGTCGACTCCACGGGCGACCTCTGTCAATCCAGAGGTGCCGGACATTCTGGGGGAAGTGCTTCAGCGCGCTTCCATTGTGGAGGAACACCGTACCCATACCCTTATGGGTACGGTGGTTGAAAAGGTTCGGTCCGCTAAAAATGGATTGAATGAAGCCTATACCAGCCTACTAACAGGCTTTCAGGTATGTGAAGTAATATTTTTTTAGCTGCTTCACATATGCAAAAAATATGCCTGTGTATAGATAGTAGCCCCTGAGACTCTGTTCATCTTTTGCAAAGCAGGGCCGAACAGAGGATCGACTAGTAATCGCAGGAGATAACATACATGTATATTTTAATAAACAGGTTTCGCTATTAGCGGCAATCGCACAGGCTGTCGAAGTGTCCGAACTTAAGCAGAGGTTGGAGCGGGCCGATGAAGATCTCATCCGCACTAATAAGCAGTTTGAGGAAGAGCAAGGTATGTGGTACCTATGCATACCCGAAATGATATGAGCTTTGATTGGTTGTTTTATGGTTTTACTCATAGTGAATGCCTCTGAGGTCGAATCCCTCAAGAGCGCACTGGCCGAGGCCAAAAAGGAGGCGGAGGAGGAACGAGCCGCCCGCAAAAAACATGAAGCGCGGTCGGATGAAGTCCAACAAGAGCTCAAGGATGCCATAAGCAAATGTGAGTCCTTGGAGCGCAAGGTTTCGGATCAAGACGCCGAACTTGCTAAGGCCCTCCAAAGCGTGAAGGAGGCCCGGGTTGAAGCCCAAGGTGCCTACTGAGAGATCCAGGAGGCAAGCCAGATAGCGGCAGGTAAGGCCTTTAATATGCAGAGAAAATTTGTAAGGAGAAGATACATCTTACTGACCCGAGTTTGGAGTTCTCCAGGAGATTTTGCGAATCTGCCCCGCAGTGTTGCTGATGCTGCGGAGTTCTTCCGAGCCGAGGAGGAAAGCTCAACGGAGAAGATGTTCTGGTCGCAGTACCTTGCGCTAGAGCATCCAGTACCCCTGAGCGATCAGCTGAAGCAGTTGACCGAGTTGCATAGGGTGGCCCGACTGGCCATGAAGGATGTTATAGTCCATCTTTGGCCAACTGAGCCCATACCCAGCAGCTACTTCGGAGTCGTGAAGCGCCTAATCAATGCCTGCCCCCACCTTGATGCCATAAAGCGGTTAGTCTATATCGAAGGTGTCCGGATGGCCTTTGCCTGAGTCAAGGTGTAGTGGGCGAAGATGAATGCCACCAAGCTTGCGATTGAGGGACCACCCGCAGGCAAGGAGCACCACACGTGAGCGGTATTTTGATGAAGTCCTGGAAGGATCCCGCATTGTAGAGGGCTAGTGTTCAAAGGATATTTTTTGAATGAATGCATCCGGGCTTCCCGAACCTTGTATTATGAAACAGGACTTTTGTATAATGTGTTTGCTTGTTTTTATCTCAGATTATTTTCCTCCTGTGCGGCCGTTTGTTGTATCTGAAAGTTTGCCAGTCGTCGGCTTCAACCCCTACGTAGATACTATGGGGGTGTTTGGAATAACGTGTAATCACTCTTGACCCAATATCTTGGTCCGTGAAGGTGGTGATTTACGTAGCGAACCAGGCAATCAGACTATGCGGCTTTAGTACCTTCACTTAGCCATAGGAGTTTGACGGGGGGGTTAAGTACTAGCCCCTGGTGCGCGTGCGGTTGTCCGAAGTAGGATGACTTAGGCACGCGACCGAGCCGAAGCCGGTCCTTCGTATAATACAGAAAAAATCGCAAAAGATTTATATTAAGTCATTGAATAGCTGACCAGCTCTCGCCGCATCATGGCAGTCAGTTTTCGGCTTTCCCTACTAAGGTGTTTGACCAGACAAGCCGGAAACACAATCACAATAGTTCTCCCTTTACTACCCTACCCGAACTAGCGGAACGTAAGGTAGTAACTACAGGAGCCGGGAAACCCAACTATTGACCAAAGACAAGATTCGGAGCCGATGCATATAATGCTATATTCGCGACGCCGAAGTGTACTATAAAAGTGTTCGGACTTCTTTTTTTTGAAAAATATGTTTTGGCTAGGTAGAGCCCCTGGCGGTTTAAGTCGTGCCGAGGTGTATATGACAATCGGACGAAAAGAGGGAATACATATAAGGAGATGAGCCAAGACCGAATAGGTTGGGCGAAAAGCTGTTTCCATTATAGTCTGATTGATATGTCAAGACGTATTTTTATAGAGGATGCCATAGGCCTCGAGGCTATTTTAAAGGCCGAGAACAAGGGAAAGATGTATACAGGTCCTAAAAAGATGAAGATGATCTTGGAGATCCTTTGGACACTCTGCCGCACGTCTGCGCTGTTTTTTGCCTTGATGTGTGATCCTTTGAGAGGGTGGACGATCGAGTACACTTAAGGGGCCTGAAAAAGGGCCCTTGGTACCATCGAAAGGTGATGTGGGTTGTAAAGAACCTGGAAAAATAAAAATAGGAAGAATATGAGGGTCCAGGTAGGATCGAGCCGTATTATGGACTTTAATATGCCTCCATCCTTACCCATGGTATCTTTAGTGCGTAGTTATGTACGCGCGGTACATATGCCACAATCCAGTTGGGGCTGTGACGGAGGCTGAATTGCTAATCTAGCCCTTGACGAACCGGACTGTCATTCTGCAGGATAGACCGGACTCGTTTGACAGTGTCCGGTGGCTTGACTGCCGATGTAGTATTCGGCTTGATAAGGCTACCCTGTATTTGAGCTGCCAGGGCCGCAGTGTGCTGCTCGGTATGAAGGGAGCGCTCCATGTTTCCATTGACTATTATAACACCACGTGGTCCAGGCATCTTGAGCTTTAGATAAGCATAGTGCGGGACTGCATTGAAGCGGGCGAATGCGGTTCATCCGAGCAGTGCGTGATAGCCACTGTGGAAAGGGACGATGTCGAAGATCAAGTCTTCGCTTTGGAAATTATCCGGTGAGCCGAAGACTACCTCCAGCGTTATGGACCCTGTGCAATAGGCCTCTATGCCGGGTATCACTCCTTTGAAGGTGATTTTGGTGGGCTTGATTCTTGACGGATCAATGCCCATTTTGCGGATAGTGTCCTGATAAAGTAGGTTAAGGCTGCTACCGCCGTTCATAAGGACCCGGGTGAGATGGAATCGTCGATAATTGGATCGAGGATCAATGCTGCTGAACCTCCATGAAGGATACTGGTCGGATGGTCTCTGCGATTAAAAGTGATCGGACAGCTGACCAGGGGTTGAATTTTGGGGCGACTGGCTCTATAGCATAGACGTCCCTTAATGCGCGCTTGCGCTCCCGTTTGGGGATGTGAGTGATGTATAACATATTCATCGTTTTGACTTCGGGGCGAAATTTCGTCTGTCCCCCTGTGTTCGATGGGCGGGACTCTTCATCGCCGTCCTCGCTAGGCGACCCTTTCCCCAGGGGCGGAGCTACGGGGGGACGAGCGGGGGACACACCCCCCTAACATCTGCGTCGAACGTGGTATCGTGGGACTAATTAGCGCAGGTTACAAACGATTAGGAATAACCGCCCCCCCTCAACGATGGTGGATGGGTTGAAGGCTTGAAGCCCACGGACGTGGCAGGGTACAGCCCAAAAAGAGCCAAGTTGTTTTGGAAGCTAATGAGGGACCACATCGTGTCGGCGCTGAGGCAGGCACAATGGCTGTGACTAGCTGCCTAGGGCTGGTTAGGATCCCAGATTGCACAACCGATCAGCGCCGGTGCGGACGGCCGAACGTGCGACTACGACAACAAGCAAGAAAAATTCTCTAGTGAGTCGTCGTTAATTTGTACTAATACGCAACCGTCAAACTGATCTGTGTTTCGGATTAGACTGCAAAAATTCATGATTCAGATGGAATTAATTAGGGGCAACAATTTCTTTTTTATTCTCACAAATAGGTACTGTAAATTATGCATGGCGTATTGGTTTTCTTATCTAAATTTGGCTTGTGATTAGATTGAGATCATATGATTCAGAGATGCTGGCGCCTCGACAGTCGACGGGCAATCCTGTCGTGGCTATACTCGACAATTCCAAAGTGACGAACTAGCCAAGGTTAGCACTGAGTATTACTTTCTAGTTTACAACTTCTACTAACCTCTCTCAACTCTTATCTCGTATATATATCAAAATTATACATTAAAATATTAATTCTTTTGGTTGTGTGACATGCGATGCTAGTTCCGATACTTGCAATTATGAAGAGAAAAATGCGTCAAATACCTTACAGATTAATTCAAATGCAATCCTATTTTTATAGAGACAAAGTGAAATGTTGAGATATGATTATGCTAGTCGCCTTTTGATCTTGTTGAAATTCATAGAAACCAACTTTAACCATCACAAACATAATAACGATGTTTGTATAGCCCCCATGCGAAAAATTATACAATGTTATGGTACTTATTTTTCCGCACCCAATTTTTATTATCACTTTGACTTGGCTGCCCCTATGCCTAAATCCTGGCTCCGCCCATGCCTTTCCCCTTATGCTCGGTGTTTAGAGTACCGGTCTGTTTAAAGACCCAACAATTTCTATTGGTATGATTGGCAGGCTTGTCGGGGGTGCCATGAATCTGGCAAGGCCGGTCTAGTATTCGGTCCAGACTGGATGGACCATCCTTGTTTCCTTAGATGGCTTCTTCCACTGACCGGGTTTAGAGCCACTGAATCTGGCGTTGACCGCCATGTCTTCGGTATCCTCATTGTTGTTTCGACGCTTGTGCTTATTGTGTCGTGGCTTGCCATTCCCATCTCTGGCCTTAGAGGTGCCAGGGTCGCTGGTGCTGTTGCTTCTATGAGTGAGCCAGTTGTCTTCTCCCGTGTAAAAGTGGGCCATGAGTGCGATGAGGGCTGACATAGACTTTGGCTTTTCTTGGCCAAGGTGTCAGGCGAGCCACTCGTCACGGACACCGTGTTTAAAGGCCGCGAGGGCTTTGGCGTCCGGACAATCAACAATTTGGTTATTTTTTAATTAAGAACTTGGCCCAGAGTTTCTGGGCTGAATCTCCGGGTTGCTGGACAATGTGACTAAGGTCATCGGCATCTGGAGGCTGAACATAGGTGCTTTGGAAGTTTTCTCTAAAGGCATCTTCCAAATCTTCCCAGCTACCAATAGAGTTTTTTGGTAGGCTATTTAACCGGTGTCGTGCTGGTCCCTTGAGTTTTAGGGGGGGGGGTACTTGATGGCATGGAGATCATCACCGCGGGCCATGTGGATATGGAGAAGGAAGTCTTCAATCCATACCGTGGGATCCGTCGTTCTATCATACGATTCAATGTTCACGGGTTTAAACCCTTCTGGGAACTGGTGCTCCATTACCTCATCGGTGAAGCATAAGGGGCGTGCGGCGCCTCTGTATCGGCCGATATCATGACGCAATTCGGATGAAGTCCGTATGTGGTTTTTGGTCCTGGTGAGGTTATGCCTGTAAGGCCAAGCTTGACGCTCGTCTTCCCGTGTTGGGGCACACTCCCTTGATCCGTAGATTGATCTTGTTTTGCCTGCTCTATTATCCAGGTCTTGACGAAGGTCGTAGGTGTATCCTGGAGCCGCTGTCTCTCTGACTCTACGGCGAGGTGGTGCGGGTTGGTGTTCGGCGTAGGTGGCCGCTTTATCTCGCCCACGTGGTGGCCGGTCTGGTTCATCGGCACGGTCATGTCTTGATGGTATGGGCTCAAGGGCTTCATCGTCAAATTGTGGTACTAGCTAACGCTTCGGATAACTCTTTGCTAGCATTGAAGGCCATACTCTTCGGCGGCTAGGACTTGGGTCCACCTGTCGTTGAGTGTATCCTGTTTAGCTTGGAGCCGCCGCTGCTGCTTTTTTAGACTTCTAGCAGTGGTGATTAGCTGGTGCTTAAAGCACTCACGCTCGAGTAGTTCCTCTGGCATGATGAAGTCTTCGTCGCCGAGGCTCACATCGTCTTCGGAGAGCGGTAGATAATTACTGTCTACGGAGTCCCCATTCTCGACCGGATCGTCGGGGTTGACTTGCCCCTCTCCCACATCGTCTTGTTCAGATGTGGGCTTGGCGGGGGCTTCGGGCTCTACGGCACCCTCCGGAGTGTTATCGTCTCCGGTGCCGGTATTACTATCTTTCCTGCGACGCGATTTTGAGCGGCGTCGCTGGCGTCGATGTTTCGGTGGTGCCTCATCAGGTTTGTCCTCTATCAGGTCTTTCCTGTTTGCATCGTCATCCTCTTTGGGTGTGTCTGCCATGTATACGTCGTATGTGGAGGTGGCCGTCCAACATTTGGTAATCAGCGGGTCTTGGCCTTGCTCATCTCCGACATCATCGTCCATGCCGTCGATGTCTTCGGAGGCGTAGTCCAGCATATCGGTTAAATCTTCGACAGTGGCTATGAAGTCGGTGGCGGGTGGGACGTAAAATTCCCCGCCCTCAGCCCCTAGTCCGGGTTGGGCGTAGTTCGGAAGCGATTCCTTTGTAATGGCAAGGGATCGCATTAAGTCCAGAGCCTCGTTCAAAAGCGAGGTCTGGACGGGGAAATGAGAGTCCGCAGGGCTGGCCGGGGCAAAGGCCTCCTGGCCATGCTTGTTTGGCGTGGATTTCAAGAGCTCAGATTTGGAATCCGGGGGCGAGTCTGGACTTTCAATGATATGGGGAATCCAGTCTAATCCCGAATTCACCGTGGACACAATCGCCTCTAGATCCTCAGTAATGCGGTTCACGGCAGAGAGTCCGGCGGGCTCCAAACTCCCATCTTTGGACCTGGTAGTTTGCTCCAGATCTAAGGCGGAGCTATGACCGGGGCCGCGAACCCCTCAAAGATCAAGTCTCCTCGGATATCAACGACATAGTTTAGGTTCCCAAAACTGATCTGTTGACCAGGGGCGTAGCTGTCAATCTGTTCGAGGTGGCCAATCGAGTTGGCATGCAGAACGGAGCCACCAAATACAAAAATCTAGCCAGGGAGGTAAGCTTTCTCGGGGACGGCATTGTCGTAGATGATCGAGCGAGCCATCGAGCCTTCTGTTGACCACACAGTGGAACTCTCAACAAAAGCACCAATGTCGGTGTCAAAACTGGCCGATCTCGGGTAGGGGGTCCCGAACTGTGCGTCTGACGATCGAAGGTAACATGAGTCGGGGGACACAATGTTTACCCAGGTTCGGGCCCTCTTAATGGAGGTAATACCCTACTTCCTGCTCGATTGACTTTGATGAGTATAGGGGTTACAGGAGTTGATCTACCTTAAGATCGTAATGGCTAAACCCTAGACGTCTAGCCTATATGATTATGATTACCTCTACGGACTAACCCCTCCAGTTTATATAGACACCGGAGGGGCCTAGGGTTGTACTGAGTCGGTTTACAGAGAAAGGAAACTTTACATCCGAATGTCAAAGCTTGCCATCCACACAAAGGAGAGTCCCATCCGGACATGGGGAAGGCCTTCTATCTTGTATCTTCACGGCCCATCAGTCCGGCCCATATCACATAACCCGGACGCCCAGGGACCCCCTAATCCAGGACTCCCTCAGGCCTCGGCGTCGAAAATTTAGAGGTGAAGAACAGATGTCTTCCCAGCAAGTGGTTGTATAAGCTATTTGTGACCGGTGCCACATGGGCCCAGATTCTACGTAATAAGTACCTCCATTACAAAACTCTGTCCCAGGTGACGGTTAGACCGACTGACTCACCATTTTGGAAGGGACTGATGATAGTGAAATCAGTCTTTTTCAGCAGGACAAAATTCATAGTTGGAAATGGTACTACCATGAGATTCTGGGAGGATACATGGTTAGGGGAGATGCCCCTTGCACTCCAATATCCTTCTCTCTATAATATTGTTCAACAAAGAGGCGCTTACGTTGCAACAGTATTACAGTCCAACCCTCTCAATATTCAATTCAGGAGGACTTTAGATTGAAACCGTTGGGAAGATTGGCTCCATCTGGTGAGAAGGTTGATGGATGTCCACCTTTCTCAACAGCTAGATTAGTTGCACTGGAAATTAACTAAGAATGGAGAGTTTTTAGTTAAGTCCATGTATTTGGATATTATAAACACTAGCCCTCTTTCTCACTCGAAGCATGTTTGGAAAGTCAAAGTGCCTTTAAAAATTAAAGTTTTTATGTGGTTTGTCCATAAACAATCCATTCTAACTAAGGAAAATTTGGCAAAACACAACTAGATAGGGTCTAGACGATGTAGCTTCTGTGCTCAAGATGAGTCCATCAAACACCTCTTTCTTGACTGCCCAATCGCAAAAAAATTGTGGCGGTCTGTCCGCATAGGATTTAATATCACTCCTCGGAATATTGTTAACACGTTATTTGGGACGTGGTTAGACGACATAGATTCATAAACGGCAAGACATATCCGTCTAGGAGTGTGTGCTTTATTATGGGCAGTATGGAACTGCAGGAATGATTTGGTTTTTAACAGAACAACAAATGTTCATTTCTTGCAGGTTATTTTCCGGGCCACTTCACTCATCCATATGTGGTCACTACTCACTCCGATGGATGCTAGGGAGCGTATGGTTACTGGGTTTATCCAGTGGGAGACGGTAGCATGGACTATCTTCGACCGGTTTGGATGGCGGTCATGTAATAGGATAGGAGTTTAGTTTCCTATCTTCTCTTTTGGCTGCCGGTTGTGGCTATCCTAATTTTTGTGTTTTTGCTCTTTGTGAGCGTTTATTTCTTTTCAGACCTGGAGACTTTATTGAACCTTTGCTTATTAATAATATGGCCGTATGCATCATTCTGATGCAAAGGCTGGGGGTTAACCTCCTTTTTGGGAAAAACAACGGATTTCATTACATGTCAACGTCTACAAAAAAAGACCCGGCCCTAAACCTATCCTACGACGGCGGTGCCCGGCGTCCAACCCTTGTCGTCTTCCATTCACCGTCTTCATGAGCATCGGCGATAAGACCGCTGAAGTGAAGGTGTGGTCTCCGGCGAGGAAGAGTAGAACACGGGAGACGGACCGACCCATATGGGACACCAAGCCCTGCCGCCTCCCGTGGCCTACTCATCCTTGGAGGAGTCCGTATTTTGTCCGTTGCTGGTGGATGTGAATTCCATGATGAAAATGGCAGCGCCGGCGCTGTCATCGTCCCACTAGGCCGCCTGATGGTTCGTCGGCGGCATGTAGGAGGCGCAATTGGCGTTGTTCTCCTCCGCGATCACCTGCAACTGCACCTCCGTGGCAGCCTGCTACCTCTTGAGCATGCGTTGGTTTTCCCTTGAAGAGGAAAGGGTGATGCAGCAAAGTAGCATAAGTATTCCCCTCAGTTTTTGAGAACCAAGGTATCAATCCAGTAGGAGGTAACACGCAAGTCCCTAGTACCTACACAAACAAACAAGAACCTCGCAACCAACGCGATAAAGGGGTTGTCCATCCCTTCATGGTCACTTATGAAAGTAAGATCTGATAAAGATAAATATTTTTGGTATTTTTATTGTATAGATTGGAAAATAAAGATTGCAAAGTAAACAATGATAGAAACAGCAAGTAGATAGGAAAATAATATGATGGAAAATAGACCCAGGGGCCATAGGTTTCACTAGTGGCTTCTCTCAAGATAGCAAATTCTACGGTGAGTGAACAAATTACTGTCGAGCAATTGATAGAAAAGCGCATAGTTATGATAATATCTAGGCATGATCATGTATATAGGCATCACGTCCGCGACAAGTAGACTGAAACGATTCTGCATCTACTACTATTACTTCACACATCGACTGATATCCAGCATGCATCTAGAGTATTAAGAGCATTACTAGTAGAGCCTTCAAACCCTCAAACCC
Source organism: Triticum dicoccoides (assembly GCF_002162155.2). Classification (NCBI taxonomy): domain Eukaryota; kingdom Viridiplantae; phylum Streptophyta; class Magnoliopsida; order Poales; family Poaceae; genus Triticum; species Triticum dicoccoides. The sequence continues at coordinate 465,471,332 of NC_041380.1, read as the reverse complement.
CTAAAAATAACTGCTTTTTTACAGTTTTCATCGAAAAAAAGCCGTAGACTAGAACCCCTTAACCCTCAAACCCTCAATTTTTTTACAGGTCCAACCCTCAAACCTCTCCCAATCCTCAAAAGTAAGGGTTGGGGAGCAAAACTTACCCCAACCCTCATTTGGCGGTTATACTCGCGCGGGAGGGAAAAATCCTCCCAACTCCCGCGCCCACGCTCACGACCGCCGCTGCTAGTCGCCCCCATCGCCGGCGGCCGCCCCGTCGACCTCCCGCGCGCAACAACAACGTTGTTCATGGGGAATATTCTGTTATAAGGGTTGGGTTTGAGGGTTCTAATCTTTGCCCCTGTTTTTCAACCCGTAAAAGTGCACAAAAAGATCATTTTTGGACCCTTAAAATGCTAGTGAGGGTTTGAGGGTTTGAGGGTTCTACTAGTAATGCTCTAAGTTCATAAGAACAGAGTAACGCATTAGGCAAGATGACATGATGTAGAGGGATAAACTCAAGCAATATTATATAAACCCCATATTTTTATCCTCGATGGCAACATTACAATACGTGGCTTGCTGCCCCTGCTGTCACTGGGAAAGGACACGGCAAGATTGAACCCAAAGCTAAGCACTTCTCCCATTGAAAGAAAGATCAATCTAGTAGGCCAAACCAAACTGATAATTTGAAGAGACTTGCAAAGATATTAAATCATACATAAAAGAATTCAGAGAAGAATCAAATATTGTTCATAGATAATCTTGATCATAAACCCACAATTCATCGGATCTCGACAAACACACCGCAAAAAGAATTACATCAAATAGCTCTCCAAGAGAATCGAGGAGAACTTTATATTGAGATCCAAAGAGATAGAAGAAGCCATCTATCTAATAACTATGGACCCGAAGGTCTGTGGTAAACTACTCACTCATCATCGGAGAGGCCACTGTTTTGATGTAGAAGCCCTCCGTGATCGATTCCCCCTCCGGCGGAGCGCCGGAAAAGGCCCCAAGATGGGATCTCATGGGTACAGAAGGTTGTGGTAGTGTAAATAGGGTTTCGTGGTGCTCCTGGATGTTTTCAGGGTATATGGGTATATATAGGAGGAAGAAGTAGGTCGGTGGAGCTACGAGGGGCCCACGAGGGTGGGGGACGCGCCCTCCTGCCTCGTGGCCTCCTCGCTTCTTTCTTGACGTCCACTCCAAGTCTTTGGATCATGTTTGTTCCAAAAATAACTCTCTCGAAGGTTTCATTCCGTTTGATATTCCTTTTCTGCGAAACACTGAAATAGGCAAAAAAACAATTTGCACTGGCCTTTGGTTAGTAGGTTAGTCCTAAAAATAATATAAAAGGTATATTAAAGCCCATTAAACATCCAAAATAGATAATATAATAGCATGGAGCAATCAAAAATTATAGATACGTTGGAGACGTATCAAGCATCCCCAAGCTTAATTCCTGCTCGTCCTCGAGTAGGTAAATGATAAAAACAGAATTTTTGATGTGGAATGCTACCTAGCATAATTCTCAATGTAATCTTCTTTATTGTGGCATGAATGTTCAGATCTGAAAGATTCAAGACAAAATTTTAATATTGACATAAAAATAATTATACTTCAAGCATACTAACAAAGCAATCATGTCCTCTCAAAATAACATGGCCAAAGAAAGTTATCCCTACAAAATCATATAGTCTGGCTATGCTGTATCTTCAGCACACAAAGTATTTAATCATGCACAACCCCGATGACAAGACAAGCAATTGTTTCATACTTTTGATGTTCTCAAACTTTTTCAATCTTCACGCAATGCATGAGCGTGAGCCATGGATATAGCACTATAGGTGGAATAGAATGGTGGTTGTGGAGAAGACAAAAAGGAGAAGATAGTCTCACATCAACTAGGAGTATCAACGGTCTAGGGAGATGCCCATCAATAGATATTAATGTGAGTGAGTAGGGATTGCCATGCAACGGATGCACTAGAGCTATAAGTGTATGAAAGCTCAACAAAAGAAAACTAAGTGAGTGTGCATCCAACTCGCTTGCTCACGAAGATCTAGGGCATTTTGAGGAAGCCCATCATTGGAATATACAAGCGAAGTTTTATAATGTAAAATTCCCACTAGTATATGAAAGTGACAACATAGGAGACTGTCTATCATTAAGATCATGGTGCTACTTTGAAGCACAAGTGTGGTAAAAAGGATAGTAACATTGTCCCTTCTCTCTTTTTTCTCTCATTTTTTTATTTGGGCCTTTCCCTCTCTTTTTTTATGGCCTCTTTTTTTCTCTTTTTTTCTTTTCGTCTGGAGTCTCATCCCGACTTGTGGGGGAATCATAGTCTCCATTGTCCTTTCCTCACTTGGGACAATGCTCTAATAATAATGATCATCACACTTTTATTTACTTACAACTCAAAAATTACAACTCAATACTAGAACAAAATATGACTCTATGTGAATGCCACCGGTGGTGCACCGGGATGTGCAATGAATCAAGAGTGACATGTATGAAAGAATTATAAAGGCGGCTTTGCGACAAATATGATGTCAACTACATGATCATGCAAAGCAATATGACAATGATGTAACGTGTCATAACAAACGAAACGGTGGTAAGTTGCATGGCAATAAATCTCGGAATGGCTATGGAAATGCCATAATAGGTAGGTATGGTGGCTGTTTTAAGGAAGGTATATGGTGGGTGTATGATACCGGCGAAAGGTGCGCGGTATTTAGAGAGGCTAGCAATGGTGGAAGGGTGAGAGTGCACATAATTCATGGACTCAACATTAGTCATAAAGAACTCACATACCTATTGCAAAAATCTATTAGTTATCGAAACAAAGTACTACGCGCATGCTCCTAGGGGGATAGATTGGTAGGAAAAGACCATCGCTCATCCCCGACCGCCACTCATAAGGAAGACAATCAATAAACAAATCAAGCTCCGACTTCATCACATAACGGTTCACTATACGTGCATGCTACAGGAATCACAAACTTTAGAACAAGTATTTCCCAAATTCAAAAATACTCAACTAGCATGACTCTAATATCACCATCTTCATATCTAAAAACAATCATCAAGTATCAAACTTCTCATAGTATTCAATGCACTTTTTATGGAAGTTTTTATTATACCCATCTTGGATGCCTACCATATTAGGACTAGTTTTATAACCAAAGAAAATTACCATGATGGTCTAAAAGACTCTCAAAATAATATAAGTGAAGCATGAGAGATCAATAATTTCTATAAAATAAAACCACCACCGTGCTCTTAAAGATATAAGTGAAGCACTAGAGCAAAATTATCTAGCTCAAAAGATATAAGTGGAACACATAGAGTATTCTAATAAATTCCTATTCATGTGTGTCTCTCCAAAAGGTGTGTACAGAAAGTATGATTGTGGTAAAATAATAAGCAAATACTCAAATCATACAAGACGCTCCAAGCAAAACACATATCATGTGGTGAATAAAAATATAGCCTCAAGTAAAGTTACCGATGGACGATGACGAAAGAGGGGATGCCTTCCGGGGCATCCCCAAGCTTAGGATTTTGGTTGTCCTTGAATTTTACCTTGGGGTGCCTTGGGAATCCCCAAGCTTAGGCTCTTTCCACTCTTTATTCCAAAATCCATCAAATCTTTACCCAAAACTTGAAAACTTCACAACACAAAACTCAACAAAAAATCTCATGAGCTCTGTTAGTATAAGAAAAAAACCACCACTTAAAGGTACTGTAATGAAATCATTATTTATTTATATTGGTTTTAAAAATACTGTATTCCAACTTCTCTATGGTTCATACCCCCCGATACTAGCCATAGATTCATCAAAATAAGCAATCAATACACGAAAAACAGAATCTGTCAAAAACAGAATAGTCTGTAGTAATCTGTAAGTTTAGAATACTTATGTAACCCGAAACATTCTGAAACAAATTGGAGGACGTGGGTAATTTGTCTATTAATCATCTGCAAAACGAATCAACCTAATCGCACTTTTCAGTAAAAAATGGCAGCAAATCTCATGAGCGCTAAAGTTTCTGTTTTTTACAGCAAGATCGCAAAGACTTCCCCCAAGTCTTCCCAAAGGTTCTACTTGGCACAAACACTAATTAAAAACATAAAACCACATCTAAACAGAAGCTAGATGAATTATTTATTACTAAACAGGAACAAAAGATAAAAAACAAAAATAAAATTGGGTTGCCTCCCAACAAGCGCTATCATTTAAAGCCCCTAGCTAGGCATTGAAAATTTCAATGATGCTCACATGAAAGACAAGAATTGAAGCACAAATAGAGGATCATGAAACACATGACAAACACATTTGAATCTAACATGCTTCCTATGCATAGGCATCTTATAGGCAAACAAATTATCATAGCAAGCAAAAAGTAGCATATGCAAGGAAGCAGAAAGAAACAATAGCAATCTCAACATAACAAGAGGTAATTTAGTAACATGAAATTTTCTACAACCATATTTTCCTCTAATAATAATTACATGTAGGATCATAAGCAAATTCAACAATATAGCTATCAAAAAACATATTCTTAACAAGATCCACATGTATGCAAAGTTTACACTCTTCCAAAATAGTGGGATTAACATTAACTAAAGCCATGACCTCTCCAAACCCACTTTTATCAAAAATACCATAAGATTGAACATTCTCCAAATATTTGGGATCTAAAGTTGACACTCTTCCAAACCCACTTTCAATATTATTGCGAACACTATTATCAATCTCATATTCATCATGGGGCTTAAATAAATTTTCAAGATCATAAGAAGAATCACCCCATTCATGATCATTGCAACAAGTAGTAGACATAGAAAAACTAGCATCCCCAAGCTTAGGGTTTTGCATATTATTAACACAATTGAAATCAATAGAATTTATAGTAAAAACATTGCAATCATGCTTTTGATTCAAGGAACTATCAAGTATGGGTGCAATAGCAATAATCTCATGTTTAACATAAGGAACTATAGCAAATTCATCTCCATAAATATTGGCATCATGGCCATAAGAATAGCAAGCATCATGTTCAATCAAATCATCAGAGTCATAGTTATCTATAGATTCGTGCATATCATTATTTTCTTCCAAAGCAATGGTCATTCTCTCAATAAATTCCTTAACATAGGCATTGTGAGCATAGTTTTCATAGCAATATTTAAGTATGTCGGAATTTTCAGATTTGTAGAGAGTAATATCATACTTTTCAATCAAAGAAGCAACTTCATGAGCACCCTTAAAAACGACAAATTCTTCAATTTGTTTGATATCATAGTAACTATAAACACCCTTTCCATAAGAAGATAAGATTTCATTATTATTAAACTCACACAGGTAGGGAAGGTGTTTTTAGGGTTCTTAGAGCAACAAGTAAAGTCATAAATTTCACAAAGATTCCAAGCATAGCATAACAAAGTTTTCAGCAAACATTATGAACCAACCATATTCACAATAACATTTAGGTCTCATGTTTACTCATATCAATGGCATAATCAACTAGCGAGCAATAATAATAAATCTCGGATGATAAAACTTTCTAAAAACAATCATAATATGATATAACAAGATGGTATCTTGCAAGCCCTTTATGAGACCGCAAAACATAAATGCAGAGCACCTCTGAAGATCAAGGACTGACTAGACATTGTAATTCATGGTAAAAGCGATCCAATCACAGTCATCAATGTAAATTAATAGTAATGCATGCAAATGACAGCGGTGCTCTCCAACTGGTGCTTTTTAATAAGAGGATGATGACTCAACATAAAAGTAAATAGATAGGCCCTTCGCAGAGGGAAGCATGGATTTGTAGAGGTGCCAGAGCTCGATTTTGAAATAAAGATAAATAATATTTTGAGTGGTATACTGTCATTGTCAACATAACAATTGTGAGAAATCGATATCTTCATGCTACACACATTATAGGCAGTTCACAAACAGAATGGTAAAGTTTATACTCCCCCTACCACCAACAAATATCAATCCATGGCTTGTCCGAAACAACGGGTGCCTCCAACTAACAACAATCCTGGGGGAGTTTTGTTTGCAATTATTTTAATATAAGCATGTGACTGGGCATCCCGGTCACCAGCCATTTTCTCGTGAGTGAGGAGCGGAGTCCACTCCTCTTGATAATAACCCGCCTAGCATGGAAGATACATACAACCCTAGTTGACACATGAGCTATTTGAGCATACAAAACAAAATTTCATTTGAAGGTTTAGAGTTTGGTGCATACAAATTTACTTGGAATGGCAAGTAGATACCGCAAATAGGAAGGTATGGTGAGCTTATATGGAATAAATTTTGGGGTTTATGGAAGTGGATGCACAAGCAGTGTTCCCGCTTAGTACAAGTGAAGGCTAGAAAGAGACTGGGAAGCGACCAGCTAGAGAGCGACAACAGTCATGAACATGCATTAAAATTAATCAACACTGAATGCAAGCATGAGTAGGATATAATTCACCATGAACATAAATATCGTGGAGGCTATGTTGATTTTGTTTCAACTACATGTGTGAACATGTGCCAAGTCAAGCCACTCGAATCATTCAAAGGAGGATACCACCCTATCATACCACATCACAACCATTTTAATAGCATGTTGGCACACAAGGTAAACCATTATAAACTCCTAGCTAATTAAGCATGGCATGAGCAACTACAATCTCTAATTGTCATTGCAAACATGTTTCATTCATAATAGGCTGAATCAGGAACAATGCACTAATCATATTTACAAAAACAAGATAGGTCGAGTTCATACCAGCTTTTCTCATCTCAATCAGTCCATCATATATCGTCATTATTGCCTTTCACTTGCACGACTGAACGGCATGGATAATAATAATAGTGCACGTGCATTGGATTAAGCTGGAATCTACAAGCATTCAATACACAGGAGAAGACAAGGTAATATGGGCTCTTTATTAGATCAACAATAATGCATATGAGAGCCACTCAACATTTTCATCATGGTCTTCTCCTCTCGACCCCCAAAGAAAAGAAAAGAAACAAAACTATTTACATGGGAAAGCTCCCAACAAGCAAAAGAAGAACGAGAAATATTTTTTTGGTTTTCTTTTAATTATTACTACTACAAGCATGGAAAGTAAACTAGCTAAAAGCTAAAACTATTTTTTTGTTTTTATTAAGGTTTTTCAAACACGCAAGAAGGAGGCTTAAAAGGAAAATAAACTAGCATGGATAGTACAATGAAAAAGTATGAGCACCGACAACTAAAATGAGCATGTGAACATGAATGTAATGTCAGTGAGAAATATGTACTCCCCCAAGCTTAGGCTTTTGGCCTAAGTTGGTCTAGGGCCATGGCTCAAAGCTGCCCTCTATGGTGTACAAAGGAGTGTCCTCTAGGTGCCACTGGTTGGCGATCTCCTCCGGACCCCACTGATAAACAGACTGTCGATAAGGGATCTCCTCCGGCTCAGGCTCTGGAGCTGGTGTCAGGCTCCATTATGCATAAACGGCCTCCAGCAAAATGATGTACGTGCCTGAAAATATGTTAAACAAAGAGGACGCATGCAAGGTAATAATCTCACAGTAATTTTTATCAAATATCAATTTATACTTAAGCATCTTCTTCTTATCTTTAACAATGAAATCATGTGCTACCATACTCTTATAATCTAGAAAAATAGGGGGCAGCAACTTTTCCTCTTTCTCATAGTGCCTAATAGGTATCCTAAAGTGTGCAGCAAGGCGCGAAGCAAAGATGCCTCTGAAGATGGGGCCCTTTGTACGGTTCTGATTTAATCGTTTAGCACCAATAGCGCCTAAACTGAAAGTGGTATCACGAAACAAAGCATGGCGCAAAATAACAATATCAGGAGCACTGAGATTTCCACTATTCCCGCGACCAATTAAGCATCTACTAGCAAATATTGTAAAGTAACATAGAACAGGAAAATGTATGCTAGTAATTCTTGCATCAGAAACTTTCCTCGTTTCCCCTACAGCGATCATATCAATAAACCCCTCCACATCATTACGATGTGGTTCCTCTATGCTGCCTGCAAAGGGTATCTTACAGACCCGACAAAAATCGTATAGTGACATCTCCTTAACCTCATCATATAAGTGAAATTCCACTGAAGGTGGTGATTTCTTAGCATGAAAGTAAAAAATTTGCACGAAAATATTAGTGAGGAGGACATACTGATTGCGCTCGCCGCAGAGGAAGTCGACGAGGCCTGCATTCTCAGCCAAATAATAAAAGTCATTATAAATCTCGGCTGCTCTCAAGAACACATCACAAGGCCATTCGCATGGCCGAACCTCCGCAGTGCGAGGGAGATTATATTTGGGCTTCTTATTCTCTTCACTTTGCTTATCCTTCGAGCTTCGGCTCAAAGAGCCCCTCAACAATCTCTTCATCATTTTCTTTCTCTGAAAAATTTCTGAAATTTTTAGTGACTCAAAATAAAAGTGAACCAAACTCAACAAGATTGATAGCCACTACTCCTACAAGTGCCTAGAGTCCATATCATGCATTAAAACTATTTTTGACCACATAAATTTGACATGCAAGCTCAAGACCAGGGTCACCAAAGCAGGAAAAAAATTGCAATAAATAAAGCACTATATAAAAAACTAATTGGACCATTGGAGGAGTCACATACCGAAGAACAATCCCCCAAAGAAGTTTTGCGAATGGAGCTTTGAGCTAGGAGATCGAAAATGGCAGCAAGATGAGCTAGAACACGGGTTTGGGCTATGGGAGGATTTTTACTGGAGGAAGACGAAGTGTGTGGGTGCTGGAATAAGTGGAGGGGGCCCACATGGGGCCCACAAGGCAGGGGGTGCGCCCTGGACCCTCGTGGCCATGTGGTGGGTCCCCCTGGTGTGTTATCAGTGCCAATAATTCTTAAATAATCTAGAAAAAATCATATAAAATTTTCAGGACATTTGGAGAACTTTTATTTTTGGGTATTTTTTAATGCAAGGATAATTCAGAAAACAGACAGAAAATACTATTTTTCTTTATTTAATCTAAATAACAGAAAGTAAAAAAAGGGTACAGAGAGTTGTGCTTTCTAACTTCATCCATCTCATACTCATCAAAAGGAATCCACTAACAAGGTTGATCAAGTCTTGTTAACAAACTCTTTCCGTATTGCATGAAATCGGAGAATTTTCGAATAACACTAGGTTACCTCAACGGGGATATGCACATCCCCAACAATAAGAATATCATATTTTTTCTTGATAGTAGGAAGAGGAAATTCCAAACCTCCAATAGTAATTGTTGGAATTTTTCCAATAGAATTGATAGTGTAGACTTGAGGTTGTTTCCTCGGAAAATGTACCGTATGCTCATTACATTAACATGAAAAGTGACATTGCCTTTGTTGCAATCAATAACAGCCCCTGCAGTATTCAAAAAGGGTCTACCAAGAATAATAGACATACTATCGTCCTCGAGAATATCAAGAATAACAAAGTCCGTTAAAATAGTAACGTTTGCAATCACAACAGGCACATCCTAACAAATACCGACAGGAATAGCAGTTGATTTATCGGCCATTTGCAAAGATATTTCAGTAGGTGTCAACTTATTTAAATCAAGTCTACGATATAAAGGGAGAGGCATAACACTAACACCGGCTCCAAGATCACATAAAGCAGTTTTAACATGGTTTCTTTTAATGGAACATGGTATAGTTGGTACTCCAGTATCTCCAAGTTTCTTGGGTATTCCACCTTTATAAGTATATTTAGAAAGCATGGTGGAAATTTCAGCTTCCGGTATCTTTCTTTTATTTGTAACAATATCTTTCATATACTTAGCATAAAGATTCATTTTAAGCATATCAGTCCAACGCATACGCAAAAGATAGGTCTAATCATTTCAGCAAAGCGCTCAAAATCGTCATCATCCTTTTTCTTGGATGGTTTAGGAGGAAAAGACATGGGTTTCCGAACCCATGGTTCTCTTTCTTTACCGTGCTTCCTAGCAATGAAGTCTCTCTTATCATAACGTTGATTCTTTGATTGTGGGTTGTCAAAATCAACAGCAGGTTCAGTCTCTACATCATTGTCATTGATAGGTTTAGCATCATCATTAACGTTATCACTAGGTTCATGTTCATTACCAGATTGTGTTTCATCATCAGAAATAGAAATATCATTGGGATTCTCAGGTGTGTCAATAACAGGTTCACTAGAAGCATGCAAAGTCCTATCATTTTTCTTTTTCTTCTTCTTAGAAGAACTAGGTGCATCAACATTAGTTCTCTGAGAATCTTGCTCAATTCTCTTAGGGTGGCCCTCAGGATACAAAGGTTCCTGAGTCATTTTACCCCCTCTAGCCACAACTCTGACATCATTATCAGTTTTCTTATTATTTAATTCATTGAGCAAATCATTCTGAGCTTTAAGCACTTGTTCTAATTGGGTGGTAACCATAGAAGCATGTTTACTAATAAGTTTAAGTTCACCTTTAACTCTAGGCATATAATCACTCAAATGTTCAATCATATAAGAATTACATTTCAATTGTCTACCAACATAAGCATTGAAGTCTTCTTGTTTAACAATAAAATTATCAAACTCATCCAAGCATTGGCTAGCTGACTTATTACGAGGAATATCACCTTCATCAAATCTATAGAGAGAATTTACCTTTACTACCTGTGTCGGTTATCAAGACCATGTATTTCTTCAATAGGTAGTAAATTCTTAACATCTTCAGCTTTAATACCTCTTGCATATCTTCAGGACTGAGAAATAGTACCCTTTTCTTCAGAGTTGGCTTAGGAGTTGGTTCAGGAAATGTCCAATCATTTTCATTACTCAACATATTATTCAATAGTAATTCAGCTTGATCATCAGTTCTTTCCCTGAAAACACAACCAACACAACTATCCAGGTGGTCCCTAGAAGCATCAATTAGTCCATTATAAAGGATATCAAGTATTTCATTTTTCTTGAGAGGATGATCATGCAAAGCATTAAGTAATCGGAGAAGCCTCCCCAAGCTTGTGGGAAACTCTCTTCTTCAATTTGCACAAAATTATATATTTCCCTTAAGGCAACTTGTTTCTTATGAGCGGGGAAATATTTATTAGAGAAGTAATAAATCATATCCTGGGGACTACGCACACGACCAGGATCAAGAGAATTAAACCATGTTTTAGCATCACCCTTTAATGAGAACGGAAACAACTTAAGGATAAAGTAATAGCGAGTTTTCTCATCATTAGTGAACAGGGTGGCTATATCATTTAATTTAGTAAGATGTGCCACAACAGTTTCAGATTCATAGCCATAAAAAGGATCGGATTCAACCAAAGTAATTAACTCATGATCGACAGAGAAATCATAATCCTCATCGGAGATACAGATAGGTGAAGTAGCAAAAGCAGGGTCATATTTCATTCTAGCATTCAAAGATTTTTCTTTCAGCTTAGCTAATAGTTTCTTAAGATCATATCTATCATTGCAAGCTAAAAAGTCCCTAGCAGTTTCTTCATCCATAACATAACCCTCAGGCACAACAGGCAATTCTATCTAGGGGGAAATCTTCATCATCACTTTCATCAATATTATCAATTTCAATAATTTCATTCTCTCTAACCCTAGAAAGTTGTTCATCAAGAAATTCACCTAGTTGCACAGTATTATCAAGCATAGAAGTAGTTTCCTCATAAGCATCATGCAAAGCAGAAGTGGCATCATCAATAACATGCGACATATCAGAATAAATAGCAGGTGTAGGTGTCACAAGTTTACTCAAAACAGAAGGTGAATCAAGTGCAGAGCTAGATGGCAGTTCCTTACCTCCCCTCGTAGTTGAGGGAAAAATCTTGGTTCTTTCATATTTCAAGTTCCTCATAGTGATCAACAGATATAAATCCCAAGTGACTCAAAGAATAGAGCTATGCTCCCCGGCAACGACGCTAGAAAATAGTCTTGATAACCCACAAGTATACGGGATCGCAACAGTTTTCGAGGGTAGAGTATTCAACCCAAATTTATTGATTCGACACAAGGGGAGCCAAAGAATATTCTCAAGTATTAACAGTTGAGTTGTCAATTCAACCGCACCTGAAAGACTTAATATCTGCAGCAAAGTATTTAGTAGCAAAGTAATATGGAAGTAACAGTAGAAGTGGCAAAAGTAATAGTATTGGTTTTGTAGTGATTGTAACAGAGCAACGGTAAAGTAACTAAGCAAAGATCAATATGTGAAAAGCTCGTAGGCAATGGATCAGTGATGGATAATTATGTTGGATGCGATTTCTCATGCAATAGTTATAACATAGGGTGACACAGAACTAGCTCCAGTTCATGAATGTAATGTAGGCATGTATTCCGAATATAGTCATACGTGCTTATGGAAAAGAACTCGCATGACATCTTTTGTCCTACCCTCCCGTGGCAGCGGGGTCCTATTGGAAACTAAGGGATATTAAGGCCTCCTTTTAATAGAGTACCGGAACAAAGCATTAACACTTAGTGAATACATGAACTCCTCAAACTACGGTCATCACCGGTAAGTATCCCGATTATTGTCACTTCGGGGTAAACGGATCATAACACATAATAGGTGACTATAGACTTGCAAGATAGGATCAAGAACTCACATATATTGATGAAAACATAATAGGTTCAGATCTGAAATCATGGCACTCGGGCCCTAGTGACAAGCATTAAGCATAGCAAAGTCATAGCAACATCAATCTCAGAACATAATGGATACTAGGGATCAAACCCTAATAAAACTAACTCGATTACATGATAAATCTCATCCAACCCATCACCGTCCAGCAAGCCTACAATGGAATTACTCATGCACGGTGGTGAGCATCATGAAATTGGTGATAGAGGAAGGTTGATGATGACGATGGCGACGGATTCCCCTCTTCGGAGCCCCGAACGGACTCCAGATCAGCCCTCCTGAGAGAGATTAGGGCTTGGCGGCGGCTCTGTATCATAAAACGCAATGAATCCTTCTCCCTGATTTTTTTCCTCCCCGAACGTGAATATATAGAGTTGGAGTTGAGGTCAGTGGAGCCTCAGGGGCCCACATTACAGGGGGCGCGCCCCCACCCTCATGGATAGGGTGTGGGCCCCTGGTGTTCATTCTTTCGCCAACATTTTTTATAAATTCCAAAAATATTCTCCGTGAAGTTTTAGGTCATTTCGAGAACTTTTATTTCTGCACAAAAATAACACCATGACAATTCTGCTAAAAACAACGTCAGTCCTGGTTAGTTCCATTCAAATTATGCAAGTTAGAGTCCAAAACAAGGTCAAAAGTGTTTGGAAAAGTAGATATGATGGAGATGTATCTAGCACCTCTTCCCATTGCAAGATAAATAGACCAAGTTGGGCAAACAAAACCCAAATATCGGAGAAAAAATACGAGGCTATAAGAAATCATGCATATAAGAGATCAAAGAAACTCAAATAACTTTCATGGATAGAAAAAGATAGATCTGATCATAAACTCAAAGTTCATCAATCCCAACAAACACACCGCAAAAGAGTTACATCATATGGATCTCCAAGAGACCATTGTATTGAGAATCAAGAGAGAGAGAAAGAGAGAGAGAGAGAAAGAGAGAGAGAGAGAGAGAGAGAGAGATGAAGCCATCTAGCTACTAACTACGGACCCGAAGGTCTACGAAGAAGTACTCACGCATCATTAGAGAGGCACCAATGGAGGTGGTGAACCCCATCCGAGATGGTGTCTAGATTGGATCTCGTGGTTCTGGACTCTGCGACGGCTGGATGAAATTTCGTCGACTCCACTAGTGTTTCTGGAATATTGGGGTATTTATAGAGCAAAGATGTGGTCCGAGGGCACCCGAGGTGGGCACAACCCACCAGGGCATGCCTGGGCATAACCCACCAGGGCACGCCTGGGCCTTCTGGCGCACCCTGGTGGGTTGTGCCTCCCTTAGGGCACCCCCTAGGCGCAGCCAGGGCCCGTTGTGTTCCTTCTGTCCCATAAAAATTCTTCGTAAAGTTTCGGGGCATTTGGACTCCACGTGATATTGATTTTCTGCGATGTAAAAAACATGGAAAAACAACAACTGGCACTTGGCACTATGTCAATAGGTTAGTACGAAAATGATATAAAATGATTATAAAACATCCAAGATTGACAATATAACAGCATCGAACAATCAGAAATTATAGATACGTTGGAGACGTATCAGCATCCCCAAGCTTAACTCCTACTCGTCCTCGAGTAGGTAAGTGATAAAAACAATTTGTTTTGATGTGGAATGCTGCCTAACATGTCATATCATATTTCTTTTCTTTATAGCATGGACATTTGGACTTTTATATTGTTCAAAGCAATAGTCTAGTTTTGACATGATAATTTAGATACTCAAGCATATCAAGAAGCAACCATGTCTTTCAAAATATCAACGCTAAAATAAGTTATCCCTAGTCCATCATGCTCAACCATTGATCCATTCATGAAACACATTCGAATAGTAGCTACACTCAATACTTAAGTACGATCATATTGCCTCCTAGTTGGTGCTTTTATAAGAGAATATGGAGACTCAAAATAAAAATTGCATAAAGTAAAAGAAAGGCCCTTCGCAGAGGGAAGTAGGGATTTGTAGAGGTGCCAGAGCTCAAAGCGAAAAACTTAGAGATAAAAACATTTTGGGAGGTGTATCCATCCCACCAACGAAAATGACTTAGAGTTCCCAATACTTTCCATGCATAGATATATCATAGACGGTTCCCAAACAGAAAATAAAGCTTATTCCTTTTTCCACCATACTTTCACTTTCCATGGCTAACCGTATCCATGGGTGCCCTCCATACCAACACTTTCCAAGGAAATTATTATTTGAAAACATAAAGTAAATTCATTTTTTCATTTCGGGACTGGGCATCCCTAATACCTTTGCCTCACTCTCGTGTAATGACAAGTGAATAAACACTCATCGTGAGAATAACACATCTAGCATGGAAAATATTAGCCACCCCTCACCGCTCCGGGAGCGAAACAAACACACAAAAGAGAAGTTTATTTTGAAAATTAGAGATGGCACATACAAATTTTCTTAGAACGGCAAAAGAATACCGCATATAGGTAGATATAATGGACTCATGTGGCAAAACTGGTTTAAAGGTTTTTTGATGCACAAGTAGAGATCATACTTAGTGCAAAATGAAGGCTAGCAAAAGATTGAGAAGCGACCAACCAATAAACGGATAATCTCATAAGCAAGCATTAAGCATAAATAACACCGAATAATGCACCACAAGTAGGATATAATTTGATTGCATGACTATTGACTTTCGTACTTGCATAGGGAATCACAAACCTTAACGCTAATATTCTTACTAAATCATAATTACTCATCAAGATGACTCACATATCACATCATCATATCTCAAAACTATTACTAAGAATCAAGTTTATTTTGTCCAATGATCTTCATGAAAGTTTTATTATATCCTTCTTCGATATCTATCACTTTGGGACTAATTTTCATGTGTTGCTTTTCATAAGCTCAAACAAATATAAGTGAAGATCATGAGCATAATATTTCTTCCTCTCAAATTAATTTAAGTGAAGCAAGAGAGCATTTCTTGAAAATTTTACTAACTCTCAAATAAATCTAAGTGAAGCAAGAAAGCATTTCTTCAAAAATACTAAAGCACACTGTGCTAAAAAAAGTGAACACTAGAGCAAGTCCATAGCTCATAAAAATTGAAGTAAAGCATAGAGAGCAATTCTAATAAGTCATGACATAATTTTGGCTCTCTAAAATAGGTGTGTCCAACAAGGATTGATGACTCAAGACACAAAATAAAACAAGAAAAGACTCATATCATACAAGACGCTCCAAGCAAAACTCATGTCATGTGACGAATAAAAATATAGTTTCGAGTAAAATACCGATGGTCGTTAGAAGAAAGAGGGGATGCCACTCGAGGGCATCCCCAAGCTTAGTTGGTTGCTTATTTTTGGATAATAGCTTGGGATGCCGGGGCATCCCCAAGCTTAGGATCTTCTATCCTTTATTCCTTCATCCATCATAAGATAACCCAAAACTTGAAAACTTCGATCTCACAAAACTCAACAAAAACCCTCATGAGATCCGTTAGTATAAGAATAATAAATCACTACTATAAGTACTGTATCAAACCAATTCATATTTTGTTTTTGTATTATATCTACTATATTCCAACTTTTCTATGGCAAAAACTCATCAAAGAAAACCATAGAGCCATCAAAATAAGCACACAACACAAAGAAAACAGAATCTGTCAAAACAGAACAGTCTGTAGCAATCTGACTATTTCGAATACTTATTTAACTCCAAAAATTCTGAAAAATTAGGGTGACCTGAACAATTTTTATATTGATCTACTGCAAGTGGAATGGTTATTTTATCGCTCTTTGGTGAAAAAGGAAAATTATTGTCATGAGCGTAAAAGTTTCTGTTTTTTCAGCAAGATCAAACAACTATCACCCAAGAAGATCCTAACGACTTTACTTGGCACAAACACTAATTAAAACATAAAAACACAATCATAACAATAGCATAATTGTGTTAACACTCAAAAACATAAAGCAAAAATAAATTGTATTCATTGGATTGCCTCCCAACAAGCGCTATAGTTTTACGCCCTCAGCTAGGCACAAAGCAAGGATCTAAGTTTTGTCATCTTTGGTTCGAGATCCATAGGATGCCCTCATGATTGATTCATATGGTGGCCTAATTCTTGTTCTAGGAAAGTGTTCCATACCCTTTCTCAAACGAAATTGGAACTTAATATTGCCTTCTTTCATATCAATCACGACATCAATAGTGCGTAAAAACAGTCTACAAAGAATAATTGGAGAAGACGGATTGCAATCAATATCAAGAACTATAAAATCTATGGGCACATAGTTTCTATTTGCAAGAATAAGAACATCATTAATTCTTCCCATAGGCTTTTTAATAGTGGAATCCGCCAAGTGCAAATTCAAAGAACATGATTCAAGATCGGTAAGACCAAGCACATCACATAAAGATTTCGGAATAGTAGAAACACCAGCACCCAAGTCACACAAAGCAAAACAACCATAATTTTTAATCCTGACTTTGATAGTAGGTTCCCATTCATTATGCAATTTTCTCGGAATTGATACTTATAATTCCAATTTTTCTTCAAAAGCTTTCATCATAGCATCTACAATATGTTTAGTAAAAGCCTTATTTTGTTCATAAGCATGGGGTGAATTTATCATGGATTGCAACAAAGAAATACAATCAATCAAAGAGCAACTATCATAATTAAAGTATTTTTAATCCAAAAGAATGGGCACATCACTAGCTAAAGTTTTGACCTCCCCAAACCCACTCTCATCAATTTTCTCAACAAGATTTTCACCCTCCGAAATATTGGGACGCCTTCTACCTAAAGTTGACTCTTCTCCAGTACCTTTTTCGTCAATATTAATTTTACTAAACAAGGAATCAATAGAAGAAACACCAATCATTTTGAGATCTTCACTTTTGCGAAAGGAATCACTAGAAAACGTTTTTTCTAAAATTTCTCTTTTAGCTCTAAGTATAGCAGTTCTTTTCTTACTTTCATCCATAGAGACATAAAGAGCTTTAATTGATTCATCTACTTTAGGCACAAAAAATTTCATCTTGAGATTTTCCACATCATGAGCAATTGTATTAACACTTCTAGACGAATCATCAATCTTACTCAACTTTTCTTCTATGGAAGTGTTCAAAACTTTTTGTGTATTGATAAATTCTTTAATATTATTCTCAAGATCAGAGGTGTTCCTATTATTATTATAGGATTTATTTCCGTAGGAATTACCATAATTATTAGAGGAATTACTAGGAAAAGGCCTAGGATTAAAATTACCTCTATAAGCATTGTTGTTGAAATTATTTCGAGAGATAAAATTCACATCTATGGCATTACTATTTTTCTCAATCAAAGTAGACAAAGGCATATCATTAAAATCAATAGGAGCACTTCTACTACCAACCAATTTCACATGAGCATCAACTTTTTCACTCAAAGAAGAAATTTCTTCAACCGAAATAACTTTTTTACTAGTAGGAGCTCTTTCGGTATGCCATTGCGAATAATTTGCCATAATATTATCAAGAAATTTGGTGACTTCACCCAAAGTAATTTCCGTAAAAGTACCACCCGCGGCAGAATCTAAAAGATTACGAGAAACAAAATTCAACCCCGCATAAAAAATTTGTATGATGATCCAAAGATTTAACCCATGAGTTGGGCAATTCCTTAGCATCATTTTCATCCTTTCCAAGATTGTGCAACATGATCATGTTCAAGTTGCTTGAAATTCATGATCTTGGTTCTAAGGGAAATAATTTTTGCAGGAGGAAAATACTTAGTGATAAAAGCATCTTTGCACTTATTCCACGAATCAATACTATTGCGAGGCAAAGAAGAGAACCAAAATTTTGTAGAATCACGCAAGGAAAACGGAAATAATTTCATCTTGACCACATCATTGTCCACATATTTTTTATTTTGCATATCGCATAATTCCATGAAGGTGTTAAGATGGGACGCGTCATCCTCATTAGGAGTACCGGAAAATTGGTCTTTCATAACAAGATTCAGAAAAGCAGTATTAATATCACAAGTCTCCGCACTAGTGGCGGGAGGAGCAAGCGGAGTGCCGGTAAAATCATTGTTGTTGGTATTTGATAAATCACATGACTTGGCATTCTCTTGAGTCATGATGACCACACAACAATATTGCACTCAAAAAACAGATCCGGCAAGAAAACGACGAACGAAACAGAGAGGCGAATAAAATGGTAAATTTTTGTGAAGTGGGGGAGAGGAAAACGAGAGGCAAATGGAAAATAATGTAAATTGCTAGGAGATGAGATTTGTGATTAGGAACCTGGTATGTGTTGAAGATCCTCCCCGGCAACGGCGCCAGAAATTCCTTTTCATGTCGCTTGAAGCTATGTTGGTATTTCCCCAAAGAGGAAGGGATGATGCAGCACAGCGGCGGTAGGTATTTTCCCTCAGATATGAAACCAAGATTATCGAACCAGTAGGAGAACCAAGCAACATAACGTAAACATCACTTGCACACAAATAACAACTTCTCACAACCCGACGTGTTAAAGGGGTTGTCAATCCCTTCCGGGCTATGACGCCTCAAGATAGGCAAATGGATGTGAGGTAAATTTGTAGTAGATTGATAGATCGAACACCAAATAACTAAATAAGAATAAATTGCAGCAAAGTATTTTGGGTTTTTTGGTTTAGTAGATCTGAAAATAAAAGCAAGAGAAAAGTAGATCGCAAAGGCAAATATATGAGAAAGAAGACCCGGGGGCTGTAGGTTTTACTAGTGGCTTCTCTCGAGAAAAATAGCAAACAGTGGGTAAATAAATTACTGTTGGGCAATTGATAGAACTTCGAATAATTATGACGATATCCATGCAATGATCATTATATAGGCATCACGTCCAAGATTAGTAGACCAACTCCTGCCTGCATCTACTACTATTACTCCACACGTCGACCGCTATCCAGCATGCAACTAGTGTATTAAGTTCATGGAAAAATGGAGTAATGCAATAAGAACGATGACATGATGTAGACAAGATCTATCTATGTAGATATAGACCCCATCGTTTTATCCTTAGTAGCAACGATACATACGTGTTGTTTCCCTTTCTGTCACTGGGATCAAGCACCGTAAGATCGAACCCACTACAAAGTACCTCTTCCCATTGCAAGATAAATAGATCAAGTTGGCCAAAAAAACCAAATATTGGAGAAAAAATACGAGGCTATAAGCAATCATGCATATAAGAGATCAAAGAAACTCAAATAACTTTCATGGATATAAAACGATAGATCTGATCATAAACTCAAAGTTCACAATCCCAACAAACACACCGCAAAAGGGTTACATAATATGGATCTCCAAGAGACCATTGTATTGAGAATCAAGAGAGAGAGAGAGATGAAGCCATCTAGCTACTAACTACGGACCCGAAGGTCTACAAAGAACTACTCATGCATCATCGGAGAGGCACCAATGGAGGTGGTGAACCCCATTCGAAATGGTGTCTAGATTGGATCTGGTGGTTCTGGACTCTGCGGCAGCTGGATGAAATTTCGTCGACTCCCCTAGGGTTTCTGGAATATTGGGGTATTTATAGAGCAAAGAGGTGGTCCATGGGGCACCTGAGGTGGGCACAACCCACCAGGGCGCGCCTGGGCCTTTTGGCACGCCCTGGTGGGTTGTCTCAAGCCTAGCTATTCTAAACTTGCTAAGATTGCTGTGAAACAACAAAAGGCTCTTGAAAAGGTTCAAAATATGCTAGACAAAAGCGATGATATGTTGGGTGAAGAAATGGATCGCACTAAAACTTTGACTGAAAATCTTCAGAGACTTCAGACTAAGTTTGATAACCTTTAGAGTCATCATAACACTCTCTTATCTGATCATGAGAAGCTTTCTTATGAATTTCTTCAAAGAAAGCAAGATCTTGAGCAGCTAAGGGTGAGTTATGAAGATCTTCAGAAGGAACGCGATTCATTACTTGCTCAACAAATCAGTTCCTCTCAGGTTGAATTCATTCCACCATGTTTGAAATGCATTGAACGTGAATCTGCTAATTCTTCACCTCAAAGTTCAAATGCTTCTATTGCTGCAAATTCTTCAACTGTCTCTGCTATCACAGATTCCTCATCTGAGGATTCTGCTAGTATCACTCACCATGCAGGGCTGAAGGAATTGTATGTGACAGGCATGTACAAAAGCCTCAAAGCGCATCCAGCTCTTTGTGGTGTGCTTAAAAAGCAGATCCTCAACAGGAACCCTAGGAAAGAGGGTATTGACTTTGAGAGGAAACTCAATGCTGATGGGACCTACTAGAAACCTGAGAAGTATCCCAAAACCTCAAGAGTTGCTGCAAAGGGACCTTCAGTAGATCCATCTACTTTATCTGGCTTTACATGTGAATCTTCATATTCTTCTGATGAGTCATTTGACTCCAACTATAAGCTGTTCAAAAATCAGAATGGTGAAGCATTTGCTAGATATGTTGGCACTAACTATAGGAACGGTCCCCCTATGAATAAAATATGGGTTCCCAAAAGGTGCCTTGAAAGTCTTCAGGTGAATGTCATCATGACACCACCTGTGAAGAATAGGAACCAAGATCAAATTCTTCATATGGACCAAAGGCTTCATATGGATCCAAGTCCTGATATGGACATCATCGTGCTAACCCTTCTGTTTTGCAGGGAAGATCTAAGGGCTATGAATATGTGCATTATTCTTCAAATCATTATGTTCATAAGTCCTCAAAGAATTTCTCTGCTTATTCATATGCTTACTCTAACCCCTCTTATGTGAAACGAAGTGGATTGGATTCAATGCCACTTTTCTCTTATGGAGCTCGCAGAATGATGAACACTTTGCATCCCCTCCAGATGTGGGTGGTGAAGAAAAAGAACTAATCTCTTATGCATGGTCAGGTCTCCAGACGAACTTAAACGTCTGAAGAATTTGCTGGAGACCTGAACATGCTTGAAAGGACGCAAGCTAATCATGAAGAAATGAATTTTCATTTCTCACGTCCTCATACTGCTATATCTGTTCTATCGCTTGATGAAATTGATCTGATGAATTTGATGTCATATTCTTCACTGCTGAAGTATATGAGTTCGTAAGATGCACTAATTCATCTGCAGGATAATCAACCCAAAGCCACTGAGTGGGTCTTCGGCGGTGGACGTACAAATCACATGACTGGTGACAGGAACTTATTGATGGACACTGCTTTGTCTCCATCACATCTGAAGCATATCACCTATGCTGACAAAGGCAAAAGCAAGGTATTGGGTCTAGGTAAGGTTGCGATCTCAAAGGATCGACACATGGACAAAGTCATGCTTGTCGAGTCCTTAGGGTTCAACCTCATGTCTGTCTCAATGCTTTGTGATCTTGATATGGTTGTTATCTTTGGCAAGTATCATTGTGTTATGATCATGGAAGCTGACAAATCCAAAGTCTTCGAAGGCTTTAGGAGATGAGATTTGTATATTGTTGCTTTCTCTACAGGACCACAACCTGCTACATGTCTACTTGCAAAAGCTTCAGAAGGCTGGCTATGGCATCGACGACTTGGTCATGCTTGCATGAGGAACTTCCACACTCTAGCGAAGAAGAAGCATGTCATTGGCATCGAGGGTGTCAAATTCCTCAAGGACCATACATGTGAAGCTTGTGAAGCTGGAAAGATGATCAAGGCCAAGCATCCCTCAAAGACCATCATGACTACATCTCGTCCATTTGAATTGCTTCACATGGATCTCTTTGGCCCTACTCATTATGCCACATTTACTAATGTTGCATCTTTATATGGCTTTGTCATTGTTGATGACTATTCTCATTACACATGTGTGCATATCATCACTTACAAAACTGAAGTGCAGGAAGTCTTCAAACGATTTTCCTCGAGGGCTTCAACCAACTTTGGTGTGAAGATCAAGCACATCAGAAGTGACAATCGGACCAAGTTCAAGAATACTGGTATTGATGACTATCTTGATGAACTTGGTATTACTCACGAGTTATCTGCTCCTTATACTCCTCAGTAGAATGGCATCATGGAGCGCAAAAACAAGACTCTTGTTGAGATGGCTCGCACTATGCTTGATGAATACAAGACGCCTCCTCGCTTCTGGCCTGAGGCAATTGATACTGTGTGCCACATCATCAAAAGGGTATATCTTCACAAATTCTTCAGAAAGACCTCATATGAACTCCTCAGTAACAAGAAACCCAATGTGAGTTATTTCAAAGTCTTCGGTGCCAAATGTTGGATTAGAGATCCTCATCACAATTCTAAATTCCCACAAAAAGCACATGAAGGTTTTATGCTTGGTTATGGAAAGGACTCGCACACCTACAGAGTCTTCAACACCTATCACCACAAGGTTGTTGAAACTGTAGATGTGCGGTTCGATGAAACTAACGGCTCGCAAAGAGAGCACCTACCTCCTATGCTAGATGAAATACCACCTAAGGAATCCATTAAGTTCAAGGCCACTTAGGATGTCATCCCTACCAAAGAATTTGCCGAAGAAGTCATTCCTGATCGTGAAGAACATCATGCTGGTGCACCTAAGGAAAATGGCTCTCAAGAAAATGTTGAGCCCCCTCAACGTCGTCAACCTGCTCATCCCCGCATTGCTAATGAAGTGCGGATTGAGAGAATCATCAACGACATCAAAGCACCATGTCCTCTCACACGCTCAAAAGCTTTGCATTTATCTAACTTTTGTGGGCACTTTGCTTTTGTATCTATCACAGAGCCCACCAAAGTAGATGAGGCATTTCTGGAGCCTGAGTGGATTCAAGCAATGCAAGAGGAATTACATCAGTTCGAGCTCAACAATGTGTGGGAACTTGTCAAGCGACCAGACCCACACAAGCACAATATCATCGGCACCAAATGGATCTACCGCAACAAGCAAGATGAAAGTGGCCTTGTGGTGAGTAATAAGGCACGACTTGTAGCTCAAGGCTACACACAGGTTGAAGGAATTGATTTCGATGAAACTTTTGCACTTGTTGCTAGATTTGAGGCTATTCGCATGTTGCTTGCTTATGCTAACCATCATAATATCGTCTTATATCAAATGGATGTGAAAAGTGCATTCCTCAATGGTAAGCTTGGGGAAGAAGTATATGTTGCTCAACCCCCAGGTTTTGAAGATCCAAAGCATCCTGACAAAGTCTTCAGACTCAATAAGGCCCTCTATGGCCTCAAGTAGGCCCCTCGGGCGTGGTATGATACTTTGAAGGAATTCCTCATGAAGAAAGGCTTCAAACCTGGTTCACTTGACCCAACTCTTTGGCTGTACTGACCAACGTTATAGTGATGAATTTGCCTATATGATGAGTGAAGAATATCAAATGTCTATGATGGGAGAATTGAAATTCTTCTTAGGTCTTCAAATACATCAACAACGCAATGGCATCTTCATATCTCACGAGAAATACCTCAAGGATGTGTTGAGGAAATTCGGCATGCAAGATTGCAAAGGCGTCAAAACCCCTATGCCCACAAATGGCCATCTATGCACTGATGAAAATGGTACAGACTTCGATCAAAAGGTATACTGCTCCATGATTGGCTCTTTATTGTATTTATGTGAATCTAGGCCAGATATTATGCTTAGTGTTTACATGTGTGCCCGATTTCAAGCTACACCGAAGGAATCACACCATAAGGTTGTGAAGCATATTCTTCGATATCTAGCTCAGACACCAACACTAGGTCTATGGTATCCCAAGGGCTCGGCTTTTGATCTCATTGGATATTCTGACTCTGACTATGCTGGTGATCGTGTGGAACGCAAGTCAACATCAGGCACATGCCATTTCCTCGGACGATCCTTGGTATGTTGGTCCTCGAAGAAACAGAACTGCGTATCACTTTCTACTGCTGAAGTTGAGTACATTGCTGCTGGTTCGTGCTGTGCTCAATTGCTATGGATGAAGAAAACCCTCAAGGACTATGACATCAATTGGAAGAATGTGCCTCTCTACTGTGACAATGAGAGTGCCATCAAGATTGCTCATAACCCAGTTCAACACTCGAAGACAAAGCACATTCCGATTTGTCATCGTTTTCTTTGTGATCATGTGTTGAAGGGCGACATCTCTATTGAGCATGTGCAGACGGAAGAACAGCTAGCCGATATCTTCACAAAGCCCTTGGATGAGAAGAGATTTAGCAAGTTGCAGTTTGAGCTAAATATCTTAGAATCTTCGAATGTCCTTTGAAAAGGACACGCATCCTAACACTTATGCAAAATTGATGTCTTACACGTGCAACACGCGAAGTAACATTTTTCTTCAACCAATGAAGACTAACCCTCTAAGTGTGAAGAAATTAACGAAGAATTTGATTCTCAGAGCCATACGACAATTGTATGCGGCGTCTGAAATCATCATTCTTATACGGTGGGTCACGCCACCAACAAAAGTTGAAATTCTTCAATTTGAGTTTTTCTTCAGTTTTGAAATTCCTCAGTTGATTCAATTTCTTCACTTTGCATTGTCTTCACTCTTTCCGATGTTGTTATTCATTGACTATATATATATATATTTGAGTTTTTAGTCCTCTACAGCATTCACTTATTGCTAATTCTTCAAGTTGCCTTTTCTGCTAAGTGAATGTGATCGGACCCTTCCCCCTCTATGATAAACTCAACCCAAACTGTTCACAAATTCTTCATGTGCGTTCTATTTGAAACCCGTTCAAAATCTTCACCGTGTCCTTGCCAGCTGAAGAATTTGCAATGAAACGTTAAAATATTCTTATCTCATATTTTCGGCTCTTGCCGCTCAAATCGTTTCGCATCCCTCGATAAGACTTATCTTTTCACCCACGATCTCACATGATCGCCACCGCTCTATATGGTGCGTGACACTAGTTTGGCGAACAGATGGTGATACACTGTAGTAACGATAGTAAATATCGATTTTTCTAATAGGAACAGTAACAAAGCAAGGTAACAAGTAACAAAAGTGAGCACAAACTATTGGGGAATGTAGCATGCAATTTTAAAAAAATCCTACGATCACGCAAGATCTATCTAGGAGATGCATAGCAATGAGACGGGGAGAGTGTGTCCACGTACCCTCATAGACTGAAAGCGGAAGCATTAGATTAACCCGGTTGATGTAGTCGAACATCTTCTGATCCAACTGATCCAAGTACCGAACGTACGACACCTCCGTGTTCAGCACACGTTTAGCTCGATGACGTCCCTCGAGCTCTTGATCTAGTAGAGGGTCGAGGGAGAGTTTCGACATCACGATGACATGGTGATGGTGATGGTGATGTGATCCGTGCAGGGCTTTGCCTAAGCACTACGACGCTATGACCGGAGGAGTAAACTGTGGAGGGGGGCACCGCACACGGCTAAGAAACAACGATTTGTCTCTTTGGGGTGCCCCTGCCCACATATATAAAGGAGGGGGAGGAGGAGGCCGGCCCAAGGGAGGGCGCGCTAAGAGGGGGGAAACCTACTAGGACTCCGTTCCTAGTAGGACTCGCCCCCTTTCCTTCCAACGGGGAAGGAGAAAGGGGAAAGGAGGGAGAAGGAGAAGGAAAGAGGGGGGCCGCGCCCCCTCCCATTGTCCAATTCAGATTGGGCAAGAGGGGGCACTCACCTCCTCCCGTGGCCTGCCTCCTCTCCTCCACTATGGCCCATTAGGCCCATTTACTTTCCCGGGGGGTTCCGGTAGCCTCCTGGTACTCCGAAAAATCCCTGAACCTTATCGGAACCATTCTGGTGTCCGTATATAACCTTCCAATATACCAATCTTTACCTCTCGACCATTTCGAGACTCCTCGTCATGTCCATGATCTCATTCGGGACTCCAAACAAACTTCGGTCACCAAAACACATAACTCATAATACAAATCGTCATCGAACGTGAAGCGTGCGGACCCTACAGGTTTGAGAACTATGTAGACATGACCGAGACACATCTCCGGTCAATAACCAATAGCGGAACCTAGATGCTCATATTGGCTACTACGTATTGTACGAAGATCTTTATTGGTCAAATCGCATAACAACATACGTCATTCCCTTTGTCATCGGTATGTTACTTGCCCGAGATTCGATCATCGGTATCTTCATACCTAGTTCAATCTCGTTACCGGCAAGTCTCTTTACTCGTTCCGTAATGCATCATCCCACAACTAACTCATTAGTCACATTGCTTGCAAGGATTATAGTGATGTGCATTACCGAGAGGGCCCAGACATACCCCTCCAATACACGGAATGACAAATCCTAATCCTGATCTATGCCAACTCAATAAACACCTTCAGAGACACCTGTAGAGCATCTTTATAATCACCCAGTCATGTTGTGATGTTTGATAGCACACAAGGTGTTCCTCCGGTATTCGGGAGTTGCATAATCTCATAGTCAGAGGAATATGTATAAGTCATGAAGAAAGCAATAGCAATAAAACTAAATGATCATTATGCTAAGCTAACGGATGGGTCTTGTCCATCACATCTTTCTCTAATGATGTGATCATGTTCATCAAATGACAACACATGTCTATGGTCAGAAACTTAACCATCTTTGATTAACGAGCTAGTCAAGTAGAGGCATACTAGGGACACTCTGTTTGTCTATGTATTCACACATGTAATAAGTTTCTGGTTAATACAATTCTAGCATGAATACTAAACATTTATCATGATATAAGGAAATATAAAAACAACTTTATTATTGCCTCTAGGGCATATTTCCTTCTGTCTCCCACTTGCACTAGAGTCAATAATCAAGATTACATAGTAATGATTCTAACACCCATGGAGTCTTGGTGCTGATCATGTTTTGCTCGTGAGAGATGCTTAGTCAACGGGTCTGCAACATTTAGATCCATATGTATCTTGCAAATCTCTATGTCTCCCTCCTTGAGTTGATCGCGGATGGAATTGAAGCGTCTCTTGACGTGTTTGGTTCTCTTGTGAAATCTGATTCCTTCGCCAAGGCAATTGCTCTAGTATTGTCACAAAGTATTTTAATTGGACCCGATGCACTAGGTATTACACCTACATCGGATATGAACTCCTTCATCCAGACTCCTTCAATTGCTGCTTCCGAAGCAGCTATGTACTCCGCTTCACACGTAGACCCTGCCACGACGCTCTTCTTGGAACTACACCAACTAGCAGCTCCACCATTCAATATAAATATGTATCCGGTTTGTGACTTAGAGTCATCGGGATCAGTGTCAAAGCTTGCATCGACGTAACCATTTACGACAAGCTCTTTGTCACCTCCATAAATGAGAAACACATCCTTAGTCCTTTTCAGGTATTTTAGGATGTTCTTGACCGTTGTCCAGTGATCCACCCTTGGATTACTTTGGTACCTCCCTGCTAAACTTAAAGCAAGGCACACATCTGATCCGGTACACAACATTGCATACATGATAGAACCTATGGATGAGGCATATATAGGGAATGACTTTCATTTTCTCTCTATCTTCTGCAGTGGTCGAGCATTGAGTCTGACTAAACTTCACACCTTGTAACACATGCAAGAACCCTTTCTTTGATTGATCCATTTTGAACTTCTTCAAAACTTTATCAAGGTATGTGCTTTGTGAAAGTCAAATTAAGCGTGTTGATCTATCTCTATAGATTTTGATGCCCAATATATAAGCAGCTTCACCGAGGTCTTTCATTGAAAAATTCTTATTCAAGTATCCTTTTATGCTATCCAGAAATTTTGTATTATTTCCAATCAACAATATGTCATCCACATATAATATTAGAAATGCTACAGAGCTCCCACTCACTTTATTGTAAATACATGCTTCTCCAAAAGTCTGTATAAAACCATATGCTTTGATCACACTATCAAAGCGTATATTCCAACTCCGAGAGGCTTGCAGCAGTCCATAAATGGATCGCTGGAGCTTGCACAGTTTGTTAGCACCTTTAGGATCGACAAAACCTTCTGGTTGCATCATATACAACTCTTCTTTAAGATATCCATTAAGGAATGCAATTTTGACATCCATTTGCCAAATTTCATAATCATAAAATGCGGTAATTGCTAACATGATTCGAACAGACTTTAGGCATCACTACGGGTGAGAAGGTCTCATTGTAGTCAACTCCTTGAACTTGTTGAAAACCTTTCGCAACAAGTCGAGCTTTGTAGACAGTAAAATTACCGTCAGTGTCAGTGAGGGAGTCTTGGATTAGAGGGTCTCCGGACAGCCGGACTATATCCTTTGGCCAGACTGTTGGACTCTGAAGATACAAGATTGCAGACTTCGTCCCGTGTCCGAACGGGACTCTCCTTACCGTGGAAGGAAAGCTTGGCAATATGCATATGTAGATCTTCTTCCTTGTAACCGACTCTGTGTAACCCTAGCCCCCTCCGGTGTCTATATAAACCGAAGGGTTTAGTCCGTAGGACAACAACAATCATACCATAGGCTAGCTTCTAGGGTTTAGCCTCTACGATCTCGTGGTAGATCAACTCTTGTAATACTCATATCATCAAGATCAATCAAGCAGGAAGTAGGGTATTACCTCCATAGAGATGGCCCGAACCTGGGTAAACATCGTGTCCCCCACCTCCTGTTACCATCCGCCTTAGATGCACGGTTTGGGACCCCCTACCCGAGATCCGCCGGTTTTGACACCGACATTGATGCTTTCATTGAGAGTTCCATTATGCCGTTGAGGGAGTCATGTATTAGGGGGTCTCCAGACAGCCAGACTATATCCTTTGGCCTGACTGTTGGACTATGAAGATACAAGATTGAAGACTTCGTCCCGTGTCCGGATGGGACTCTCCTTGGCGTGGAAGGCAAGCTTGGTAATACGGATATGTAGATCTTCTTCCTTGTAACTGACTTTGTGTAACCCTAGCCCCCTCCGGTGTCTATATAAACCGGAGGGTTTAGTCCATAGGACAAGAACAATCATACCATAGGCTAGCTTCTAGGGTTTAGCCTCTACGATCTCGTGGTAGATTGATACGTCTCTAACGTATCTATAATTTTTGATTGCTCCATGCTATATTATCTACTGTTTTGGACTATATTGGGCTTTATTTTCCACTTTTATATTATTTTTGGGACTAACCTATTAACCGGAGGCCCAGCCCAGAATTGTTGTTTTTTTGCCTATTTCAGTGTTTCGAATAAACGGAATATCAAATGGAGTCCAAACGGAATAAAATCTTCGGGAACGTGATTTTCTCACCGAACGTGATCCAGGAGACTTGGACCCTGCTCCAAGGAACAAAAGAGGCGGTCACGAGGGTGGGGGCGCCCTCCGCCTAGGGCGCGCCCCCTGCCTCGTGGGCCCCTCGTTGCTCCTCCGGCGTACTTCTTCCTCCTATATATACACACGTACCCCCAAACGATCAGAACAGGAGCCAAAAACCTAATTCCACTGCCGCAACTTTCTGTATCCACGAGATCCCATCTTGGGGCCTGCTCCGGAGCTCCGCCGAAAGAGGGCCATCATCACGGAGGGCTTCTACATCATCCTAGCCCCTCTGATGAAGTGTGAGTAGTTTACCTCTGACCTTCGGGTCCATAGTCAGTAGCTAGATGGCTTCTTCTCTCTCTTTGAATCTCAATACAAAGTTCCCCCCCTCTCTTCTGGAGATCTATTTGATGTAATCTTCTTTTTGCGGTGTGTTTGTTGAGACCGATGAATTGTGGGTTTATGATCAAGTCTATCTATGAATAATATTTGAATCTTCTCCGAATTCTTTTATGTATGATTGGTTATCTTTGCAAGTCTCTTCGAATTATCTGTTTGGTTTGGCCAACTATATTGGTAGTTCTTGCCATGGGAGAAGTGCTTAGCTTTGGGTTCGATCTTGCGGTGTCCTTACCCAGTGACAGAAGGGGCAGCAAGGCACATATTGTATCGTTGCCATCGAGGATAAAAAGATGGGGTTTATTTCATATTGCATGAATTTATCTCTCTACATGATGTCATCTTGCTTAAGGTGTTACTCTGTTTTTAACTTAATACTCTAGATGCATGCTGGATAGCGGTCGATGAGTGGAGTAATAGTAGTAGATGCAAAATCGTTTCGATCTACTTGTCACAGACGTGATGCCTATATACATGATCATGCCTAGATATTCTCATAACTATGCTCAATTCTGTCAATTGCTCAACAGTAATTTGTTCACCCACCGTAGAATACTTATGCTCTTGAGAGAAGCCACTGGTGAAACCTATGGCCCCCGGGTCTATTCTCATCATATCAATCTCCATCACTTTAATCTTGCTTTGCTTTTTACTTTGCTTTTACTTTTTACTTTGCATCTTTATACCAAAAATATTATATGATCTCACTCTCGTAAGTGACCGTGAAGGGCTTGACAACCCCTAATCCCGTTGGTTGCGAGTAGCTATCTCTTTGTGCAGGTACGGGGGACTTGAGCGTGGGCTCCTACTGGATTGATACCTTGGTTCTAAAAAACAGAGGGAAATACTTGCGCTACTCTGCTGCATCATCCCTTCCTCTTCGGGGAAAACCAACGCAAGCTTAAGATGTAGCAAGAAGGATTTCTGGCGCCGTTGCCGGGGAGTCTACGCAAAAAAGTCAACATACCAAGTACCCATCGCAATCCCTATCTCTCGCATTACATTATTTGCCATTTGCCTCTCATTTTCCTCTCCCCCCAATTCACCCTTGCTGTTTTATTCGCCCTCTCTCTCTCTCTATCCTCCCTCTCTATTTGCCTCTTTTTGCCCGCTTGCTTTTTGTTTGCTCGTGTGTTAGATTGCTTGTTTGTCGCGATGGCTCAAGATACTACTAAATTGTGTGACTTCACCAATACCAATAATAATGATTTCCTTAGCACTCCGATTGCTCCTCTTACCGATGCTGAATCTTGTGAAATTAATACTGCTTTCTTGAATCTTGTTGTGAAAGATCAATTCGCCTGCCTTCCTAGTGAAGATGCCGCTACTCATCTGAATAGCTTCGTTGATTTATGTGATATGAAAAAGAAAAAAGATGTCAATAATGATGTCGTTAAATTGAAGCTATTTCCTTTTTCGCTTAGATATCGTGCTAAAGCTTGGTTTTCGTCTTTGCCTAAGAATAGTATTGATTCATGGAACAAGTGCAAAGATGATTTTATCTCTAAGTATTTTCCTCCCGCTAAGATCATCTCTCTTAGAAACGATATTATGAACTTTAAACAACTTGATCATGAACTTGTTGCACAAGCTTGGGAGAGAATGAAATTAATGATACGTAATTGCCCTACTCATGGTTTGAATTTGTGGATGATTATACAAAATTTTTTATGCCGGATTGAATTTTTCTTCTAGAAATCTTTTAGATTCGGCCGCGGGAGGCACTTTTATGGAAATCACTTTAGGAGATGCTACTAAACTCCTAGATAATATTATGGTTAATTATTCTCAATGGCATACTGAAAGATCTTCTAATAAAAAAGTGCATGCGATAGAAGAAATTAATGTGTTGAGTGGAAAGATGGACGAACTTATGAAATTATTTGCTACTAAGAGTGTTTCTTCTGATCCTAATGATATGCCTTTGTCTACTTTGATTGAGAATAACAATGAATCTATGGCTAGTAAAATAGTTTATAATCCATAGAGAAGTTGGAATACAATAGGTTTAACACCAATATAAATAAAGAATGAGTTCATTACAGTACCTTCAAGTGGTCTTTTGTTTTCTTTCGCTAACGGAGCTCACGAGTTTTCTATTTTGAGTTTTGTGTTGTGAAGTTTTCAAGTTTTGGGTGAATTCTTTTGATGGATCATGGAACAAGGAGTGGAAAGAGCCTAAGCTTGGGGATGCCCATGGCACCCCGAAGATAATCCAAGGACACCAAAAAGTCAAAGCTTGGGAATGCCCCGGAAGGCATCCCCTCTTTCGTCCACTTCCATCGGTAATTTACTAGGAGCTATATTTTTATTCACCAACATGATATGTGTTTTGTTTGGAGCGTCTTGTATTATTTATGTCTTTTTTTCTTAGTATGCCACAATCATCCTTGCTGTACATACCTTTTGAGAGAGCCATACATGAATTAAAATTTGATAGAATACTCTATGTGCTTCACTTATATCTTTTGAGCTAAGTAGTTTTGCTCTATGTGCTTCACTTATATCTTTTGAGCTAGATAATTTTGCTCTTTGTGCTTCACTTATATCTTTTGAGCATTATAATTTTGCTCTATGTTCCTCACTTAGATCTTTTAGAGCACGATGGTGGATTTGTTTTAAAGAAACTATTGATCTCTCATGCTTCACTTAAATTATTTTGAGAGTCTCTTAATAGCATGGTAATTTGCTTAATAATAATATGCTTGGTATTCAAGATTTGTGAAACTTTCTTTTGAGTGTGTTTAATACTAAGAAAAGATTGAAGCATGATAATTGTTTTGAGATATGGAGGTGATAACATTGAAGTCATGCTAGTTGAGTAGTTGTGAATTTAAAGAATACTTGTGTTAAGGTTTGTGATTCCCGTAGCATGCACGTATGGTGAACTGTTATGTAACGAAGTCGAAGCATGATTTGAATATTGATTGCCTTCCTTATGAGTGGCGGTCGGGGATGAGCGATGGTCTTTTCCTACCAATCTATCCCCCTAGGAGCATGCGCATAATACTTTGCTTTGATAACTTCTAGATTTTTGCAATAGGTATATGAGTTCTTTATGACTAATGTTGATTCCATGAATTATACGCACTCTCACCCTTCCACCTTTGCTAGCCTCTCTAATAACGCGCACCCTTCGCCGGTATCATACACCTACCATATACCTTCCTCAAAACAGCCACCATACCTACATATTATGGCATTTCCATAGCCATTCCGAGATATATTGCCATGCAACTTTCCACCATCTAGTTCATCATGACACATTCATCATTGTCATATTGCTTAGCATGATCATGTAGTTGACATAAGTATTTGTGGCAAAGCCATCGTTCATAATTTCTTCATACTTGTCACTCTTGATTCATTGCATATCCCGGTACACCGCCGGAGGCATCCATATAGAGTCATACTTTGTTTTAGAATTGAGTTGTAATCATTGAGTTGTAAATAAATAAAAGTGTGATGATCATCATTCAATAGAGCATTGTCCCGATGAAAAAAAAGAGAAGAGAAAGGCCAAAGAAAAAAAGAAGGCCCAAAAAAGAGAAAATAAATAAAAAGGGGCAATGCTACTATCCTTTTTTTCCACACTTGTGCTTCAAAGTAGCACCATGATATAGCGAGTCTCATATATTGTGCTTCAAAGTAGCACCATGTTCTTCATATAGAGAGTCTCATATGTTGTCACTTGTATATACTAGTGGGAATTTTACATTATAGAACTTGGTTTGTATATTCTGATAATGGGCTTCCTCAAATTGCCCTAGGTCTTCGTGAACAAGCAAGTTGGATGCACACCCACTAGTTTCTTTTGTTGAGATTTCATACATTTATAGCTCTAGTGCATCCGTTGCATGGCAATCCCTACTCACTCACATTGATATCTATTGATGGGCATCTCCATAGCCCGTTGATACACCTAGTTGATGTGAGACTATCTTCACCTCCTCTTTGTCTTCTCCACAACCACCATTCTATTCCACCTATAGTGCTATATCCATGGCTCACGCTCATGTATTGGGTGAAGATTGAAAAAGTTTTGAAAAAGTTAGAGTATAAAACAATTGCTTGGCTTGTCATCGGGGTTGTGCATGATTTAAATACTTTGTGTGGTGAAGATGGAGCATAGCCAGACTATATGATTTGTAGGGATAACTTTCTTTGGCCATGTTATTTTGAGAAGACATAATTGCTTTGTTAGCATGCTTGAAGTATTTTTTTTATGTCAATATAAACTTTTGTCTTGAATCTTTCTAATCTGAATATTCATACCACAATTAAGAAGATTTACATTGAAATTATGCCAAGTAGCACTCCGCATAAAAAATTCTCTTTTTATCATTTACCTACTCGAGGACGAGCACGAATTAAGCTTGGGGATGCCTGATATGTCTCCAACGTACCTATAATTTTTGATTGCTCCATGCTATATTATCTACTGTTTTGGACTATATTGGGCTTTATTTTCCACTTTTATATTATTTTTGGGACTAACCTATTAACCGGAGGCCCAACCCAGAATTGTTGTTTTTTGCCTATTTCAGTGTTTCGGATAAACAGAATATCAAACGGAGTCCAAACGGAATAAAATCTTCAGGAACGTGATTTTCTCACTGTCGGTGTCAAAACTGGCGGATCTCGGGTAGGGGGTCCCGAACTGTGCGTCTAGGATCGATGGTAATAGGAGGCAAGGGACACGATGTTTACCCAGGTTCGGGCCCTCTTGATGGAGGTAAAACCCTATGTCCTGCTTGATTGATATTGATGATATGAGTGTTACAAGAGTTGATCTACCACGAGATCGTAGAGGCTAAAACCCTAGAAGCTAGCCTATGGTATGATTGTTGTATATTATCTATCGACTAACCTGGCCTTGGTTTATATAATGCACCAGAGGCCTAGGATAATAAGAGTCCTAGCCGAATACGCCAATGGGGTGGAGTCCTTGTCTTGATCGCCAAGTCTTGTGGAATCTTCCTTGTATGCGGCAGCTGTCCGAACTGGCCCATGAGTATGCGGCCATGGGGGTCCTCGGCCCAATCCAACTGATCGGGAGACGATGTGATGAGTACCCCCTAGTCCAGGACACCGTCAATAGCCCCCTGAACCGGTCTTCAAGTTAGGGACGCTCCTCGATTCTTCCGAACTGTTCTTCATCTTCAGTTGACGGTCTTGAAAACTGGTCCAACAAATCTTCTCATCTTCGATCTTGAGGATCGCCGAAATGCATTCGGCGGGTTTACACGTCGGGTATCCGAGGAGCCCCTTTAAGTTTCCAGCTTTTATCAATTCCTTGTTATTTTTATGCCACACCTCGGGTTTGAAGTTGTTCCCGGGAGGCAGTGTCCTCTTGCGTCCGAGCTCTAACGCCGAACAACATTCGAGGTATCTTTTGCGGCCGAGCACCAATGTCGGACCGCTTCCGAGCTCCAACACCGGAATGTAGCCGAGCTCCAATGCCGGACTATGTCCAAGCTCCAACGCCGGACTGTATCCGAGCTCCAACGCCGGACTATATCCGAGCTCCAACGCCGGACAGTGTCCCAGCTCCAACGCTGGACTATATCCGAGGTGTCATATCACCTTGGTTCAAAAAAGTTGAAGGAGTTTAGCCAAGCTTAATGCCGGAAATGCCCTCTATGGAGCCAGCTACTAGCGCCCGAGCTTTATGCCGGACTGCTTCTGAGGTGGTGCACCACCCCGACTGTGGGCCGATTTTTTGTCAATATTTATTATTACTGCAATTTATTCTCTGCTGAGATATATGGTCAGTAGCCCTCAAGGTGTGTATCAGTCTAAAACCCGAGATGCACCTGAAGGATGATGTAAGACCGCTGACCCCAGTAGCCGCTGAGACTCAGGTTGATTTGCAAAATCGGCCTGAGGATCAAGTCCTAGCTCGGCAGAATACTTCGGGACACAAAAAGCGGCGTGCTCGGTCCTCGAGACTCAAGTTGGGTGCGGCCGACCAACCTGAGGATCAAAATCTCCTCGGAAACTATATTGCACATAAAATTTTCTGCATTGGACAGGCAATGCAGTAGCCCCCGAGACGCTGGTCAGGTGGCAACACCAGATCAGGGGATCGATGTGCCCCTTTAATATTTGTAAATAATAAGCCCGATGCCCAGTAGCCCCCGAGCCTTAATGCGGGCACGGGTGGCCGAATTAAGGATCGATATCCATAGTAAAATCACAAATTATGTGTAATGACTCTATGTATCCAAGTACTTTACATCATTAATGCTCGAATCTGCATTGTACAAAACTTTGTTGACCGACCATCGGCTTCCACCTCCTTGGCCATTAGCTGAGGAGTGTTTGTCCTACTTTATAAATCCTTTATGAGGGCAAGGATTTACGACAAACAAGGCAATCTGGCCATACGGTTTTATAAACAAAGGTACGCAGAGAGATATGTTATATTTACTGTTTAACATAAGAAATGTCCTCCAAAGAAAATGGTCCCGCTATCGGTTCCTTCCTTTGGGTTGTCATGCTAAGCATGATCATGAAACCTCAGCTCTAATGTAAGAGCAAAATGTTGAGGATTTTGTTTGGGAGGCCAGTTACTAGCCCCCGAGTGTTCGGCGACAGTCGAGGTCAAGCCGTAAACACTTCGGCCAATGTTATGGACGGCCCGTCATTTAACATAGTCATCGGATCGCTGACCAGTTTACGCCCATTGTGACAGTCAGTTTTCGGCTTTCTCCACTAAGGTGCTTGACCATGTGAGCTAGAAGCACAATCGCAGTGGTTCTCCCTTTGCACACCTAGCCGAATAAAGTGGAACGTAGGAGGAAAGCACAGGAGCCGGGCAACCCAACTATTGACCGAAGACACAATTCGAAACCGATGCATATATAGCAATATCCGAGAATGTTTTTGCTGAATCCCTAAAGGTGTCCGACGTTGCACTGTGAGACTAATGCTGGAAAAGCACAAATAGTTTAAAAGTGCCAAAAAGCTTGGAAAACCAAGAAATGTCAGTAAAAACATGACGTCCGAACAATATCAAGTGTTCGGTGCCAATCCGAAAGTTGGTCTTAGAAAAAAGAAGTGCTTCTGTCGTGCTTTAACATGATACATCCTATCTCAAGACTTCGAGCGGGTCAGCCTACGGCTTCAACCTCCTATCCCGAGGGCAGAGTACTTCTCATCAGGCCAGTTTAGCAAACTAAACTCTAGCGGCTTTGAGAGAGAAATTAGGCTCCCCGGCTAGTGACCGCACACTCGTGTCGAAAAAAGGAGTGATAAATAATAATAATAAAACTTTGCAACGACTAAGA
Organism: Triticum dicoccoides; assembly: GCF_002162155.2. Lineage (NCBI taxonomy): Eukaryota > Viridiplantae > Streptophyta > Magnoliopsida > Poales > Poaceae > Triticum > Triticum dicoccoides. The sequence goes on along the minus strand of NC_041380.1, from coordinate 465,433,802 downwards.
AGAAGAACACTTATTATAAAACGACTCAAATAAACTTAAGAGCCCCCAAGTGACTTGGGTAGAAGAATGATTGCATGTACCGAAGTACTTATATCATATCTACATTCAACCAAACTTTAAACGCGTCTTAACCGACCGTCAGCTTCTCCCTCTTTGGTCAAGGACCGAAAAGTGTTATGTACTCCATCGGTCGAGAATATCGACGGTGTTTCCAATAACCAGGCAATCAGGCCATAAGGCTGTAACAGACAAAGCGCGCTCAGAGAACTTATGCTATATTACTGTGAAGTGTAAGAAGCATCTTCGAAGAAAATAGTACCCCCACCCATACCTTTCTTTGGTGCTCATTGTTATTATGAGACTTGTGCAATAGAGTTTTTGTACTCATGAGTTCCGTTGTGTGCCGACCATCATTGAAAACTATAAGAGCGCTAGCTTTCGGCTTCACCCAGTCTGAGGTCTGGCTCGGGCGACCCGATCATGACAATCGCAGAGGTGCTCCCTTTACTCCCTAGCCGAACAATCGGGAACGTAGGGGTAAACACTGGAGCGAGGCAACCCAGCTTGCAAATCGCTTAAGTCAATATGGTGCATATTGTGGCGTAATACACGAACAAGGAACGAAGCCGTACAAGTATAATCATATGCAAGTGGAAAAGCTTCATGAAGGAAGCCCCCCAAATGAATTGGGCATTTGAATTTATGCATCACAAACAAAGTTTGGAAAAGGAAATTTTTTATAAGCAACTTTTTTCCAAAAAAGTATAATGCTTGGTCGAACCGAACACAAGTTAGAAATTAAAGCTTTGAGCATGAAAGGGACTTAGCTGGTTAATGTGTTCGGTATTGATGACGCGGTCCGAGCTTGATGCGGGGCAAGGTTCCATCCCCCAAGCTGGTCTCGAGGTGGCGGAGCAGAGAGCTCGACACGCCGAAGTGGTGACATAGCACGGTCAATGCAGACCGGCAGAGTGTCGCTGAAGTCCCCGGATCATTTTCCTGTGCACAAAAAATAGTGCAAACCGAAGATAATAGTAATAATGATGATTAAAAAAATGTTGCATAATAAATAATTTATGCAAAGTGAGGAATAGAAGAAATATGGCCTGGCGCCGAAGTCAATGTCGATGGAGGGCATCGGCGTGATGTAGTAAAGGCGTGGTAAAGCCTGAATTCACAGGACGGTCCGAGCTCCGGATGCGGCGTTCGCCAGACTATGTACGGAAACTGATCGAACCACCACGCGACCGTCGTTAATGCGGTCACCATTTGATACACCTGTGTACATATCATGGACAAATCAGAGTAATAATTCCTTGGGAAAAATGAACCCAAACAAGCAAAAAATACTGGGATTAATAGCACCTGGTTTATTTGTTGTAGCAATCTGAAGGAAGGTGATTCCCAAAATTGGGACTCGCTCCACACACCCATTGCCTGATGGGCGATAAAACGACGGCATGGCAATGCTGGTAAAGGTTGACTCGCCGAGGCAAAGCCCTCGGCCCAGCTAACGTGACGGAGCTGGTCGGCTAGTGACACCGAAGTGTCCGAAGTAGGTTGATGAAGAGATGGCGAAGCCCCCGGTCCAACCGAGATGTCGAAGCCTCGACGTCAGCCGATGAGTCGAAGTAGGTCGACGTGATGGACACCAGCTTGAAGAAGCAATAGTGCGGCCCTGTCGATGCAGGTCGTGACGTGGTCGATGCCGGCTTGAGGAAGCGACCGTGCGGCGATGCCGGTATGCCCGCTCCGTGTAATCCGTGGGGCGGCGAAGTTGATGATGATTTATCCTTCGCGATGCCGGACTCTTGTTCGGCTTGCCGAGATGATGATCTGAAGAAGTTGAGCTCGGCTAAAGTGACGACGTGTCTAGCGCAGGTCGGCAGCCGTGGAGTAATATTGCCGGACTGGTTTGACACCAGCATGATGTTGAAGATCATGTTCAAAAGATCTTAAAGTTAGTGGGATGTGTTCGGGAACAAAACACAATACCCCGTACAAAACTTTCTTCAAAAGGGATGTCAGAAATCCCGTTCATAAAAAAGATGAAATCGGGTCGGATTCGTTTTCGCGCAGAAAACAGATCCGAAAAATGATGCACTAATCGGAAGGTTCCGGGAGTTTGGACGGTCGGATCGAGCTGAAATTTTGAGAGGTTATAGATATAGGAATTCCGCAACCGATTAACGGTTGGATCTTCCAAAGGACGTCGGAGCTAGAAGCTGGACACCACGCCCTAAACTCATCCAAATTCCCATCCAGATTTGAAAGTGCTCCGGTATATCATGGATTGCCAGAGATTCCTCCATCGGAAATCGACGAAATTTTCCAGGGTTGTTATAGACTCAATTCCGCACAATTCCACCAAAGGGATCGTCAAAGCGATGCTCTAAGAGGTGGTGGCAGCGGATACAAGTTTTCTGTTCAGAAAAACAGCACGGTCGCCCGAGGGCAATGTTGACGTTGAGCCCTCGAGCTCCATGGATGATTCTTCCATGATCTTAATAGAGATCGGAGTTGATGTTGATGAAGGTCCTCGTCCGAACATGATGATCAAAGATGGAGCATGGTCCTCGGTCGAGCCGAGGTGACCAGTCGAGCCGGCGACGAAAATGCCGGCATCGCAGTTGACCTGCAGACGAGCCATGGATCCTTTTGCCGATCACGCAGCGGAACTCTCAATGAAAGCACCAATGTCGGTATCAAAATCGGCGGATCTCGGGTAGGGGGTCCCGAACTATTCGTCTAGGATCGATGGTAACAGGAGGCAACGGACACGATGTTTACCCAGGTTCGGGCCCTCTTGATGGAGGTAATACCCTACGTCCTGCTTGATTGATATTGATGATATGAGTGTTACAAGAGTTGATCTACCACGAGATCATCGAGGCTAAAACCCTAGAAGCTAGCCTATGGTATGATTGTTGTATATTATCTATCGACTAGCCTGGCCTCGGTTTATATTATGCACCAGAGGCCTAGGATAACAAGAGTCCTAGCCGAATACGCCGATGGGGTGGAGTCCTTGTCTTGATCGCCAAGTCTTGTGGAATCTTCCTTGTATGCGGCAGCTGTCCGAACTGGCCCATGAGTATGTGGCCATGGGGGTCCTCGGCCCAATCCAACTGATCGAGAGACGATGTGATGAGTACCCCCTAGTCCAGGACACCGTCACTCACCGAACGTGATCCAGGAGACTTGGACCCTGCTCCAACAAAAGAGGCGGTCACGAGGGTGGGGGCGCCCCCCTAGGGCGCCCCCTGCCTCGTGGGCCCCTCGTCGCTCCTCCGGCGTACTTCTTCCTCCTATATATACACACGTACCCCCAAACGATCAGAACAGGAGCCAAAAACCTAATTCCATCGCCGCAACTTTCTGTATCCACGAGATCCCATCTTGGGGCTTGTTCCGAAGCTCCGCCGGAAGAGGGCCGTCATCACGGAGGGCTTCTACATCATCCTATCCCCTCTGATGAAGTGTGAGTAGTTTACCTCAGACCGTCGGGTCCATAGTTAGTAGCTAGATGGCTTCTTCTCTCTCTTTGAATCTCAATACAAAGTTCTCCCCCTCTCTTGTGCAGATCTATTCGATGCAATCTTCTTTTTACGGTGTGTTTGTTGGGACCGATGAATTGTGGGTTTATGATCAAGTCTATCTATGAATAATATTTGAATCTTCTCTGAATTCCTTTATGTATGATTGGTTATCTTTGCAAGTCTCTTCGAATTATCCGTTTGGTTTGGCCAACTAGATTGGTAGTTCTTGTCATGGGAGAATTACTTGGCTTTGGGTTCGATCTTGCGGTGTCCTTACCCAGTGACAGAAGGGGCAGCAAGGCACGTATTGTATCATTGCCATCGAGGATAACAAGATGGGGTTTATTTCATATTGCATGAATTTATCTCTCTACATCATGTCATCTTGCTTAAGGTGTTACTCTGTTTTTAACTTAATACTCTAGATGCATGCTGGATAGCAGTCGATGAGTGGACTAATAGTAGTAGATGCAGAATCGTTTCAATCTACTTGTCATAGATGTGATGCATATATACATGATCATGCCTAGATATTCTCATAACTATGCTCAATTCTGTCAATTGCTCAACAGTAATTTGTTCACCACCGTAGAATACTTATGCTATTGAGAGAAGCCACTAGTGAAACCTATGGCCCCCGGGTCTATTCTCATCATATCAATCTCCATCACTTTAATCTTGCTTTGATTTTTACTTTGCTTTTACTTTTTACTTTGCATCTTTATACCAAAAATACCAAAAATATTATATCTATCAGATCTCACTCTCGTAAGTGACCGTGAAGGGCTTGACAACCCCTAGTCGCGTTGGTTGCGAGTAGCTATCGCTTTGTGCAGGTACGAGGGACTTGAGCGTGGGCTCCTACTGGATTGATACCTTGGTTCTCAAAACCTGAGGGAAATACTTACGCTACTCTGTTGCATCATCCCTTCCTATTCGGGGAAAACCAACACAAGCTCAAGATGTAGCATAGATCAACTCTTGTAATACTCATATCATCAAGATCAATCAAGCAGGAAGTAGGGTATTACCTCCATAGAGAGGGCCCGAACCTGGGTAAACATCATGTCCCCCGCCTCCTGTTACCATCTGCCTTAGACGCACAGTTCGGGACCCCCTATCCGAGATCTGCCGGTTTTGACACCGATATTGGTGCTTTCATTGAGAGTTCCACTGTGTCGTGACCGTAAGACTTGATGGCTCATTCGATCATCGGTAACGATGCGGTCGAGGGTGAGGTTTTCCTCCTCGGACAGATCTTCGTATTTGGCGGCTTCGCACTGCGGGCCAACTCGCTTGGCCATCTGGAGCAGATCGAGAGCTACGCCCCTAGCCATTAGGTCAGGTTCGGAAACTTAAACTACACTGCCGACATCCGCGGAGACTTGATCTTCGACGGATTCGAGCCCATGTCAGGTGCGCCGCACGATCACGACGAGCATGATTTAGCTCTGCCGTTGGACAGTGTTCAGGAGATCACACCTGCAACTACTCTGGCCTTCAATCCGGAGCAAATTGCGCCATCCGAGGACAGGTGGATAGACCCCTCCATGGAGGCCGCACTCTTAGTGGAGACAGAGCTGGATACTGACTTCACCTCTTACGAGAGCCGTGTTGCCGAACCATTGGATTCGTCTCCGGCCACGGACTCCGAGCGCCTGCGTCCGTGCCTATCGATCCGATTGGGCGCCGATCATGGAGTTCACCTCCGCGGATATCTTTTAGCACTCACCTTTCGGCGATGTGCTAAATTCATTAAGATCTCTCTTCTTGTCAGGAGAACCTTGGCCGAACTATGTCCGGCTAGAATGGGATGCGGACGACGAAGAAATTCGCTCCCCACCCACCACCCACTTAGTAGCCACTCTTGACGATTTAACCGACATGCTCAACTTCGACTCCGAAGACATCGACGGTATGGACGACGATGCAGGAGACGAACAGGAACCACCGCCCACAGGGCGCTGGACTGCTACCTCATCATATGATATATACATGGTGGACACCCCCAAAGAAGGCAATGGCGACGAGACAGCGGGGGATGACCCCTCCAAGAAGCAACCCAAGCGCCGACGTCAGCGGCGCTGTTCTAAGTCCCGCCATAGCAAAAGTAGTGATACCGGCACAAGAGACAATAACACTCCGGATAGTGTCGAAGACGACAACAATCCCCTCCAGCACGATTTAGAGCGGGAGGGTGAACAAGCTAGACCTCCTGAGCAGGCAACAGATGGAGAATCGGAGAAGGACAATCACATGCCTCTCTCCGAAGACGAGGTGAGCCTCGGTGACGAAGAATTTATCGTGCCCGAGGATCCCGTCGAGCAGGAGCGCTTCAAGCGTCGGCTTATAGCCACAGCAAATAGCTTGAAGAAAAAGCAACAACAGCTTCGAGGTGATCCCGTTTTGCTAGCAGACAGATGGACCGAAGTCCTTGTGGCCGAGGAATACGAACTTGAGCGCCCCTCCAAGAATTACCCAAAGTACAGGTCGCTACCCCGACTCGAGGAGGAAGCATTGAAACCTACATCACCAGTGTACGATGTGGCTGACCGGCCACTTCGTGGCTGAGCCAGAGAGGCGTTTCAGCCTGAAGTTCAGCCTGCATCCCGCCGCCACTCAAACAAAAATACCAAGGCCTGGGGCAACACACGGGACCTGCGAGATGCATTAACATGCAAGTTCGATATATGGGTCACGGGGGTGCGCGCCAACGCGGGACGATGACCGTCATGCCGGATACACTAAAAGTAAATCCGGCCGGGCCGAATGCAGCAGACAAGACTCATATAAACTGCGTCGTGATATAGCCCGGCACAGAGGCGCCGCACACCCCCATGCTTCACTGATGAAGTTATGGATCACGAATTCCCGGAGGGTTTTAAATCCGTAAATATCAAATCATATGATGGTACAACAGATCCCGCTGTATGGATTGGGGATTTCCTCCTCCACATCCACATGGCTCGCGGTGATGATCTGCATGCCATCAATTACCTCCCACTAAAACTCAAAGGACCAGCTCGGCATTGGCCGAATAGCTTGCTAGCAGACTCTGTCGGCAGTTGGGAGGATTTGGAAGACGCATTCCTTGACAACTTCCAGGGCACTTATGTGCGACCACCGGATGCTGATGACTTGAGCCATATAACTCAGCAGCCAGGGGAATCAGCCAGGCAATTATGGACACGGTTCCTAACTAAGAAAAACCAAATTGTTGACTGTCCGGATGCAGAGGCCTTAGCGGCATTCAAGCATAACATCCGTGACGAGTGGCTCGCCCAGCACCTCGGCCAGGAGAAGCGGAAGTCTATGGCAGCCCTCACGACACTCATGACCCGCTTTTGCGCGGGTGAGGATAGCTGGCTGGCTCGCAGCAACAACACATCAAGGAATCCGGGCACTTCGGATACCAAAGATGCCAACGGCAGACCACGTCGTAACAGACACAAGCACCGCAACAATGGCGATAACGCCGATGATGCGGCAGTCAATGCCGGATTCAGAGGCTCTAGATCCGCTCAGCGGAAAAGGCCATTCAAAAGAAGTACTCCGGGCCCGTCCAGTTTGGATCGCATACTTGATTGCTTGTGTCAAATCCACGGCACCCCCGATAAGCCAGCCAATCACACCAACAGAGAATGTTGGGTGTCCAAGCAGGCCGGCAAGTTGAATGCCGAAAACAAGGACAAGGGGCTGCATAGTGATGACGAGGAGGAGCCCCGCCGCCGAACACGGGAGGACAGAAGAGGTTCCCCCCACAAGTGAAGACGGTGAACATGATATACGCAACCCACATTCCCAAGAGGGAACGGCAGCGTGCACTAAGGGACGTCTATGCGATGGAGCCCGTTGCCCCAAAGTTCAACCCATGGTCCTCTTGTCCGATCACCTTCGATCGTAGGGACCACCCCACTAGTATCCGCAATGGCGGATCCGCCACATTGGTCCTAGACCCCATCATCGATGGATTTCACCTCACTCGAGTCCTTATGGACGGCAGCAGCAACCTGAACCTACTCTATCAGGATATAGTGCGCAAAATGGGTATAGATCCCTCGAGGATCAAACCCACCGAAACCACCTTTAAGGGTGTGATTGTAACGCCCCGAGACCGATGTGCCACGTGTCCTCCGCTTATTCACTGTTGTTGCCATGTCATTGCTTACGTGTCATGCATTGCATATCATGTCATCATGTGCATTTCATTGCATACATGTTCGTCTCATGCATCCGAGCATTTTCCCCGTTGTCCATTTTGCATTCCGGCGTTCCGTTCTCCTCCGGTGGTCATTTCTACCTTCTTCTCGTGTGTGGGGATTAAACATTTCCGGATTGGACCGAGACTTGCCAAGCAGCCTTGGTTTACTACCGGTAGACCGCCTGTCAAGTTTCGTACCATTTCGACTTCGTTTGATGCTCCAACGGTTTACCGAGGGACCGATAAGGCCTCGTGTGTGTTGCAGCCCAACACCCTTTCAAAGTGACCCAAAACCCACCTAAACCTCCTCCATCATCTCGGTCATTCGATCACGATCGCGTGGCCGAAAACCGCACCTCATTTGGACTCTCCTAGCTCCCTCTACCTATTTATATGTGGCCATCCCCGAAATTTTCGCGGATGAACCCTAGCCTCCCTCTTCCTCGCGCCGCCGGACATGTCCGCCCGGTGACCGGACGTGTCCGCCCACACCCTCAGCCAATCCGGCCTCGCCACCTCACCCCGCCGCCCTCTCTCTCCTCCAGCCCCGCCGCCGGCCCACGCGGCCCGGATCGGGCCCCCGGGGCCCATCTTCTCGCGCCGCCGCCCGATTGCAGCTCCGCCGCCAGGCGACTCCCGAGCGCCGCCGAGGCCCACGCGCTCCGCCGTGAAGCCCGCACCCCGCCGCCTGAAGCCATGGCGCCGCCGCCTCGTATCCCGAGGTCCGCCACCAGCCTCCTGGCCCGCAGCCGGCTGCTACCTCACCGCGCCACCCTCATCGGGATCCGACTGGGTCCGGACAGATCCGGCCCGGATCCATCAATTCCGGTCATCGCCGTCTTCGCCGGACCTCCTCGTCCTCGCCGGAGTTTCGTGCCTCGCCGGAGAAGAAGGTGGATCAGATCCACCCATCCCTTCAACCAAATGGCTCCTTCCCCATGTCCCGGATATCTCCGTCCCGCGTTGATTTTTCGCGGAGGTATAATTTCACGAAGTCCCCAAAATTCACAGATTCATATGCCCATGTTCATCGTGCCGTAACTTTGCATCCGTAGCTCCGATTCAAGCATATAGCATATCAAAATGTTCGCCTCAGAGAGTACATCATTTCATTCCATTGCATCATTTTCATTTGAGTTCATCTTGATGCCCGAAATGCTGTTAGAAGAGTGCTACTTGAGATAATTGTCAGATCTGCTACTCCATTTAGATATTTGTCATTTTTGCCATGATTATTGTGTGCATGATATGCCCATGAGCTCTACATGTGTTTTGTTAAGGGTCTTGCCATATTTCCAGATGTGCAACCCATGTATTTTTGTGATGTGTGTGGTGACTAGCACAAGCTTGCAAAGTGAGGCACTTGGTAATGCTGATTTCAAGGACTTAGCATTTCCACTAAGTCCTTGAGTTGTTTATCTCATATGGCCATATGTTCATATTGTTTCCTAGTGATCCATGCCTCTTTTGAGGATGATCAGTAAGGATGTTTTGTTAATCTTGTAGTGCTCTATCCATCCATGTCTTTGTTTGCAATTATGGATCACCCTAGATTGAGTCAATCGAGCTCTAGTTTTTCTACTTCGTGAATCTGGGCAGATCGTCTACTTGTTAGCGATTTTGCCGAGGATGTTGTAGGTGATACGCGCATGCTATGCTATTGTTCTTGCCATGTCTAGCTTGAATTTTATATATTCTTGATGGGTGTATGCTTAGATTATCATGACTTGCTCTGTAGTGAGTGCATCGAGCTCGTAAACATGCCTACTTGATATCTGTTTTCAGCATGCTCCAGTTTTCACTAAGTCTGAGAACTGATTATGTTTTTGCCATGTTCACATGCTTGCAATTGTATTTTCTGATCCCTTTTGGCTCAAGGTCACTAAGGGACTTTTGTTAAGCTCTTTGAGTAGCTCCATGCCATGCTTTACTTTGCCATGTTCAGGTCCTGTAGCATGTAGTTTTGTTGCTCCAAAGAGTGCTACCTGATCTGAAATTCCAGACAAGTGTTAATTTCACCAAGTCTGAAATCTGTTTGCCATATGCATTTTTGCCATGCTTGTTTGAACCTGTTAATGGATGAATTGACCGTAGCTCAGTGCTAGACTTTTGTTAAGCATCATGAATGCATCCCTGCCATGTATTTTGTTGCCATGTTTGGGTGCTGTAGCATGTTCATCTTGTTGCATTTAGATGGCTACTTGCTGTAAATCGCAGAAGGTGGCCATATTTGATTTGCTTGCCATTTCCAAACCGTAACTCCGATTCCGGCGTTCTTTATATCGTTTTCAAGCGATTTCATCTCATCTTTCCAGTGGCACACTTGGATTTCCAAGTTGAGGCCAGGTTCATGCATTCCTTGTCACATCTTGCATATGCATCCCGCATAGCATACCATGTTTGCATCATATTGTTTGATCCTTGCACGTGGTTGATTGTGTCCTTGTTGCTTGTTTGTCTTGTTTGGGTAGAGCCGGGAGACGAGTTCGCTAACGAGGAGCCCGTTGAGTTTGCTTTCGAGGATCCAGTCAACTCTGACAACTTTGCAGGCAAGATGATCATACCCTCGAAATCACTACTATCTTTGCTTTGCTAGATGCTCGCTCTTTTGCTATGCCAATGCTACGATGCCTACCACTTGCTTTCAAGCCTCCCAAATTGCCATGTCAAACCTCTAACCCACCATGTCCTAGCAAACCATTGATTGGCTATGTTACCGCTTTGCTCAGCCCCTCTTATAGCTTTGCTAGTTGCAGGTGAAGATTGGAGACCGTTCCTTGTTGGAACATTTATTTACTTGTTGGAATATCATTATATTATCTTGTTATCTTAATGCATCTATACACTTGGTAAAGGGTGGAAGGCTCGGCCTCTCGCCTAGTGTTTTGTTCCACTCTTGCCGCCCTAGTTTCCGTCATATCGGTGTTATGTTCCCGGATTTTTGCGTTCCTTACGCGGTTGGGTTATAATGGGAACCCCTTGATAGTTCGCCTTGATTAAAGATTTTCCAGCAATGCCCAACCTTGGTTTTACCATTTTCCACCTAGCCTCATTTTCCCTTGGGTTTCCGGAGCCCGAGGGTCATCTTATTTTAAACCCCCCGGGGCCAGTGCTCATCTGAGTGTTGGTCCACCTGTCAGCTGCCGGTGGCCACCAGGGGCAACTCTGGGCTGGCCTACCCGTACCTAGCACAATCTTAGTGTGCCCTGAGAAAGATATATGTGCAGCTCCTATCGGGATTTGTCGGCACATTCGGGCGGTGTTGCTGGATTAGTTTTAACCTGTCGAAGTGTCTTGAAGAACCGAGATACCGAGTCTGATCGGAATGTCTCGGGAGGAGGTCTATTCCTTCGTTAACCGTGAGAGCTTGTCATGGGCTAAGTTGGGACTCCCCTGCAGGGATTTGAACTTTCGAAAGCCATGCCCGCGGTTATGGGCAGATGGGAATTTGTTAATGTCCGGTTGTAGATAACTTGAACCTTAACTTAATTAAAATGAATCAAACGTGTGAGTTACCATGATGGCCTCTTCTCGGCGGAGTCCGGGAAGTGGACACGGTGTTGGAGTAATGCTTGCCACAGGATGCCCTCTAGTTATTCGTTCGCGCTTTGCCTCCTCTTCTCGCTCTCTTTTGCGAACAGGATAGCCACCACATCTGCTAGTCGCTTGTTGCAGCTCCACATATTTACCTTATCTTACCTGTTAAGCTTAAATAGTCTTGATCGCGAGGGTGCGAGATTGCTGAGTCCCTGTGGCTCACAGCTTACTATTAAACCAGATGCAGGGCCTGATGATTCCGCTCCAAGTGACGCGCTTGAGCTCAAGTGGGAGTTCGACGAGGACTCTCAGCGATACTATGTGTTTTTCCCTGATGATCAGTAGTGGTGCCCAGTTGGGGTGATCGGGACCGTGTCGCATGTTGGGTTATCTTTTATTTTGGCGCTGTAGTCGGGCCATGAGTGTTTGAATGATGTAATGTTATTTATGTACTTGATTGACGTGGCGAGTGTAAGCCAACTATGTTACCTCCCCTTTTATTATATATATTACATGGGATGTTGTGAAGATTGCCTAACTTGCGACATATGCCTTCAATGCGATTATGCCTCTAAGTCGTGCCTCGACACGTGGGAGATATAGTCGCATCGAGGGTGTTACAGTCATCCTAGGTGTAGAGGCCCATTGCACAGGCTCAATCACACTGGAAGTGGTATTTGGATCTCCGGACAACTTCCAAAGTGAGGAGTAAATATTCGATATCGTCCCGTTCCACAGTGGCTATCACGCACTGCTCGGGTGAACCGCATTTGCAAAATTCAATGCGGTACCGCATTACGCATACCTCAAGCTCAAGATGCCAGGACCTAGGGGGTCATAACAGTCAATGGAAACACAAAACGCTCACTCCGCACGAAAGAACACACTGTGGCCCTCGCAGCAGAAGCACAAAGCATCCTTTTAAGGCAAACCGCCAATTCGGTGATACAGCCCCCGGACACCGTCAAGCGAGTCCGGAGTAACATGCAACAGGAGCGCCTCGCACGTTCAGAGATCACTTAGCAATTCGGCCCCCGTCCCAGTCCCAGTCCAGCGACAAAATCCGTGCCGGCGTACATAATTACGCACTGAAAATACCATGGGCATAGGCGGGGGCACGATCAGAGCACGTCCCGTGTGACAGCCTGGGTTTTGCCCCTTCTTTTTTGCTTGATTTTCATTTGATTTTTTTTTGAAACTTGGAGTTTCTAAATCTTTTCATATGGACTTCAACACTTGGGCATCCTTGGCTTTCACCCAAGTGCTTCACTTCCCTCCTAAATAATTATTTCATTTTCTCTCTAAAACCCTAAGCCAGATCTGTTTGCTTCAAAGCAACCCCAATTTTTATGGCTCGGAAAAATTTGAGATAATTCACAAATATTCGGTGAACCCTAGTGCACCTTCCTGAGCAAAAATATTTCATCACTTTTGGGAATATTTTTGCTACAGAAAATCTTTTCTATTCTGGACAAAAATGGTGGTTTCTACAGCAACTACCATTTACTTGCTCCATTTGACCTGAAATTTCTTGTGCATCTTTACCTTAGTAACTTATCACTAACCTCCAAAGCACAGCTTCAAACTCCAAGACATTTGACCACAGTAACATCACAAAGTTACTGACCAGAAACTTACTTGGTGTGTGAAAACTTCTCTACTGCACCTGGATCCAAACCAAATCGTGGTAACACTCAAAACTAACACGAACAACATGCCAGACATTGATTTTTTGCTTAGATCAACCTGATGTCATAGTTCACGCGGTGACCGCGTTCGTACAGGCGTGCTGGCATGCAGCTGACGTGCTCCGTGACGTGCCCGAGCCTCTATTGCTCGCGTGCTCTTTTCCCCGCCTGCCGAACCATGCCAAACCTCGCCACCATCATCGTCTCAATGCTCTTAACTCCTCCCTGGCGCTCGCCGACGCCGGAGCTCACCGCAGTGAGCACGGGCAAGGTCCGGCCAGCCCAACAGTGCGAAGCGCACTGTGCTCATCGCCACCCTCTTGATCATGTGCTTGTCTCCGCCCGCCCACAGTGGCCGCGTGACCTCTATCGCCTTCTCCCCCTCTCACTGACGCCGCTCATCACCGGGCGCCGTGGACAGGTGTCCACCGGCGGAGCCCGAAGCACCCTCGTAGCTCGCCTATATATAGAGCCCTCCCCAGCCTCCTCGAGCACCAGCCAACACTCGCACACACCCCACGATCGAGTAGGAAGCCGGAGCCAAGCCGAGCAGGCCTCGGGCCGCCGTCCCCGAGCTCGAGCTCACCAGCGATCCCCTCTAGTCGCCGCGGTAGCTCTAGCTCCTTCCAGGCCTGGGCGACCCCTCCAGGGCCTCCGCCTCTCTCCGGTGAGGCTGTCCCGCCCGCTTGGAGCCCCTGGAGTGGCCTCTGCTCGCCGTCTTCCTCAACTCCGGTGACCTCCACGTTCTGCCTCCGCTTGCGAGGTTGATTCCGATGCCTCCGACCGCCCCTAGCTAGGCTACGGGTACGGGCAGGTGTGCCTCAACCCCCTCCTGCCATCCCTCCCTCTCGTTTGGGCCAAGGAGCCCTCGTCGCCGGTGAGAGCTCCGGCGAAGCCGCGGCCCCCTCTGTTTCCCTCTCCCTCTTTCCCCACCTGACTAGCAGGGCCCGCTAGTCAGCCACTCAGTACGCGCGTGAAGCGGTACGAGTGGTGGCGCCCATGGGCTTTACACCTTCGACGTCACCCCCCAGTCTATTTCAAATTCATTTGAATTTACAGAACACTTCAAACAGTCATAACTCTTCAACCATAAGTCCAAATGAATTGATTCTTTTTGCATTGTGTTCTTTGATAAGAAATCTTGGAGCTCACCAAAGATGAGATTTTTCTAAGCTGTCTAGAATTTCTGGTGATTTTCAGAAGTGTTCTTGATATTTTCTTGTTGTGTTTAAAACCATTATCAGAAGGTGAAGCTTGTCTTGAGGATCACCAGGACGCTTGTGAACCTCATCTGCACTAAGGCAAGTAACAGCAACATTTTCATGGTGCCATTTCAATATTTGTGATTTTCTTACTTGAATGAAAGGATTAATCCATGCATTTAAATGATTATGGAGTTATTTATATTCTGTTAAATATTGATTAGTTGTTATGCTTGAGTTACATAATGGTTGAAACTAGTTTAGTGGATAAAGCAAGTTAAGATTTATTTGAAGGGATGTTAGAAATAATTTTGTTATGTATGTTAGCAATTATTTAAAGCTACGTTTTTGCCCTATTAGATTGATAAAAAGTTGTTAGAAAATGTTCTGTTAAATACTTGTTTAATCATATTATTTGTCTTACATAATGTTTGAACCCAACTTAGTGATAAAGAAAATAAGAGTTGTTGATAATGAAATCTTTTTGACAAGCATATGAGAAGTTTATCAGAGTTACTTTCTTGCGTAAGAAGTTAATAAAACTTGTGGCAAAATATTTTAGTTAAGTTGTGAGTCATTTGAGAAAGTAGAGTAAATTGAGTTGTTGACGTTATGCTTGGTGTGGATAAGGAGGACATCGGTCATTTTTATCATTATATGATGCAAGTGTGATTTTGCATTTCACGGCATGCTATGACACCGCTCATTTTTTTAGTTAAACCTGAATATAACTCAACTTGAATATACCGTTGACTGGGTCATGGTGCCGCTGAATCGAGTTTCTTTCCAGTGCAACCACATTTGCCTTTGTGGGAAGGCCTTGATTCGGTCCATTGACACGGCCTCTGGTCGGTGCCTCCATCTAGGGAAGGTTATGTCATGATTGCCCTGGCCAGGTGAGCAGACATAATCTTGTGTGCTTGTTGATGGGATTATGGTACCGAGTCCCCAAGTGGGAGTGTCCCCGAGTGGGAGTGTTTTGACCACGACGGTGGTCGGGGTGTCTTTGGTAGACACGAGGCCACCCAAGACCAGCCCGTTGGGGGATTTGGGTCGGAGTGGTCGGGAGAGTGTTGTGGCAATGGAGGGGTTTTGTCGGGATGACGTTGGTCCACCCGAATGGGAGTGCGAG
The DNA here is from genome assembly GCF_002162155.2 of Triticum dicoccoides. NCBI lineage: Eukaryota > Viridiplantae > Streptophyta > Magnoliopsida > Poales > Poaceae > Triticum > Triticum dicoccoides. The sequence continues at coordinate 465,418,503 of NC_041380.1, read as the reverse complement.
GCCATGGGTTCCGTGGTGTGGGTACAGTGTGCTACCTCTGCAGAGTGTGTAATCTATCGATAGCCGGGTCCACGGTTATGGACACCTCATAGTAGGTCCCACCATGAGTCAAAGTTTAATAAAAGTTGCACACTAAGTGATGAACTTTGCATTGTTGATGGATGGCAGAAAGGCCATTGAGGTATTTGGGACCAAATGATGGTCGTGGTTGTGATCGCCATAAGGATCACGAGTTGTTCTTGAGAAAGACCACTTTGGTGGTGTGCTCTGACCACTTTGGTGGTGTGTTTGTGATCTGACCACTTTGGTGGTGTGTTTGTGATCCAGAGATGATCACGGTTGGTAAGCTGTCCCGAGGGACGTTCGAGCATGAGCACAACATGTTGGCATATAGTGTTGCACTTTTAATAATTGGTTAAATATCATGATATTGTTTGTCATTATGATGATGCCTGTTGTGAGCTTGTAAGTACATTCAATGTACTGACCTAGCGTGTCATGCCAGATTTCTGGAAAGTATCATTGGAGGAGAGCGATGTCCGAGTCTAGATCGTGTCCACATCAGTGTCCCTGTGATATGGAGCTTCCGCCACGACGTTATTCCGCTGCCACGTAGTTGTTCGAATCGAGGCCCATTTATGTTCACTAAATAATGTACATATTGTTCAGCCGCACCAAGTGTGCCGCTTGGCCTCGACAGCTGTTGTAATGTAACTCTCTTCCGCTAGCATCAATAAAGCGGTTGTTATTCTGTACTAAGATGTTGTGCGTTACCAGAAGACATGGTCTCTGGGATGGCAATGTATGGTAAACCGGTCGCTCTGAGCCGGGGTGCCACATCCCGCAATGCGGCTTAACCGCCCTAGGGGCTGCATACCTTTATCATTTTTCTCTTTCAGGACCTTACTCTCTGGAAGCCCTTTCCGGCAGTATGATTGCCGGACACATTACGGGAAGGAACGACCAAGTAGGCAAGAAGCTAAGACGTACAAGGGAACCCCCAGGTGGTCTCTAATAACAATTGATATACCCGCTTTTCACTATCCATACGCAGCTTGCCCTTGGATAGGACATGTCAAATAGTCTTATTTTTTGCTTATTGCACTACTTGTATCAGTCCGCTTCGACATATTATTTAGATAACAATGCATAGCATTAGTCTATTATTGCATTATCCATCCTTTTTTTCTTATACGTTCATTTACGACAACTTGCAGCCGTACATTCTGGTACGGTCAGTACGCCGGGGGCTTTCGTTTACCCCATAATACAATGCGAGAAGTCCGGACACTTTCGACAGTGCCGCACCCCGAACTTATAGCATTATATGCACTAGCTCCGAATCATGTCTTGCGTCAATAGTTGGGTTTGCCCGGCTCCCATGTTTTGGTACATTACGTTCCGCTATATCGGCTAAGGTAGCGCTAGGAGAACTACTGCGATTGTGCCCCAGTTCTTCCGGACGAGCACCTCAGTAGAGAAAGCTGAAAACTGACTGTCATGATAAGGCGAGAGCTAGTCGCTGTTCGAGAGGTCTCAAGTCCTTAAAGACTTTTTCCGCTTCGGGCGAGGAGTCGGCCTTGCCCGACTTAGGCGTATATAGCGCCCCAATTCGGCCTTCTGAATACTAGGGGCTTCGCCAAAATTTAAAATTGTGGACTTCTATGGCTAAATGAGAGTGATAAAGCCTTGTAGTCCGATTGCCTGGTTCGTTGTGTTGAACACCTCACTCGAAGGACCCAAAATTGGGATAAAGAGTGCTCAGGTTTATCCCGAACACCCCAGTACTAGTTACATGGGGGCAGAAGCCGACGACTGGCCAACTCTCAGATTTTATAAACGGTCGCACAGAAGGTAATATTTTAAATTCAAAAAGCGTTGCATAGCTCAAATGAACTCGTTTCACATTACAGGATCACATGAGCATGTTCATTCAAAAATTACATCTCTAGCACATTCCTCCGCCACAAGGCGGGAACCCTTCAGGACACTGTCATAAAACATTTCGGGGCAGCGATGCTCCTTGCCCTCCGGTGGCCTCTCCTTCACCAGCTTTACGGCATCCAGCTTCGCCCAGTGCACCTTCGCCTGGGCAAAAGCCTGAAGGAAATATGCCCTAGAGGCAATAATAAAGTTGTTATTTATTTCCTTATATCATGATAAATGTTTATTATTCATGCTAGAATTGTATTAACCGGAAACAAAATACATGTGTGAATACATAGACAAACAGAGTGTCACTAGTATGCCTCTACTTGACTAGCTCGTTAATCATAAATGGTTATGTTTCCTAACCATGAACAAAGAGTTGTTATTTGATTAACGGGATCACATCATTAGGTGAATGATCTGATTGACACGACCCATTCCATTAGCTTAGCACCCGATCGTTTAGTATGTTGCTATTGCTTTCTTCATGACTTATACATGTTCCTATGACTATGAGATTATGCAACTCCCGTTTGCCGGAGGAACACTTTGTGTGCTACCAAACATCACAACGTAACTGCGTGATTATAAAGGTGCTCTACAGGTGTATCCAAAGGTACATGTTGGGTTGGCGTATTTTGAGATTAGGATTTGTCACTCCGATTGTCGGAGAGGTATCTCTAGGCCCTCTCGGTAATGCACATCACATAAGCCTTGCAAGCATTGCAACTAATGAGTTAGTTGTGAGATGATGTATTACAGAACGAGTAAAGAGACTTGCCGGTAACGAGATTGAACTAGGTATTGAGATACCGACGATCGAATCTCGGGCAAGTAACATACCGATGATAAAGGGAACAACGTATGTTGTTATGCGGTCTGACCGATAAAGATCTTCGTAGAATATGTAGGAACCAATATGAGCATCCAGGTTCCGCTGTTGGTTATTGACCGGAGACGTGTCTCGGTCATGTCTACATTGTTCTCGAACTGTAGGGTCCGCACGCTTAACGTTATGACGACAGTTTCATTATGAGTTTATGTATTTTGATGTACCGAAGGTTGTTCGGAGTCCCAGATGTGATCAAGGACATGACGAGGAGTCTCGAAATGGTCGAGACATAAAGATCGATATATTGGAAGCCTATATTTGGATATTGGAATCGTTCCGGGTGAAATCGGGATTTTACCGGAGTACCGGGGGGTTACCGGAACCCCCCCGGGGGTTATTGGGCCTACATGGGCCCTAAGGGAGAAGAGGAAAGGAGGCAAGAGGTGGCCGCGTGCCCCTCCCCTCCCTAGTCCGAATAGGACAAGGAGAGGGGGGCGACGCCCCCCCTTTCCTTTCCCTCTTCCTCCTCTTTCCCACTTCTCCTTCTCCAACTAGGAAAGAAGGGAGTCCTACTCCCGGTGGGAGTAGGACTCCCCCTTGGCGCGCCCTCCTTGGCTGGCCGCCCCCTCCCCTTGTCTCCTTTATATACGGGGGCAGGGGCACCCTAGGACACACAAGTTGATCTTCGTGATCGTTCCTTAGCCGTGTGCGGTGCCCCCCTCCACCATATTCCACCTTGGTCATATTGTAGCGGTGCTTAGGCGAAGCCCTGCGACGGTTGAACATCAAGATCGTCACCACGCCGTCGTGCTGACGGAACTCCTCCCCGAAGCTTTGCTGGATCGGAGCCCGGGGAGCATCATCGAGCTGAACGTGTGCCAAGAACTCGGAGGTGCCGGAGTAACGGTGCTTGGATCGGTTGGACCGGGAAGACGTACGACTACTTCCTCTACATTGCGTCAACGCTTCCGCTTCGGTCTACGAGGGTACGTAGACAACACTTTCCCCTCTCGTTGCAATGCATCACCATGATCTTGCGTGTGCGTAAGAATTTTTTTGAAATTACTACGTTTCCCAACAGTGGTATCAGAGCCTAGGTTTTATGGTTTGATGTTATATGCACGAGTAGAACACAAGTGAGTTGTGGGCGATATAAGTCATACTGCTTACCAGCATGTCATACTTTGGTTCGGCGGTATTGTTGGATGAAGCGGCCCGGACCGACATTACGCGTACGCTTACGCGAGACTGGTTCTACCGCCGTGCTTTGCACACAGGTGGCTGGCGGGTGTCAGTTTCTCCAACTTTAGTTGAACCAAGTGTGGCTACGCCCGGTCCTTGTGAAGGTTAAAACAGCACCAACTTGATAAACTATCGTTCTGGTTTTGATGCGTAGGTAAGATTGGTTCTTGCTTAAGCCCGTAGCAGCCACGTAAAACTTGCAACAACAAAGTAGAGGACGTCTAACTTGTTTTTGCAGGGCATATTGTGATGTGATATGGTCAAGACGTGATGAGATATAAGTTGTTGTATAAGATGATCATGTTTTGTTGAAGTTATCGACAACTGGCAGAAGCCTTATGGTTGTCTCTTTATTGCATAAGATGCAAGCGCCAAATAATTGCTTTACTTTATCGCTATGCGATAGCAATAGTTGCAAGAGCAATAGTTGGCGAGACGACCATGTGACGACGCATTGATATAGATCAAGATGATGAAGATCATGGTGTCATGCCGGTGACGATGGAGATCATGACAGTACTTTGGAGATGGAGATCAAAGGCGCAAGATGATCATGGCCATATCATGTCACATATTATGATTGCATATGATGTTTATCTTTTATGCATCTTATTTTGCTTAGTTCGACAGTAGCTTTATAAGATGATCCCTTACTAAAATTTCAAGGTATAAGTGTTCTCCCTGAGTATGCACCGTTGCCAAAGTTCGTCATGCCCAGACACCACGTGATGATCGGGTGTGATAAGCTCTACGTCCATCTACAACGAGTGCAAGCCAGTTTTGCACATCAAGAATACTTAGGTTAAACTTGACGAGCCTAGCATATGCAGATATGGCCTCGGAACACTGAGACCGAAAGGTCGAGCGTGAATCATATAGTCGATATGATCAACATAATGATGTTCACCATTGAAAGCTACTCCATTTCACGTGATGATCGGTTATGGTTTAGTTGATTTGGATCACATGATCACTTAGATGATTAGAGGGATGTCTATCCAAGTGGGAGTTCTTAAGTAATATGATTAATTGAACTTTAATTTATCATGAACTTAGTCCTGGTAGTATTAGCATATCTATGTTGTAGATCAATAGCTCGCGATGTTGCTCCCCGTTTAATTTTTATATGTTCCTAGAGAAAACTAAGTTGAAAAATGTTAGTAGCAATGATGCGGATTGGATCCGTGATCTGAGGTTTATCCTCATTGCTGCACAGAAGAATTATGTCCTTGATGCACCGCTAGGTGACTGACCTATTGCAGGAGCAGATGCAGACGTTATGAACGTTTGGCTAGCTCAATATGATGATTACTTGATAGTTTAGTGCACCATGCTTAACAGCTTAGAATCGGGATTTCAAAGACGTTTTGAACATCATGGACCATATGAGATGTTCCAGGAGTTGAAGTTAATATTTCAAGTAAATACCCGAGTTGAGAGATATGAAGTCTCCAACAAGTTCTATAGCTAAAAGATGGAGGAGAATAGCTCAAGCAGTGAGCATGTGCTCAGATTGTCTGGGTACTACAATCGCTTGAATCAAGTGGGAGTTAATCTTCCAGATAAAATAGTGATTGACAGAATTCTCTAGTCACCATCACCAAGTTAGTAGAACTTCGTGATGAACTATGATATGCAAGGGATAATGGAAACGATTCCCAAGCTCTTCATAATGCTGAAATCGACGAAGGTAGAAATCAAGAAAAATATCAAGTGTTGATGGTAGACAAGGCCACTAGTTTCAAGAAAAGGGCAAAGGGAAGAAGGGGAACTTCAAGAAGAATGGCAAGCAAGTTGCTGCTCAAGTGAAGAAGCCCAAGTCTGATCCTAAGCCTGAGACTAAGTGCTTCTACTGCAAAGGGACTGGTCACTGGAAGCAGAACTGCCCCAAGTATTTGGCGGATAAGAAGGATGGCAAAGTGAACAAAGGTATATTTGATATACAGATTATTGATGTGTATTTTACTAGTGTTCGTAGCAACCCATCGGTATTTGATACTGGTTCAGTTGCTAAGAGTAGTAACTCGAAACGGGAGTTGCAGAATGAACAGAGACTAGTTAAGGGTGAAGTGACGATGTGTGTTGGAAGTGGTTCCAAGATTGATATGATCATCATCGCACACTCCCTATACTTTCGGGATTAGTGTTAAACCTAAATAAGTGTTATTTGGTGTTTGCATTGAGCATGAATATGATTTGATCATGTTTATTGCAATACAGTTATTCATTTAAGTAAGAGAATAAATTGTTATTCTGTTTACATATATGGTTACACACCCAATGAAAATGGTTCGTTGGATCTCGATCGTAGTGATACACATATTCATAATATTGAAACCAAAAGATGCAAAGTTAATAATGATAGTGCAACTTATTTGTGGCACTGCCGTTTAGGTCATATTGGTGTAAAGCGCTTGAAGAAACTCCATGCTAATGGACTTTTGGAATCAATTGATTATGAATCAGTTGATGCTTGCGAACCATGCCTCATGAGCAAGATGACTAAGACTCCATTCTCCGGAACAATGTAGCAAGCAACAGATTTGTTGGAATTCATGCATACTGATGTATGTGGTCCGATGAATATTGAAGCTCGCGGCAGGTATCATTATTTTCTAATCTTCACAGATGATTTGAGCAGATATGAGTATATCTACTTGATGAAACACAAGTCTGAAACATTTGAAAAGTTCAAAGAATTTCAGAGTGAAGTGGAGAATCATCGTAACAAAAATAAAAGTTTTTACAATATGATCGCAGAAGTAAAATATTTGAGTTACGAGTTTGGCCTTCAGTTAAAAACAATGTGAAATAGTTTCACTACTCATGCCACCTGGAACACCACAGCATAATGGTGTGTCCGAACGTCATAACCGTACTTTATTAGATATGGTGCAATCTATGATGTCTCTTACCGATCTACCACTATCGTTTTGGGGTTATGCATTAGAGACAGCTGCATTCACGTTAAATAGGGCACCATCTAAATCCGTTGAGATGACACCGTATGAACTATGGGTTGGAAAGAAACCTAAGCTGTCGTTTCTTAAAGTTTGAGGTTGCAATGCTTATGTGAAAAAGTTTCAACCTGATAAGCTCTAACCCAAATCGGAGAAGTGCGTCTTCATAGGATACCCAAAAGAAAATGTTGGGTACACCTTCTATCACAGATCCGAAGGCAATATATTCGTTGCTTTGAATGGATCTTTTCTAGAAAAGGAGTTTCTCTCAAAAGAAGTGAGTGGGAGGAAAGTAGAACTTGATGAGGTAACTGTACCTGCTCCCTTATTGGAAAGTAGTTCATCACAGAAATTTGTTCCTGTGACTACTACACCGGTTAGTGAGGAAGCTAATGATGATGATCATGTAACTTCAGATCAAGTTACTACCGAACCTCGTAGGAAAACCAGAGTGAGATCCGCACCAGAGTGGCACGGTAATCCTGTTCTGGAGGTCATGTTACTTGACCATGACGAGCCTACATACTATGAGGAAGCGATGATGAGCCTAGATTCTGTGAAATGGCTTGAGGCCATGAAATCTGAGATGAGATCCATGTATGAGAACAAAGTATGGACTTTGATTGACTTGCCCAATGATCGGCGAGCCATTGAGATTAAATGGATCTTCAAGAGGAAGATGGACGCTGATAGTAGTGTTACTATCTACAAAGCTAGAATTGTCGCAAAAAGGTTTTCGACAAGTTCAAGGTGTTGACTACGATGAGAGTTTCTCACTCGTGTCTATGCTTAAGTCTGTCCGAATCATGTTAGAAATTGCCGCATTTTATGAAATCTGGCAAATGGATAAACAAAAATGCATTCCTTAATGGATTTATTAAAGAAGAGTTGTATATGATGCAACCAGAAGGTTTTGTCAATCCTAAAGGTACTAACAAAATATGCAAGCTCCAGCGATCCATCTATGTACTGTTGCAAGCATCTCGGAGTTGGAATATACGCTTTGATAAGTTGCTCAAAGCATATAGTTTTATACAGACTTGCAGTGAAGCCTGTATTTACAAGAAAGTGAGTGGGAGCACTACATCATTTCTGATAAGTATATGCGAAAGACATATTGTTGATCGGAGATAATGTAGAATTATTCTGCAAAGCATAAAGGAATGTTTGAAAGGAGTTTTTCAAAGAAAGACCTCGGTGAAGCTGCTTACATATTGAGCATCAAGATCTATAGAGATAGAGCAAGACGCTTGATAAGTTTTTCAATGAGTACATACCTTGACAAGATTTTGAAGTAGTTCAAAATGGAACAGTCAAAGAAAGAGTTCTTGCATGTGTTACAAGGTGTGAAGTTGAGTAAGACTCAAAACCCGACCACGGCAGAAGATAGAGAGAGAATGAAAGTCATTCCCTATGCCTTGGCCATAGGTTCTATAAAATATGCCATGCTGTGTACCAGATCTATTGTATACCCTACACTATTTTTGGCAAGGGAGTACAATAGTGATCTAGGAGTAGATCACTGGACAGCGGTCAAATTATCCTTAGTGAAATAAGGATATGTTTCTCGATTATGGAGGTGACAAAAAGGTTCGTCGTAAAGGGTTACGTCGATGCAAATTTTGACACTGGTCCAGATGACTCTAAATCTCAATCTGGATACATATTGAAAGTGGGAGCAATTAGCTAGAATAGCTTTGTGCAGAGCATTGTTGACATAGAAATTTGCAAAATACTTACGGATCTGAATGTGGCAGACCCATTGACTAAACTTCTCTCACAAGCAAAACATGATCACACCTTAGTACTCTTTGGGTGTTAATCACATGGTGATGTGAACTAGATTATTGACTCTAGTAAACCCTTTGGGTGTTGGTCACATGTGGATGTGAACTATGGGTGTTAATCACATGGTGATGTGAACTATTGATGTTAAATCACATGGCGATGTGAACTAGATTATTGACTCTAGTGCAAGTGGGAGACTGAAGGAAATATGCCCTAGAGGCAACAATAAAGTTATTATTTATTTCCTTATATCATGATAAATGTTTATTATTCATGCTAGAATTGTATTAACCAGAAACATAATACATGTGTGAATACATAGACAAATAGAGTGTCACTAGTATGCCTCTACTTGACTAGCTCGTTAATCAAAGATGGTTATGTTTCCTAACCATGAACAAAGAGTTGTTATTTGATTAACGGGATCACATCATTAGGTGAATGATCCGATTGACATGACCCATTCCATTAGCTTAGCACCCGATCGTTTAGTATGTTGCTATTGCTTTCTTCATGACTTATACATGTTCCTATGACTATGAGATTATCCAACTCCCGTTTGCCGGAGGAACACTTTGTGTGCTACCAAACGTCACAACGTAACTGGGTGATTATAAAGGTGCTCTACAGGTTTCTCCAAAGGTACATGTTGGGTTGGCGTATTTCAAGATTAGGATTTGTCACTCCGATTGTCGGAGAGGTATCTCTGGGCCCTCTCGGTAATGCACATCACATAAGCCTTGCAAGCATTGCAACTAATGAGTTAGTTGTGAGATGATGTATTATGGAATGAGTAAAGAGACTTGTCAGTAACGAGATTGAACTAGGTATTGAGATACCGAGGATCGAATCTCGGGCAAGTAACATACCGATGACAAAGGGAACAACGTATGTTGTTATGCGGTCTGACCGATAAAGATCTTCGTAGAATATGTAGGAACCAATATGAGCATCCAGGTTCCGCTATTGGTTATTGACCTGAGACGTGTCTCGGTCATGTCTACATTGTTCTCGAACCGTAGGGTCCGCACGCTTACGTTACGATGACAGTTTCATTATGAGTTTATGTATTTTGATGTACCGAAGGTTGTTCGGAGTCCCGGATGTGATCAAGGACATGACAAGGAGTCTCAAAATGGTTGAGACATAAAGATCGATACATTGGAAGCCTATATTTCGATATCGGAATCGTTCCGGGTGAAATCGGGATTTTACCGGAGTACCGGAGGGTTACCGGAACCCCCCAGGGGTTATTGGGCCTACATGGGCCCTAAGGGAGAAGAGGAAAGGAGGCAAGAGGTGGCCGCGCGCCCCTCCCCTCCCTAGTCCGAATAGGACAAGGAGAGAGGGGCGGCGCCCCCCTTTCCTTTCCCTCTTCCTCCTCTTTCCCACTTCTCCTTCTCCAACTAGGAAAGAAGGGGTCCTACTCCCGGTGGGAGTAGGACTCCCCCTTGGCGCGCCCTCCTTGGCCGGCCGCCCCCTCCCCTTGGCTCCTTTATATACGGGGGCAGGGGGCACCCTAGGACACACAAGTTGATCTTCGTGATCGTTCCTTAGCCGTGTGCGGTGCCCCCTCCACCATATTCCACCTCGGTCATATTGTAGCGGTGCTTAGGCGAAGCCCTGCGACGGTTGAACATCAAGATCATCACCATGCCGTCGTGCTAACGGAACTCCTCCCCGAAGCTTTGCTGGATCGAAGCCCGGGGAGCGTCATCGAGCTGAACGTGTGCCAAGAACTCGGAGGTGCTGAAGTAACGATGCTTGGATCGGTTGGACCGGGAAGACGTACGACTACTTACTCTATGTTGCATCAACGCTTCCGCTTCGGTCTACGAGGGTACGTAGATAACACTCCCCCCTCTCGTTGCTATGCATCACCATGATCTTGCGTGTGCGTAGGAATTTTTTTGAAATTACTACGTTTCCCAACAAAGCCCCGCGCACACCCTCGATGCAGACGGACCACTTTATGACTTCAAGCCATTGGCAGGCATCCACAAGCCGCCTCACCAGACCGAAGTAGCTGCTAGGCAGGGGATCGGCAGGCCACATCCAGACTATAAGACCCTTCATAGCCTGTTCGGACGCCTTGTGAAGCTCGACCAGTTGCTTCAGCTAGTCGCTCAAGGGCATTGGGTGTTCGGTCCTAGTATACTGAGACCAGAACAACCTTTCCGTCGAGCTCCCTCCTCAGCTCGGTAAAACTCCACGGCATCCAGCACACTGCGGGGAAGATCTGCGAATGCTCCTGGAGAGCTCCGAAATCGGGTAAGTAAAAGGAAAGTTTCGTTCACATGCTTGCTTTGCATAATGAATGCCTTACCAACTGCTATCTTCTTCACTGCATCAATCTCCTGGAGGGCCTTGTGGGCTTCAGCCTTGGCGCTCCGTGCGCTTTCGAGCGCCTTCGCAAGCTCGGACTCTCGCGTCTTAGAGTCAAGCTCCAAGGACTCGTGTTTTTTGGCAAGAGGCTCGAGCTCTTGCTACACCTCGCCTTCCCGGGCTTCTTGCTTTTCCCGCTCAATGCGCTCCTTGGCCGCTTTGTCTTCGGCCTCGGACAGCGCCTTCTTCAGGGTCGCCACCTGGGTCGTGGCCCCTGGCAAATTCATGGTGATCCTATTACTTTACAACGGAATTTCTTTTTAATATATAGACAAGGTATTGCTTACCTTTGCTCTCCTCGAGCTGCCTCTTGGTAAGGCCGAGCTCTCCCTCAGCCCGCTCAAGGTCCTGCTTCAGTGCAGTGACCTCCGCAGTACGTGCGGCAATGGCCAGCAGTGAAGCCTGCATATGCACATAGACATATTCTGACTAGACTCCTGAGTCATTATTTGATCCTCTATTCATCCTTTCTTCGCGAACGCCAAACAGAGCATCAGGGGATACCGTCTATGTGGTAATATTTTCCTATATTTTAATTGCTTACCTGAAAGCCTGTTACAAGGCTGGCATAAGCTTCGGTTAGTCTGTTTTTGGCGGACTAAACTTTCTCGATCACCGCACTCATGATAGTGTGGTGCTCTTCGTTGATGGAAGCGCCGCGAAGCGCTACCAGCAAGTTGTCCGGTGCCTCTGGATGGACAGAGGCCACCAGCACGGGCGGCTTGCCCCTCTTACCGAGGGGTCGCCAGCCGGAGTTCGGAACCACCGAAGGTTCCGGCACAGTGTTTGGCTGGGAGCCAAACTTGGAGCCCGTGGGAGTCTTGCTCCCTTTGCGCCCAAGGTCCGGAAGGTCGCCTCGAGGCGCCCCTAGGACTGCCTCCCCTCGGCTCGGTGCCTTTTGAGACAACACCTCGATGTTGTCCGTAGGGCAAGGGGTGGCGGCGGCCGGAAGTGAATCGCTATTCATATCCGACGAGTCGAAAGAACCGTCCGACGAAGATACGTCGAGACGGGCTCGAGACGGACTGCATAATCATATTCGACGTAAGGAAAGCAGTGCAATAAAACATACCATGAATTACTATGGTATCCGGATACTTACGACTTCGCCAGGGGCTTGTCCCTGGGTAACCACTCGTCGTCGCTGTAGGCGGCCGTCTTGGAACAGTCCGGAAGGAGGGTCCTTCCCTTCTTGGACCCTTTGGCCTCCCCAGTTGGGGCGGCCTTCCTTTTCTTGTCTCCCCCGGCTAGGGGGGAGAACTTTCCTCTTCCTCCTCCTCGTTTTCCTGGGAGGAGTGTGCTTTGGAGTTATTGGACGATGAGTCCGATATAACCTTGCATCGGAGACCCTTTCGGGTCCCCGTGGCCTTCTTCTTGGCCTTCTTCACCGGCACCTCGTAAGGCGCCGGAACCAGCATCTCCGTTAAGCGAGCATCTGCAGGATCTTCAGGCAGGGGGGCTGGGCAATCGATCTGCTCCACTGTCTCTACCCAGTCCTATTAATGGCATAGAAGCTTAGATCCCGCACATGATTAAACTGGGGCAAATAAATATCCTGTGAGATATAAAAACTTACCGGATTGGCATGGCGCTTTGCGCTGAGGCCGCGGTCCTCGGTAAGGGAAGGAGGTACCTAGATGCCCTTGAACAACACCTTCCAGACGTCCTTGTGCGTCGTGTCGAAGAGCTCTCGCTGCGTCTGGTGCTTGGCCGGGTCGAACTCCCACAAATTGAATACCCGTCGTTGACACGGGAGGATCCGGCGGAAGAGCATGACCTGGACCATGTTGACGAGCTTGATTTTCTTGCTCATCATGTTCTTGATGCAGGTCTGGAGTCCGGTCAACTCTACCGGGGAACCCCAGGACAGGCCCTTCTCTTTCCAGGAAGTTAGCCGCATGGGGATTCCGGATCGAAATTCGGGGGCCGCCACCCAGTTGGTGTCGCGCGGCTCGGTGATGTAGAACCACCCCGATTGCCACCCCTTTATGGTCTCCACATAGGAGCCTTCGAGCCAAGTGACGTTAGGCATCTTGCCCACCATGGCGCCTCCGCACTCTACTTGCTGGCCGACCACCACCTTTGGTTTGACATTGAAGGTCTTCAGCCACAGGCCGAAATGGGGCCTGATGCGGAGGAAGGCCTCGCACACGACGATAAACGCTGAGATGTTGAGGATGAAATTGGGGGCCAGATCATGAAAATCCAGCCCGTAGTAGAACATGAGCCCGCGGACAAAATGGTGAAGGGGAAATACTAGTCCGCAGACAAAGTGGGTAAGGTAAACTACCCTCTCATGGGGTTCGGGCGTTGGGATGATCTGCCCTGCATCTGGCAGCCGGTGCGCGATATCCGCGGCCAGATATCCGGCTTCCCGTAGCTTTGTGATGTTCTCCTCCGTGACGGAGGAGACCATCCACTTGCCTCCTGCTCCGGACATGCTTGGAGTGGTTTGAGAAGAAGAACGTGAGCTTGGGCGCTAGAGCTCGAGTGTGCGGGAATGGGTAAGCAAGGAGGAAGAAGGCGTGGGTGAATAGAGTGAATCTTTGTCCCTTTATAAGGGCGGAGGAGGCGATGCGCCTCCCCACTTGCCTGGTAAAATCGCTTATTCCCCAAGCGCCGTGATCAATGGCGCGGTTGGGTTACCCACGTCCGTATTGATGAGAATCCCGTAATAAGGGGAACACAATCTCTGCTTTGACAAGACGTGTCAAGAAAACCGCCTCGCGATATGTGCATGCTGGTTGAGAAAAACGGTTCGAATAATGACCGGGCCATGGCGTGATGTCATGCTATCAAAACGTGTTAGCAGAGTAGATTTGTGGAAATATTATTCTCTCTACAGTGGTATGTGGAACTTGTTTTGCAGAGCCAGACATTATCCTTGTTTTCAAAATCTTCCATGGAGTATTCGGAGGAGGAACCCGCCTTGCAATGCCGAAGACAATACTGCGCGCTGGACTCATCATCATTGAAGCCTGGTTCAGGGGCTACTGAGGGAGTCCTGGATTAGGGGGTCTCCGAACAGCGGACTATATCCTTTGGCCAGACTGTTGGACTATGAAGATATGAGATTGAATACTTCGTCCCGTGTCCGGATGGGACTCTCCTTGGCGTGGAAGGCAAGCTAGGCAATACGGATATGTAGATCTCCTCCCTTGTAACCGACTCTGTGTAACCCTAGCCCCCTCCGGTGTCTATATAAACCGGAGGGTTTAGTCTGTAGGACAACATACAATCATACCATAGGCTAGCTTCTAGAGTTTAGCCTCTACGATCTCGTGGTAGATCAACTCTTGTAATACTCATATCATCAAGAACAATCAAGTAGGACGTAGGGTATTACCTCCATCAAGAGGGACCGAACTTGGGTAAACATCGTGTCCTCTGCCTCCTGTTACCATCCGCCTTAGACGCACAGTTCGGGACCCCCTACCCGAGATCCGCCGGTTTTGACACCGACAATGGCTCATTAGGCCCATTAACTTTCCCGGGGGGTTCCGGTAGCCTCCCGGTACTCCAAAAAATCCCTGAACCTTATCGGAACCATTCCGGTGTCCGTATATAACCTTCCAATATATAAATCTTTACCTCTCGACCATTTCGAGACTCCTCATCATGTCCGTGATCTCATCCGGGACTCCGAACGAACTTCGATCACCAAAACACATAACTCATAATACAAATCGTCATCGAATGTTAAGCATGCGGACCCTACATGTTCGATAACTATGTAGACATGACCAAGACACATCTCCGGTCAATAACCAATAGTGGAACCTGGATGCTCATATTGGCTCCTACATATTCTACGAAGATCTTTATCGGTCAAACCGCATAACAACATACATCATTCCCTTTGTCATCGGTATGTTACTTGCCCGAGATTCGATCGTCGGTATCTTCATACCTAGTTCAATCTAGTTACCAGCAAGTCTCTTTACTCATTCTATAATGCGTCATCCCGCAACTAAATTATTAGTCACATTGCTTGCAAGGCTTATAGTGATGTGCATTACCGAGAGGGCCCAAAGATACCTCTCCGATACACGGAGTGACAAATCCTAATCTTGATCTATGCCAAATCAACAAACACCTTCGGAGACACCTCTAGAGCATCTTTATAAGCACCCAGTTACGTTGTGACGTTTGATAGCACACAAGGTGTTCCTCCGGTATTCGGGAGTTGCATAATCTCATAGTTAGGGGAATATGTATAAGTAATGAAGAAAGCAATAACAATAAAACTAAACGGTCATTATGCTAAGCTAACGGATGGGTCTTGTCCATCACATCATTCTCTAATGATGTTATCCCGTTCATCAAATGACAACACATGTCTATGGTTAGGAAACTAAACCATCTTTGATTAATGAGCTAGTCAAGTAGAGGCATACTAGGGACACTCTGTTTGTCTATGTATTCACACATGTACTAAGTTTCCGGTTAATAGAATTCTAACATGAATAATAAACATTTACCATGGTATAAGGAAATATAAATAACAACTTTATTATTGCCTCTAGGGCATATTCCCTTCACAAATGGTATTGCAATGCTTGAAAATAAGGCCTAGGGTTCATACTTTCGCTGGTGCAGTATCTCAATAGTGCTAACATAATTAGATCATATGGCAATCCCTCAACATGCGATAAACAATTACACCAAAGTTCCTATCTAGCGGAGAACATAAGACAAAATTGTTGTAGGGTACGAAACCACCTCAAAGTTATCATTTCCAATCGATCTATCGAGCTATTCCTATAAGTGTCACAAACAGCCCAGGAGTTCGTACTAAAATAACATCATATGATACACATCAACCAACTCTAATGTCACCTAGATACTCCAATGTCACCACAAGTATCCGTGAGTTGATTATACGATATGCATCAAACAATTGCAGATTCATAATATTCAATTCAATACAAAGAACCTCAAAGAGTGCCCAAATATTTCTATTGGAGAAATAAAGACGAAAACATGCATGATACGTCTCCAACGTATCTATAATTTTTGATTGTTCCATGATATTATATTATCTATTTTGGATGTTTAATGGGCTTTAATATGCACTTTTATATTATTTTTGGGACTAACCTATTGACCGAAGGCCCAGTGCAAATTGCTGTTTTTTTGCCTATTTCAGTGTCTCACAGAAAAGGAATATCAAACAGAATCCAAATGGATTGAAACCTTCGCGAGGATCTTTCTTGGAACAAATGCAACCCAGGAGACTTGGAGTACAAGTCTGGAAGTCCGCGAATATTCCACAAGGCAGGAGGGCGTGCCCCCCACCCTCGTGGGATCCACGGAGCTCCACTGACGTACTTCTTTCGCCTATATATACTCCTAAACCCTGAAAACATCCAGGGGAGCCACGAAACCACTTTTCCACCGCCGCAACCTTCTGTACCCATGAGATCCCATCTTGGGACCTTTTCCGGCGATCTGCCGGAGGGGGATTCGATCACGGAGGGCTTCTACATCAACACCATAGCCTCTCCGATGATGTGTGAGTAGTTTACCATAGACCTTCGGGTCCATAGTTATTAGCTAGATGGCTTCTTCTCTCTCTTTGGTTCTCAATACAAAGTTCTCCTCGATGTTCTTGGAGATCTATTTGATGTATACTTTTTGCGGTGTGTTTCCAAGATCCGATGAATTGTGGGTTTATGATCAAGATTATCTATGAACAATATTTGGTTCTTCTCTGAATTCTTATATGCATGGTTTGATATCTTTGCAAGTCTCTTCGGATTATCGGTTTAGTTTGGCCTGCTAGATTGATCTTTCTTGCAATGGGAGAAGTGCTTAGCTTTGGGTTCAATCTTGCGGTTTCCTTTCCCAGTGACAGCAGGGGCAGCAAGGCATGTATTGTATTGTTGCCATCGAGGATAAAAAGATGGGATTTATATCATATTGCTTGAGTTTATCCCTCTACATCATGTCATCTTGCATAATGCATTACTCTGTTCTTATGAACTTACTACTCTAGATGCATGCTGGATAGCGGTCGATGTGTGGAGTAATAGTAGTAGATGCAGAATCGTTTCGGTCTACTTGACACGGACGTGATGCCTATGTTCATGATCATGCCTAGATATTCTCATAACTATGCGCTTTTCTATCAATTGCTCGACAGTAATTTGTTCACCCACCGTAATATATGCTATCATGAGAGAAGCCACTAGTGAAACATATGGCCCCAGGGTCTATTTTACATCATATTAGTTTCCCATCAACTTGCCGTTGTTTATTTTGCAATATTTACTTTCCAATCTATACAACAAAAATACCCAAAAAAATATCTCATTATCTCTATCAGATCTCACTTTTGCAAGTGGCCGTGAAGGGATTGCCAACCCCTTTATCGCGTTGGTTGCAAGGTTCTTGATTGTTTGTGCAGGTACTAGGCGATTTGCATGTAGTCTCCTACTGGATTGATACCTTGGTTATCAAAAACTGAGGGAAATACTTATGCTACTTTGCTGCATCACCCTTTCCTCTTCAAGGGAAAACCAACACATGCTCAAGAGGTGGCAAGAAGGATTTCTGGCGCCGTTGCCGGGGAGATCTACGCTCAAGTCAAGACATACCAAGTACCCATCATAAACTCTTCTCCCTCGCATTACATTATTTGCCATTTTCCTCTCGTTTTCCTCTCCCCCACTTTACCTTTGCCCTTTTCTTTCGCCCTTCTTCCATTCGATCTTGTGTTACCATGTGCCTTCTTTTTGCTTGCATCTTTGATTGCTAAGAGTTTATGGATCCTCATCCGCTTGCTAATCTTTTTAAGAGGTCCAATTATGATGAACCAATTTCTAGTGAGTCTTGTGCCCTAGATTATCTTTATGAAGTTTTGCTTGAAATCCGTGAATCTGAAAATTGTGATGAAGTACTTTATGAAGTGATTCACGATAGATCTTTGAATAAAAAGCATAATTGCAATGATGTTATTATAAATTATAAGAATGTCAATTATGCCAATAATATGCAAAACCCTAAGCTTGGGGATGCTAGTTTTGCTATGTCCACTACTTGTTGCAATGATCTTCATTGGGGTGATTCTTCTTATGATCTTGAAAATTTATTTAAGCCCCATGATGAATATAAGATTGATAATAATGTTTGCAATATTTAAAGTGGGTTTGGAAGAGTGTCAACTTTAGATCCCAAGTATTTGGAGAATGTTCAATCTTATTTTGATAAAAATGGGTTTGGAGAGGTCATGACTTTAGTTAATGTTAATCCCACTATTTTGGAAGAGTGTCAACTTTGCATGCATGTGGATCGTGTTGAAAATATTTTATGTGATAGCTATTTTGCTGAATTTTCTTATGATCCCACATGTAATTATTATGAGAAAGGAAAATATGACTGTAGAAATTTTCATGTTGCTAAATTACCTCTCGTTATGTTGAGATTGATATTGTTTCTTTCCTCTTCCTTGCATATGTTAGTTTTTGCTTGCTATGATAATTTGTTTGCCTATAAGATGCCTATGCATAGGAAGTATGTTAGACTTAGATGTGTTTTTCACATGCTATATGATGCTCTCTTTGTGCTTCAATTCTTGTCTTTCATGTGAGCATCATCGAAATTGTCAATGCCTAGCTAGGGGCGTTAAACGATAGCGCTTGTTGGGAGGCAACCCAATTTTATTTTTGTTCTTTACTTTTTGTTCCTGTTTAGTAATATATAATTTATCTAGCCTCTGTTATGATTGTCTTTTTCATGTTTTAATTAGTGTTTGTGCCAAGTAAAGCCTTTAGGATCTTCTTGGGTGATTGTTGTTTGATATTGCTGGAAAAAAACAGAAAGTATGCGCTCACGAGAATAATTTTATTTTTTTTACCAGAGAGCGATAAAATACCAATTCCAACTGCATTAGATCAATATACAAATTATTTAGGTCGTCCTAATTTTTCAGAAGTTTTGTAGTTACAGAAGTATTTGAAACCTCCAGATTGCTACACACTGTTCTGTTTTGACAGATTCTGTTTTTCGTGTGTTCTTTGCTTATTTTGATGAATCTATGGCTAGTATCGGGGGGTATGAACCATAGAGAAGTTGGAATACAGTAGGTTTAACACCAATATAAATAAATAATGAGTTAATTATAGTACATTAAAGTGGTGGTTTGTTTTGTTATACTAACGGAGCTCATGAGATGTTCTGTTGAGTTTTGTGTTTTGAAGTTTTCAAGCTTTTGGGTAAAAATTTGATGGACTTTGGAATAAGGAGTGGCAAGAGCCTAAGCTTGGGGATGCCCCGGAAGGTATCCCCTCTTTCGTCTTTGTCTACCAGTAACTTTACTTGAGGCTATATTTTTATTCACCACATGATATGTGTTTTGCTTGGAGCGTCTTGTATGATTTGAGTCTTTGCCTTTTAGTTTACCACAACCATCCTTTCTGTACACACCTTTTGGGAGAGACACACATGAATCAGAATTTATTAGAATAATCTATGTGCTTCACTTATATCTTTTGAGCTAGATAATTTTGCTCTAGTGCTTCACTTATATCTTTTAGAGCACGGTGATGGTTTTATTTTATAGAAACTATTGATCTCCCATGATTCACTTATATTATTTTGAGAATATTTTAGAACAACATGTTAATTTGCTTTGGCTATAAAATTAGTCCTAATATGATAGGCATCCAAGATGGGTATAATAAAAACTTCCATATAGAGCGCATTAAATACTATGAGAAGTTGGATACTTGATAATTGTTTTGAGATATAAAGATGGTAATATTAGAGTCGTGCTAGTTGAGTAATTGTCAAATTGAGAAATACTTGTGTTGAGGTTTGCAAGTCCCGTAGCATGCACTAATGGTAACCGTTGTGTGAAAAATTTGAAGCATGAGGTGTTCTTTGATTGCTTTCCTTATGAGTGGCGGTCGGGGACGAGCGATGGTCTTTTCCTACCAATATATCCCCCTAGGAGCATGCACGTAGTGCTTTGGGTTTGATGACTTGTAGATTTTTGCAATATGTATGTGAATTCTTTATGACTAATGTTGAGTCCATGGATTATACGCACTCTCACCCTTCCATCATTGCTAGCCTCTTCTGTATCGTGCATTGCCCTTTCTCACCTCGAGAGTTGGTGCAAACTTCGTCGGTGCATCCAAACCCCGTGATATGATACGCTCTATCACACATAAGCCTCATTATATCTTCCTCAAAACAGCCACTATACCTACCTATTATGGCATTTCCATAGTCATTCCGAGATATATTTCCATGCAATTTTCCACCGTTCTGTCTATTATGACACGCTTCATCATTTTCATATTGCCTTGCATGATCATCTAGTTGACATCTTATTTGTGGCAAGGCCACCATTCATTCTTCATACATGTCACTCTTGATTCATTGCATATCCCAGTACACCGCCGGAAGCATTCACATAGTCATATTTTGTTCTAAGTATCGAGTTGTAAGTAAATAAAAGGGTGATGGTCTTCATTATTAGATCATTGTCCCATGTGAGGAAAGGATGATGGAGACCATGATTCCTCCATAAGTCGGGATGAGACTCCAGACAAAAAAAATAAAAGAGGCCAAAGAAGCCCAAATAAAAAAATAAAAAAAGAGGCCAAAGAAGCCCACCAAAAAAGTGATGAGAGAAAAAGAGAGAAGGGACAATGTTACTATCCTTTTTCCACACTTGTGCTTAAAGGTAGCACCATGATCTTCATAATAGAGAGTCTCCTATTTTGTCACTTTCATATACTAGTGGCAATTTTTCATTATAGAACTTGGCTTGTATATTTCAATGATGGGCTTCCTCAAAATGCCCTAGGTCTTCGTGAGCAAGCAAGTTGGATGCACACCCACTTAGTTTCTTTTGTTGAGCTTTCATACATTTAAAGCTCTAGTGCATCTGTTGCATGGAAATCCCTACTCCTTGCATTGACAACAATTGATGGGCATCTCCATAGCCCGTTGATTAGCCATGTCAATGTGAGACTTTCTCCTTTTTTGTCTTCTCCACACAACCTCCATCATCATATTCTATTCCACCCATGGTGCTATGTCCATGGCTCGCGCTCATATATTGCGTGAAAGTTGAAAAAGGTTGAGAATACTAAAGTATGAAACAATTGATTGGCTTGTCATCGGGGTTGTGCATGATGATAGCATTTTGTGTGACGAAAATGAAGCATGACAAAACTATATGATTTTGTAGGGCTGAGCTTTCTTTGGCTAGGTTATTTTGAGAAGACATAATTGCTTGGTTAGTATGCTTGAAGTATTGTTGTTTTTATGTCAATATTAAACTTTTGTCTTTAGTTTTTCGGATCTGAACATTCATGCCACAATAAAGAAAATTACATTGAAAATTATGTTAGGTAGCATTCCACATAAAAAATTCTATTTTTATCATTTACGTACTCGACGACGAGCAGGAATTAAGCTTGAGGGTGCTTGATACGTCTCCAACGTATCTATAATTTTTTATTGTTCCATTCTATTATATTATCTGTTTTGGATGTTTAATGGGCTTTAATATGCACTTTTATATTATTTTGGGGACTAACCTATTTACCGAAGGCCCAGTGCAAATTGATGTTTTTTTGCCTATTTCAGTGTTCCGCGGAAAAGAAATATCAAACAGAATCCAAACGGAATGAAACTTTCGCGAGGATCTTTCTTGGAACAAACGCAACCCAGGGGACTTGGAGTACAAGTATGGAAGTCCGCGAAGCTTCCACGAGGCAGGGGCACGCCCAGGGGGGTAGGCATGCCCCCCACCCTTGCTGGCCCCACGGAGCTCCACCGACGTACTACTTTCGCCTATATATACTCTTATACCCTGAACACATTCATGGGAGCAAAGAAACCACTTTTCCACCGCCGCAACCTTGTGTACCCGTGAGATCCCATCTTGGGGCCTTTTCCGGCGATCTACCGGAGGGGGATTCGATCACGGAGGGCTTCTACATCAACACCATAGCCTCTCTGATGATGTGTGAGTAGTTTACCACAGACCTTTGGGTCCATAGTTATTAGCTAGATGGCTTATTCTCTCTCTTTGGTTCCCAATACAAAGTTCTTCTCGATGTTCTTGGAGATAATTCGATGTAATACTTTTTGCGGTGTGTTTGCCGAGATCCGATGAATTGTGGGTTTATGATCAAGATTATCTATGAACAATATTTGGTTCTTCTCTGAATTCTTATATGCATGATTTGATATCTTTACAAGTCTCTTCGAATTATCGGTTTAGTTTGGCCTACTAGATTGATCTTTCTTGCAATGGGAGAAGTGCTTAGCTTTGGGTTCAATCTCGCGGTGTCCTTTCCCAGTGACAGCAGGGGCAGCAAGGCACGTATTGTATTATTTCCATCGAGGATAAAAAGAGGGGTTTATATCATATTGCTTGAGTTTATCCCTCTACATCATGTCATCTTGCCTAATGCGTTACTCTGTTCTTATGGACTTAATACTCTAGATGCATGCTGGATAGCGGTCGATGTGTGGAGTAATAGTAGTAGATGCAGAATCGTTTCGGTCTACTTGACACGGACGTGATGCCTATGTTCATGATCATGCCTAGATATTCTCATAAGTATGTGCTTTTCTATCAATTGCTCGGAAGTAATTTGTTCACCCACCATAATATGTGCTATCATGAGAGAAGCCACTAGTGAAACCTATGGCCCCCGGGTCTATTTTACAGGATATTAGTTTCCCGTCAACTTGCCGCCATTTATTTTGCAATCTTTACTTTCCAATATATACAACAAAAATACCAAAAATATTTATCTTATTATCTCTATCAGATCTCACTTTTGCAAGTGGCGGTGAAGGGATTGACAATCCCTTTATCGCATTGGTTGCAAGGTTCTTGATTGTTTGTGCAGGTACTAGGCAATTTGCGTGTAGTCTCCTAATGGATTGATACCTTGGTTCTTAAAAACTAAGGGAAATACTTACGCTACTTTGCTGCATCACCCTTTCCTCTTCAAGGGAAAACCAACGCATGCTCAAGAGGTAGCAGTGCATCAAGCCCTATCATAGATTACCCCAATGTCACCTCGAGAATCCGCGAGTTGAGTGCCAAAACATACATCAAGTGAATCAATATAATACCCCATTGTCTCCACGGGTATTCACATGCAAGACATACATCAAGTGTTCTCAAATCCATAAAGTATTCAATCCTATAAAAGTGAAACCTCAAAGTTAAAAACCCAAGTCATCGCAACAAGATAGAGAGGGAGAAACACCATATGATCCAACTATATTAACAAAGATCGTGATACATCAAGATCGTGCCAAACCAAGAAGACGAGAGAGAGAGGGAGATATCAAACACAAAGCTACTGGTACAAACCCTCAGCCCCGAGGCTGGACTACTCCCTCCTCATCATGTTGCCGCTGGGATGATGAAGATGGCCTTCGGTGATGATTTCCCCCTTCGGCAGCGTGCCGGAACGTGCTCCCGATTGAGTTTTTGTGGATACAGAGGCTTGCGGCGGTGGAACATCTGATTTAGGGTTATTTCTAGGGGTTTATGAATATATATGATTTTTTGGCGTCGGTCTCATGTTAAGATGGGTTTTGAGGGGCCCACTACCCACCACGGCGCACCAGAGGGGGGTGGCGCGCCTTGGTGCCTAATGGCCACCTCCTTCCCCTCATGGTCCTCCCACGAAGCTTCTAGTGCCTCTTTTGTATAAAAAAATCATCAAAAAGTTTCGCTGCATTTGGAGAACTTTTATTTCTGCACAAAAAACAACACCACGGTAGTTCTGCTGAAAACATCGTCAGTCCGAATGAGTTCCATTCCAATCATGCCAAAATCATATAAAATTGTTCTAAACATGGCATGAATACTTCATAAATTATAGAAATGTTGGAGATGTATCATTTGTCCCTGATTTGCGGGAGAAATCGCGTTCGGACCAACCCGCAAACCGATACAGGACCGCGTTGGATGGCTTCCACGGTCCAGACAGCGCGCTCCGGATGGTTGCGGGAGGAATCCGGGTCCGCCTTGAAGGTGCCCTAAAATTGTTTGCTAACCAATAACAACATGTGTGCGAACGTACTCGTATTAAGCAATTTCAACTAATCTATATGCAACAATCTCGAGCGCTCGCCAACTGATTGCCAACGGAAAAAAAAGAACATGCTCGTTCGTCCCGTGCCTCTCCCATGAGAGGCCATGCGAACCCTAGCTGCCACCCATCCCAGGCCCCTGCTCCCAGCCCCTCCACCTTGCCACCCTACAAAGCCCGGCTGGCATTGGTGGTGGCGGGGATCTCTCTTCCTCCTCTAGCAGTTGGTCACAATGTGGGGCATGGACGCATGACGAGGACGTCGTGCCTGGAATGGGGCATGGCGGCGACGGTCAGTGTGCGGTGATGTGTCGGGGCCACGGCGGCTGAGTGGCGGCGAAGCAGGCACGCTGCGAGCACGGGGGCCTTGTGGTCTAGCTCGGCTGGACGCCCTCGTGATGGCTTGACCTGGATCCAAATCTGGCACTCGCTCGGCCGGCATGGGCTGCTAGCTGAGGGCGGCACGGGCCGGCGGATGCTGGTGGTAGTGGTGGGCTGGTGGTGGCGAACCCTCCACGTGCATACAGAGGAAAGGTTGTGGCTGTTGGGTGGAGGTCTTGGCTTCATTCTGTGGTGGCGGGGCATGGCGTATGGAGCCAATGGAGGGCATGGCATGAGGATCCAATGGAGGGTGGGGCTGACATGAGTGTGGCTGCTCGGCGGTTGGAGTTACCGGCTACCAAGAGCGGGCCCCCGTCTAGATCTGGGCTATCTAGTTCTGACTAGTAGGATGCCCGTGCTATGCTACGGGGTCACACAAGATTTGTAGATTTAAGTTATAGTGAGGAACTTATATGTTGCTATAGACAATTAAAAAAATACTGACACATTGATTGAACAATGTTATAGTTGATGTGTACATATTAAGCATGATCAAACATATGGTATCCAATCGATAAACCGTGTAATCGAAGCCAAACATTTCCTTTTTCATCTAGGTGGATTTAACTTATAGTGAAGAACACATATGTTGCTATAGACAGTAAAGATGCGATGTTATATTGTTGATCTATACATATTAAGCCCGATCAAACTAAACCGTGTCATCGAAGCCAAACATTTCCTTCTCCATCTTCGCCTCGCCAGAAGACTTGTTGTTTTCCCTACTCACCTTTCTCATTGCTCACTCTATCCAGAACTTGCCCAATACTGCAAGTTGCAGGAAACCACAAATTTTGTTTAGGGCATAATATAAAACTTGCCAACAGACACAAATTTAGTACATCCACACAGACACAAAATTAGTACTAGACCTGTTCTTACTCCAGGTTTTATGCAACTGGGAAAACCCTAAATAACTTACAACAATGCAATTGTGGTGGTGTTCAACAAGACATCTTGTCTTCTATTAGAAGTTTGGCACCACGCAAACAGAAAAGAATTCTGAGCAAAAACATTAGTCGCATGGTGACATGAAGTTTGCCGAAATTACAGAGATAAGCCATTCAATCACAACAATAGAAAATTGTTCGTGAACATACATGCAGTCCTAGATCAGTAGTCTTCACTGACGCCTACTACACGACTAGTTTCTTTGTAGACATATACTAAGATAAATTAGTTTCATTTATTTGAAACAAACTAACAGAAGAATAGATGCAATGGCCTCATCATGCTCGTCATTGACCCTTTGCGAAGCTGCCTTCTATCCTGAAATCTGCAGGAAAAATCAAAATCAACATTAGGGACACATTAGAACGAGCTTATCTCGCGAAATACACACCTAATCGAACAGGAAGTAAACTTAAAAAGAATCCATGACAGACATACATGCCCGTCTTCTATTGGCAGTTAGGCATCGGATCCACGGGGAAGGAGTAGTTCGCTACCGCCAGAAATCCTCTCTGCCTGCAACATCCGGGCATACTCATGGCGGTCCTGCCGCTGGTAGCCTCCATGGGAAGTGCCGAAGTAATTGACCATGGGTACCCCGAAGACGGCAAGACAACATTTCAAGACATCGAGGCTAGCAAAGCCCCTCAATCCGACTGCCCGGCCGCTCTTGCCGGCTCCCCGTCCGACTGCTTCACCCGGCCGACTGCCGGCTGCCGACTGCTCCACCCGGCCGGCTGCCGACTGCGCCAACCAGCCGGCTGCCCGAAGTCAACTGCAGCCCGGTCGGCTGCCGTCTGCCGACTGCTCCACCCGACCGGCTACTGGCTGCCAACTGCACCAACCAGCCGGCTGCCCTGAAGTCAACTATAGCCCGGCCGCTCCTGCCGGCTCCCCATCCGACTGCTCCACCCGGCCGGCTGTCGGCTGCTGACTGCGCCGACCAGCCGGCTGCCCGAAGTCAACTGTAGCACGACGCGACCCCGACGAGACGACCGTACCCGGCACTGTGCATGCATCACCCCAGCCATCATGTACAGTGTCACTTGTCCCTGGGCACTATTTATAAAGCGACCCAGAGGGCAAGCATGACACCCCATGGTGCCTCTAGCTAGCTAGCTACCATGCCTACATAGCTTACTTCCTAAGTTACCCCAATCCCTTATAAGCTAGCCATTCATCCATCCAGGAGGGGCTCGCGCATGCACACATGCTCATGCCCAGCCACAAGCCATTCAGCCACTAAGGCTGGCATGTTCATCCGGCCACCCACATATATACGAAACCAGATGCTTGTGGCACTGCTTTCAGATACAACTCCAGGAGCGATTCTGTACCAGATATATCACATATACACAGACATGCAGGAGTAGGGGTATTATCTCTTCAAAGAGCCCCAAACCTAGGTAATAGATTCATGCATAACCGAACATAATTTGAGCAGATAAAACATGCTGTCACATTTTGTATTGGAAATAGACTTCAATCTGTAACTTCTAACATTCACCATCAAAACTATGAGCATGGCTTTATGAAGAATATGCTCAAAAACTTATGATTGTCTTGGCCAAAATAAACAAACTGCATAGATATGTACCAATGATTTTTTACAATCATTACCTGGCTAACCGCACTCATGCAATGAGAGAAACATGGTAGTGCAGTACTACACATGTAGGGAAGTGTGAAAGGAACAGAGCATGTGATTCTGAATCAAACTTGCAACTCGTTCTCCGCACCAAAAATCACCAAAAAACACACCAGATGAAATACCTAGCAGCAATGTTTTGCCGATTAGACCACACTGACTCCATGAACATCCAATTCAATTGGGGTCTCAGGGGCTGCATGGAGGACTCCTGGACCTTCTTGAAGCACACCCTGAAGGAGAACTTCGTGCAAGCATGGACGGTGATCTAACTAGAAGGTACAACTCCACCAAGTGCTTAGGAAGAAAAATCTAGAACTATGAGAACCCCAAGAGCTGAAGCATTGCAAGCCCAGATATTCACCCAGAGTTAATGTCAAAAGCACCTGGTGCTTCTTTTTTTCTTAGGTGCACTTGTAAGTTGTAATGGATGAACTACATAACTGAAATAGATCAAACCAGCCTTTGTGTGCTGGCTGGTGCTTTGCTGGAGATCTAGTTACCGTTCAAAGGCCCGAACAGAAAAGATGCAGAAATTATGAACCTGATATTTATAGACCATGTAGTACATCGGATACTGTTATCTAACCCCAAACATGGTCGAGTACTTCAATCAATTCAGAAAAATCTCTTCTGCCAGGTTGAGGGCTTCCAATCGAGATGGAGATAGCAGCAAGGTGTGCAAGTAATGGAATAGAGGACTTATGTGGGAGGAGAGACCAGTTGTAGACGACATAGAGGTTCTAGGGGAGCAACGCTTACTCAAAGGGGATGGTCGTGGAGCGCTTCTGCCGGGAGGGACTACTAGGTGGCAACACCGTTGCCGAGGATGCATAGTGAGTAGCAGCATATGTGGAGGTCGGTGAGGAGAGGGGGAGGTGGTGGGCGGCGGAACTGCTGCATTAGAGCCTTGGATGAGGAAGCAGGAGAGTCCTCACGGACTCCAAGGACGGACAACACCGACAGCGAACTTGTCGACATAGGCGACGAAGGGGAAGGGGAAGGGGGAGGAGGAGATGGTGATGACAAGGGAAAGGTGTTGGGCGTCGGTCTGCTGCATCAAAGGAGTAGGCAAGAGACGCGTTGCAGACTCGGCGAACGGACGTCGCCGGTGGCGTACTTGTTGATGTCGGCGTTGTAGGAGACAAGCTAGGGGGAGGAAGAGATGATGGGGAGGAAGGTGGATGTGGGTGTGGGCGGTTAGGTTGCTGGGGCAGAGAGTAGCTGGGAGCGGACGCTGGTGGTGTGCAGAGCGGCAGCGGCCGCTGCCACTTCGATTCCACTTTTTTGCAGAAGGGTCGATTGCTTGGCTGAGTGGATAAGGCGGGACTGGATGAAGATGGAGGAAGAGAATGAGGGGTTTCTTTTTAAACGTGAAGTGGAGTTGCTCCTATGCCTCGGATGTAGATCAGACGGTCAAAAATGATAGATGGCAGGCACACCATCATCACCAACTATGATTTTTATAGGAGTAGAGAGATGGGGCAACACCCACCTTTCCCGAGTGTGATGGCTGGTAGTGGGCCGGCGTTATGGACTGGCCACCGGTGCGGGAGTTTGACATGGTCCTCCAGCCGGGGGTTAGTTGCTCCTCGCATGAGCTTCTCGGCTCTAGGTCACCTCCGGTCAGGCTAATGCTGGAGCTTGCGGGTGGATTGCGGGGCATATGCACGTTATGGCGTTAGTGAAGGATTGTGGCAGTGGTGGTCGATACAACGCTGGTTGATTGTTGGATCGACGCTAAAGGTCGTGGATTTGGCGTCATCTGAGCTGTGGGCTTGATGATGGCCGTCGGCAATCATTGGGTCATACCCCCTGGTCCAGCGAGATTAAAGCGGGTCGCACGCGTGGGCGCCCCTACAATGGCGGCGCCGACCCGGGCTCGGGGACTGATGTCGGGCTTCTCCTATCACGGTCTATGTTGTGAATTTGGCGGTTGACGATGTCTCGTGGCATGGATGCCGGGGCGGCAGCCCTGGAAAGCGGTCTGCATGGTTTTCTCTCCTGTGAGCACCATGACAGCGGTGGTGACTATATCTCTTGATCGTGTGGGCAGCGAGATGCATAGCGACGGGTGGCTCGAGTGCGATCTTTGTCTCTGACAGTGGTGGCGCCTCGATCCGGATCTAGGATTTGTACTCGTCTCGCTCTCCTGAAGACCCCGTACCGACATGCGGGAGCTACCGGAGGAAAGCCCTGCGCATTGGCACCGACGAGGTGACACCCGTGGGCGCCACTATCTTCTTGAAGAGGTCGTCGAGGTGACCATCTTCGTGTTCAGGTTCCGGGTGAAGACCTTGTCCATTGCGGACTTAGTAGCGACGACTCTTTGCGCCATTCTCCCTCCTGGGGGCGTTACCGTAGAGCTTAGGTGTATTAGGGAGTAGTCTGGCGTTGTTTGCAGATCGTCCTGTGTTATATTCCGGTAGTGTAATGTGCGTGATCCGATTATCTTGGGATCGGCTTGGTAAGAGGACCACTTCACCACATCGTATCATTCGACCATGTACTTTGTTCGACTGTTGCTTTATCTATAAAGCGGGGCGAAAACCTATTTCAAGAGTGCTCGCCAACTCCCATCAACATCTTTCTGAAAAATGGATCAACTGCTTCAACTTGGATGAGGCGCACCAATGGGCGATGGCAGATGGACATGGGGTTGAATATCTTTCTCTGCAAGGAATGGCCTTTCCAATTTGATTTTGGAGTATCTTTTCATTCAAACTAGAGTCCATTGTACCTTTGTAGTTTCGAGATTGCTAAATCTCAGTTGATGGAGACTTAACCAAGTCCCTGTCGATGTTTTATTCATGAGATCATACATCGAATGGAGATCCGTGCAAAATTCTCTTTTAAACATTTTCCTTTTTTTTATATGTTCGGCAACTTGCTAAGACTTAGTGGACTGAGATCTAGTCGCAACCATGTAGTTTATCGTTATCTGTTGGCAGTACCGTGCTTTCATCAATAAAGAAAAGGTACAAGGTGTTTTAATATTGTGTCTTCAGTGGCTTTGAGATTCATGTGATAGAATTCAAGGTGATGTCATGTCCTTGATCCGTCTCGTGTGTGTGTGTGTGTGTGTGCACGCGCGCGCGTGCGCGCTTGTGTGCGTGTGCATCTGCACGCGCGTGTGTCTGGAGGGTGGTCGTAACCGAGTCTGGCCTGATCAGTGAAGTGGTGGTAGCTTAATAGCTGATCGGAGAAGTTACCATAGATGAAGTATTCGATCACACGAGAAATCACGCTGAGATGTTGCCCCAAAATCTTATTGTCGCTCACTCTCAGTCGATTCAATAACTTCTCAAGGAATATTGTTTACGAGGGCTGCTCTTTCATACTCCCTCCATTCCACAATGTAGTGTTTCCTCTATCCACGTACTTCAAATTTGACCGTAAATTTAAATACCAAGATCGATTGTGACGGAAGCAAAAATTATATCCGTGAATTCGTATTTGAAAGAAGTTTTCAATTATATAATTTTTTCTCCCGCTGCAGTTGGTCTCGTTGGTTAAATTTATGATCAAAGTTGGACCTCGGAAAGTGTCGGCGCACTATATTTTAGAATAAAGGGAGTACTAACGTGCACACCAACGTCAAGGTGGGAAGAAGCGCAACAAAATAAAATTACCCTTCGTCACAAATTATTTGTAAAGCTGGATGTATATAGATATATTTTTAATTCTAGATACATAAATTTCTATTTATTTCTACGATAATTAATCGGGACGGAGGAAATACTTGTCAATGAGTTTCTTTGTGTAAGAGAGAAGAGAGGGCTAGATTTTGTGTCGTGGTGTGAGTTTCTCCTCTAGCACGCTCCCCTTTTTATGGCATCTTGCCCGTTATGTTTCAGGTATAGTTAACCTAACTCCTACAATCTTAAGTGGCAAAATTATTAAGCTACCTCGTTTGACTTGTGTTTTCTGAAGCGGAGCTGAATTTTAGAAAACAAAGCAATCTCAAACAGACTTCAAATATTGTGTCTTGGGTGGCTTCAAGATTCATGTTATATCAAGGTGACGTCCTCTCCTTGATCCGTCTCTTATATGTGCGTTTGTGTGCGCGTGCACGTGTGTGTGTGCGTGTGTGCGTGCGTGCGTGTGTGTGTGTGTGTGTGGAAGGTGGTTCTAGTCGAGCCTGACCTGATTGGTGAAATGGTGGTAGCTTAATAGCTGATCAGAGAAGTTACCATAGATGAAGTATTCGATTACACGAGAAATCACGCTGAGATGCTGCCCCAAAATCTTATCGTCTCTCACTCTCAGATTGTGCAACAACTTCTCGAGGGATGTTGTTTAGGACGGCTGCTTTCTCATACCAGCGTGCACACCGACGTCAAGATGGGGAGAAGCGCAACAAAATAAAATTACCCTTCGTCACAAATTATTTTTCAAAATGAATGTATTTGGACATATTGTTAGTTCTAGATACAGAAATTTTTATTCATTTCTATGGTAATTAAATCGGGACGGAGGAAATACTTGTCAATGTGTGTGTTTGAGAGAGAGAGAGAGAGAGAGAGAGCGAGAAGAGAGGGCTAGATTTTGTGTCGTGGTGTGAATTTCTTCTCTAGCACGCTCTCCTTTCTATGGCATCTTGCCCCTTATGTTTCAGGTACAGTTAACCTAACTCTGACAATCTTAAGTGGCAAAATTTTATCAGGAAAAACGCACCGCTTACCTTATTAGCTCAGCTTGATCACGGATTCACGAGGACAAATTTGTATGGAAGAACAAATAAGTCGTTGCTTTCTTTTCTTATTCTACAAAAATATGTGAAGCAACTCACCTTATGTTGACATTATTTATCCTCAATAATTTTTTTTCATGCCCCGTATGTCGAATGTGGTTTTAAGATTTGCAGAATTTCATTAGCATAGAAAACCAAGTGACTGGTAAAAAATGTACGAGTTCACGTCGGTCGTGAAATCCATAGAAAACCATGGACTAACACTAAAATGGGTGCCGACGATGAAAAACTAAGGGAACCCTCTGGAAGCGGCATCTTGGCTCTTGGGTGCATCTACATCCACGAGTGAACAATAAAATCATTAGAGATAGTAAAAAAAAAATGATGCAAAATGCTCATGTCCGTGAAGTCCGTTAGAAATAGTAAAACAAAATGATGCAAGATGCTCATGTCCATGAAGTTCGTGCCAAATTTCATGGAGTTTGGACATTTTATTAGCTCTCAGCAAAAATGACGAAATTCGGACTTGTGAGAAACTTTTGAAAACAACAATTTTCAGTGCCTATTTTGTCTTTTTTGCCACGAGCCTCTTTAATGTCATTTAGCCATGAAATTTTGCATGCACCCGGCGCACTGAAACATCTTGCATCCAAAAACAACTTAGATCTTTCACAATTTTCTGCTCATTTTTTATTTTACTGTTCACCGGACACAGATGAACCGGCAGCGAATCGTATATCTGAAGCCCTCCGCCATATCGAGTCCGTTCAAATCTCATCTCCTCTGCATTTATTCCTTGCTTTTGCGAATGAATGTGGCTAGATTTCAGTCGACTGAGATTTAACCAAGTCTCGATCAAGTGACATAACATGCTAGAGAGAAAAAAAAAAGAAGAATTGCATGAATCTCAATGCATAGATCTCACGGATATAGCATTGAAGTCTCAGTCGGCAAGACTGTTTGCGAATAGCCAGGGTGATAGTGTTCTTGTCGTGGACAGGGACGCATGCCGGCCGGATAAACCGCCGTGCACCACCAGCAAGCAGACCGGTATAGTGCAGCCTCATTGATGGTGGCGCTGTGAGAAATGTAGTACATGGAAATTAGGCCAGAGCGTGGCACGAGCCCGAGCCCACGACACGCGAGAAAAGCGCGACAGCGCGCGCGCACAGCGTCGGCAGCACAGCAGCAGCAGCTGATGGAAACGCTTCCAAGGAACGGGGGACTTTTGGTCGTGCCGTCTTGCCCCGGCTGCTGTTGCTGCCTTTCACCATCCCCAGCCCCGCCCCGGTCGCCTCCTTCCTTCTCTTTTGCCATCGCCCATGCCACGGTCAGGTCAGGTCCCCTCCGCGCTGTGTACGCACAGTCCTCGCACAATGAAACCATCGGCAAAAGCATGGCGCGTCGGGTTACAATTTTTTTTTTGGTTAAACAGAAGAGAACTGTGACTACGAAGTACGAACGACGGTAGAGATGCATCCCGGCGGGACAATAAATGCTTCTTGCCGGCCGGCCGGGCTAGTTCTAGAGCGCAGGTGGTCTTCAGTCAAACGCACCGCGAGATCCCTTTCCGGTTTGGTCGCAAACATAGTATTAGCCAGGGCGCATCGACCAAGGCTCGGGTTTTCTTATCTTATGTAAACACGCTTTGACCAGGCTTTCTCACGACCTGCTGGCTTTGTCTACACTATCATCTCTCATATTTCACCATCTTGATGCAGTGCATTGCACAGTGATCATCACGCCGTGAAAGTTCAACTCTCCCCACCATTCTCTCCACGGAGGCCAGACTACCGACCTGGCCGGATTGTGCCGCAAGCCAGCGAGCAGTATTGGGGAACAAGTCGAGAGCTCTCGATCAACGCGCCTGCTTTTGACTCGGTAATGCAGACGCAAATCCACCAGAGCTGCGAGGCAAAAGCTAGCGGAGACTTCTCTGTTGTGACTGTCGCACCGCTGGTCCAGCTCGCCATGATCCTCCCCGTGACAACTTCTTTTCACCGACCGGATAAACAAATCACTACAGTAAAAGTAAAGCACTGTAATTACTAAGCAGTAAGCAGGTTCACACTTCTCAGTGAGTAGAAAGTCGACGACGACTACGAGCCAGCCAGCACCGCTCTGTGTACCTTGCCGGGGAAGCCTCCCCGGCCCACCGCCCCTCGCCGTCTCCACCCACACACACCGTCCTTCTCCGGCGCGCTAAACCCCATCCAGCTGACATCCCGGGCCCACCCGACCACCTCACTTACGTGTGGGGCCCACCTACCACCCTCCCGCTCTATATAAACCCTCTCCCACCCTAGCTCCAAGCCACACACCAAAAAGAATCTCACTCCACTCCACTCCACTGCAAGCAACAATACAAACATCATCCGAGCATCCTAAGATCGACCGGAGTCCTTCCTTCCTTACTTTCACGTAGCCGGCCATGGAGAAGGCGGCGGAGAACGTTGACGCTGGCGCGGCGGCGCAGCTGCAGCTGAAGCTGTTCGGGTCGTGGGCGAGCTCGTACACGCACCGCGTGCAGCTGGCCATGCGGCTCAAGGGGCTCGCCTTCGAGTACGCGGAGGAGGACCTCGGCAACAAGAGCGACGCGCTGCTGCGCCTCAACCCCGTCTACAAGAAGGTCCCCGTGCTCGTCCACGACGGCCGCTCCCTCGCCGAGTCCGTCATCATCCTCCAGTACCTCGACGACGCCTTCCCGGCCTCCCGCCAGCTCCTCCCCGCCGACGCCTTCGACCGCGCCGTCGCTCGCTTCTGGTGCCACTTCGGCGACGACAAGGTATGCATACACGCGCACGCGGTGCTCGTGATGATTCTCTGACGCCCGTGGAACATGGCTGACCTGTTTCTGTGGAATGCAGCTTGGGCCGGCGGTGGGGGCGGTGTTCGCGTCCACGGGG
This sequence comes from Triticum dicoccoides, assembly GCF_002162155.2. Classification (NCBI taxonomy): domain Eukaryota; kingdom Viridiplantae; phylum Streptophyta; class Magnoliopsida; order Poales; family Poaceae; genus Triticum; species Triticum dicoccoides. The sequence goes on along the minus strand of NC_041380.1, from coordinate 465,383,706 downwards.
GAGGAGCAGGAGGCGGCGGTGCGGCAGGTGCACGAGAACCTGGCGCTGATCGAGGCGGAGCTGCGGGAGGGGGCGTTCAAGGGCCGGCGCTTCTTCGGCGGCGACGAGGTCGGCTTCCTGGACGTCGTCCTGGGCTGCGGCTCCTACTGGCTGGCCGTCTTCGAGGAGGTCACCGGCGTGCAGCTGGTGGACGCCGAGGCATTCCCGCTCTTCCACGCCTGGCTGCGCGACTTCGAGGCGCAGGACGAGGTGAGGGAGACCATCCCCTCCATCGACCGCCTGCTCGAGTACGCGCGCGGCCTCCGCCAGATGCTGGTCGCCATGGCCGCCGGCGCCGGCGCTGGCGCAGCCTCGGCCGACGCCCCCACCGCCGCTCCGCCCGCCGCGGCACCCCCGGCCGCCACCACGGCTGACATCGCCGTGGACATATGATATGACCGCAGGCCGTGCACGCGCTGAACTGTGGTTTGTGTCGGTCGGACGTCGTCGTCGTAGCTACTAGCTAGTATAGTTTCCCGTGTTGTGCGGTGCCGAGCATGTGGCGAGGCGCCAAGAATTGCGCTGCTACCACTAAGTGGCGCAGTCTGGCTAGGTGTCGTTGATTTCTTTCTCTTCTCTTCCACTCTTTGTTATGCGTTGTGTGTTTGTAACTGGGAATCTTATGCGTTTGCTTCCTAGCTTTGCTTGTTTAGACATAATGCACGTGTGTGAGACTGGCATTTTCGTTGGATTCAACGGCCACATGAGCGAGAAGCTGACGCTGTGTTCCTCCTACCAACGAGTGGGTAGTGCGCATTACAGTTTCTTTTAACTGCGGGTAACTCTGGCGGACTGGTATCACAGTTTAGCAACGGTTTTCACCTCACAAGTTCACTATAGCACTATATTGATGCCAAGAGGGAGTGGAGTACAAGTCCGGCCCAAGTTGATTTATGTTAGTTCTGCCCCAAAATGCTGCGGTTAAACGTGGGTCAGGATGGGGGTCCAGCGGCGTGGTAACCATTTAATGCTACTGATTTTATCAACACCTGCTTCTGCAAAGTGTAAACTTCTCTACTATTGAGAATTCATTATCAGTGCGTGCGTTTGTCATGAAGCCTGCTGCTCATCCACACCGGCCATTAACTTCATGCCCTGCACCCAGATGCTGCATCATGCCATCATCGTGCCCAACTTGACAACTTCCGCTTGATGGTTTCAGTTAATCCCTATCACAAAACACGATCAAAGAAACTTATCTCCAAAACAAATCCAAGAAACCCAATAATCTCGTTTTGCAGCGGCTGGCAGAGCGCGCCGGCGCTGACGGCAATGAACAAAAAGAGTGCATGGGGACAAATAATTCCTACCGCGGGCGGCAAAATTGATAAATTTAACCTATGATCGAAATCAAATTATAGAATGAACTGTCCGTGAAACTATTTCACAAGGTTGACCTTTTTGTGTGACGCTTGACACAAAGGCGCAACACTACACTGTGCAACCTCACAGGTAGGCGCTACACGCCTGGCCAGCGTCGCACCCGTGTGATCCAAAAATTACTAAGTCAGTGTGCAGCGCCTGAGAGCTAGGCGCCACACTATACAGTGTAGCGCCTAGCTTCTAGGCGTTGCACTAGTGGTTATTTCATTTTGTAGTGCAACCACTAGTGCAGTGCCTGAGAGTTAGGCGCCACACTATACAGTGCAGCGCCTAGCTCTTAGGCTCTGCACAATGACTTAGCAATTTTTAGGCAGTCTGGGGTGCAACGCTGGCCAGGCGTGTAGCGTCTATCTGTGAGGCGTTGTACATTGTACTGTGACGTCTTGGTGTCGGGCGTCATATAAAAAGGTCAGCCGCGTGAAATTTCACGGACAGTTCATTCTGTGATTTAATTTCGTCTACAGATCAAATTTATTAAATTTGCCACCGCGGGCGCTGCAGCCTGCAGATTTCATACGCACACCGATATGGGCGCTGGCGGGCACGCAGAGCTCAGAGGCCGAGCACCGCCGCAGAGCTCCTGGCTAGAAATAAGAGCCGGGACAGCGAGAGAGGATCCGAAGCGGTGCCGATCGTGTGGCCACGGGGAGATCGCCTAGCTCTGACCTTTTTTAAAACTCGGCAGAGTGGGAGCCTAGGGAGTAAATAAAGCGGTGTCAGGTGGCGGAGGCGGATCCACTGGCGCGTCGTGGCGACCTCCGGCGGCCGCGCCCGTGCGCGTCGGCGTCGCCCACGTGAACGGCGGGTGCGTGCGTCCCCGCTACGGCCAGAGGCCGGATACTAGAGTAGTAGGAGTATTAGTGGTGCACAGTGCGCTCATTATTCTTGCCGGGATCGGGCCAGTTCGGAATCATGCCGCGCGCACGTCCGCATTTAACCCCCGCCCTGACGCCCGGCGTTGATTGATCACTGACGCCAGGCCACGACGGACGGATGGACGGACGGGCGGGCGGAGTATTCATCGCTTTGCATCTACTCCAGTTGGCGGATTGATGGAGCACGTACGTACGCGCGTACTGCCCGATCGCAACGGAAGCTACTGCTAGGGCTCTTTCGGTACGCTCGTGCTCCGCACTTTGCGTTTGTACTGTAGCTCTGTATGTCTTCTACGTCTGCTGGAAAATTAACCAGTCAGTCACAACATTAGGGCAACTCCAACCAAAAGACCCAAACCAACACAAAATTATCCTTTTTTGTGTCCGCTTGGGTCGCCAAACGGACATACGGACACGCGCAGTGCATCCAACGGTGCTACCCCATTTGAAATGACATTCGTCGGCCTAGCCGTCGCCGGAGAGGAGAAGATTGAAGATGTGTTATCGGAGCCACCCGAGCCGACCAGGGCGACCACCCCGCCACCCTCCTCCTCTAGCACTGGAGGGAGCATTGTGCCGCCGGCCCCCTCCGCTTGGCGCCAGAATGCCTGGGTGAAGCACCCCCCCCTCATCCTCCTCTGCTTTACACCGGAACGTGTTGGTTGCCGCCACACCACCATCCTTGCCTTGCGCTGGAGGGATCGCCGCTGTCGGTGTCAAAACCGACGGATCTCGGGTAGGGGGTCCCGAACTGTGCGTCTAGGCCGGATGGTAACAGGAGGCAAGGGACACGAAGTTTTACCCAGGTTCGGGCCCTCTTGATGGAGGTAAAACCCTACGTCCTGCTTGATTAATATTGATGATATGAGTAGTATAAGAGTAGATCTACCACGATATCGGAGAGGCTAAACCCTAGAAGCTAGCCTATGGTATGATTGTTGTGTCCTATGGACTAAAACCCTCCGGTTTATATAGACACCGGAGAGGGTTAGAGTTACATAGAGTCGGTTACAATGGTAGGAGATCTATCTATCCGTATCGCCAAGCTTGCCTTCCACGCCAAGGAAAGTCCCTTCCGGACACGGGACGAAGTCTTCAATCTTGTATCTTCATAGTCCAGGAGTCCGGCTAAAGGTATAGTCCGGCTATTCGAACACCCCCTAATCCAGGACTCCCTCAGTAGCCCCCGAATCAGGCTTCAATGACGATGAGTTCGGCGCGCAGATTGTCTTCGGCATTGCAAGGCGGGTTCTCCTCCAAATTCCGTGTACCTGTTGAATAAAGTCTGATTTCTTGTAAATGTTGCGCTCCTTGGCTTCTACGCCCAATAATGGCCGTCTCCCACGTGTCAAACGAATATGAAAAGTCTGAGCGTTTTTACATCCACACCCCTAGCCGCGTAAATGAGCCGCCCATTTAAGGGGATGAGGATTTAGATTCAAACCACACCTTCTCCCCTTCGCGAGTGTTCATCAGAGCGCATCCAACAAAGGTCCATTCCACCATGGCCAGCCGTCGCAACTCCTCCTTTCGCCCTTCCAGCCCTCAGCCTGGATATTGGGAGAGATGCTCCATCCTGCATAGCGAGCTAGTGACGCTCCAGACCAAGGGATTTCTCCCCCCGGCCTATATGGTCCCGGTTTGAGCCGGTCTTGCCATCTATAACGGTGGAGAGCAAGCGGAGAGTGTCCCTAATCCCTCCAAAGGAGAGCGGGTATGCCTTGTCCCTTATTTAATAAGAGGGCTCGGATTTCCAATCCATCCGTTTCTCCGGGGGCTCCTGGAGTTCTATGGCCTCCAGCTACACAATCTTATGCCTGCCTCCGTATTGCATATCGCGGGCTTCGTAGCCCTCTGCGAGCTATTTTTGGGTGTTGAGGCTCATTTCGGGCTATGGAAAGAGCTATTCTGCCTTTGTGCCCCATTCTCAGAAGGGATCAATATATCAAGTAGCCGGAGCCGAAGTGTGGCGCACCGCCGGGATCGGATATCTATCCGTAATCCCAAAGAAGGCGTCCGAGGATTGGCCTTCGGAATGGTTTTACATAGAGGATGTCCCGCTGCCGGATCCTGTCCGGATCGGCCTCCATGAGTTCGACAATGCTCCACTAAAAAAGCGCCTAAGTTGGCGTCCACGGAACCCTCAGAGGGAAAGTGACAAGGACGTTCTTTACCTGATGCGCCGGATAAGATTGTTAGCTCATTCTGGACTGACCATGATCGGGGTCATGGTCGCATGCATCATGCGAGGGGTGCAGCCGCTACAGTATAGAGGCCACCCCATGTGGGACTTCAACGGGGAGGACGACGCCACCCGCTACGGCCGTAAGGGGCCGGATTTGGTTGCGGCTCTAACAAAGACCTTGTCCGCTTTGTACAAGGGAGAAGAGGAGGAATTTCTTTGCGTCGACCCACAGGATGGATTTTCTATGTACAATCCCCCAAGCTGGGGTCACATTTACATGCCCATCCGTTTTATATTCCCATTGTTAAATATTCAGTCTAACGACTTCAATGCAGGAACTGCGCCAGGCTGTTAAAGAAATAAACAGCCCTCCTCCACAACCCGAGGACCTAGGACGGTCCCTCGACCCGGCCTCTCAAGAGGATCCGGACTTATCTGTGGAGCTGATTGATGGAGTGTTCCATCAATTGAGCAAGGACAACGCCTTGGTGGCCATTACGGCCGATTACCCAAGGCTAATCCCGGCCTCCCAGGTAACTGAGATCGAAGTCCCAGTACCCCGAATAGGGGTCCGCCCTCTCGTGTTTTCAGTTTCCTGATTACAACCGAGCTTTGCAGGGGAGGTTTTTGAGACGGGAGGCCGAACCTGCGGCGACAAGCCAACGGGGTGCCGCAGGGCCCCGTGGGAAGAAAAGAGGTGCAGTCCGGACCGAGGCGTCAACGCAAAGGTATGGCGCGCCCCCTTATCCCAGGTGTTATACCTTCAAGGCATATTAACACTCGTGCTCTCTTCAGGACAAAGAGATCTCGCCAGACTATATCCGGAGAGGCTGCCAATCGCGCCTCCACCAGCCAGGCTCCAAAGCCTGGTCCGGAGGCGGAGGCGAACACAAGGCGCGCACCGGACGCTCCTCCGACAGAGGATGTGGACAGGTTGTCTGCCACCAACTCTGAGGTGGAGAGTGCCATGAACCACAGGCGTCGCCGGACAATTCTTCGCGACGCTTGTTTCTCCCAAGAGGCATTAGATGCCTTCAATTCGGGAGATGCGTACCTCCGTGCCGCTCAAAATGGTCTAGCCAGAGCCACGGAGCAATATGTAAAAGACATACGGGTAAGAAAATTTTGGTAATTATATATATATACCAGTAGCCCCCGAGACTTGAAACAGTTAGAATAACTGATTTAAGGATCATTTGTTATGCAAGTTCTTACAGAAAAGAATTCCCTACTGTCCCAGGAGCTGGAAGAGTGCAAAGACCAACTTGAGGTTGCACTAGCCGCGGCAGGGGAGCCCAAGGAGACCCCCTCTGGTAATATACGCTTCGAAAGATAAGTATTTTGTGAAGCACGTCATGGGTGTGAATCTGACAAATGAAATTGCAGATGGCGCCAGATTGAATCCGGAAAGGCAACAACTCCTATGCCAGCTGAAGGCTGGTGAGAAGGTGCTGACAAAGGTGAGGTGGGAGAAGAACGATCTCCAAGATGCCAACACCAAGCTGGGCGTCGACCTGAAAGATGTTCGTGCCCAGCTGTCAGACTCCGTTAAGGAGAATCAGCGGCTTCGGCGCGGCATATTTAGTAAGTGCTTGAACGAACCTTTGAAAAAAAGTTCGGCGGGGAAGTCGACTAACAGAGTAATGTCTGTAGGTGTGCTAACAGGTCGTCCTGCAGAGGAGATGCCCGGTTCTACGGGTGACCTTCTTCCCGAGCTCTCGCAACTGCTCGAGCGAGTTCGGCAGGCGATGCAAGGCGTCGTCCAGGCCTTGTGGCCATCCATCTCCATGCCCGAAGGTTTTGGAGAGCTTGCGGAGAAGCTAAAGGGAGCACGACAACGCTTCCGATTGTGGAAGATATCGGCCTGCCGTCAAGGCGCTAGGGAGGCCTGGGCCATGGTGAAGACGCGGTACACAAAGGCTGACCCCAACCACATGGCCGAGGTCGGTCTTGTGGGGCCCAATGGGAAGGAGATCCCTGTAAGCTTAGTATACGGCCAAGTAGAATTGGCCGCAAAGTATTCCCAACAGGACTGTAAATTAGACAGCCTGTTAGATGGTATTGAAGAGGAATACAATCAGTCAGAATGACTATGTAATTTAATTGACATTTATAATGCCTTCTAGCCGGATTGTAGATCGTTTGTCATGGCCGACCTTTTCGCTTCAGTCTCGGGACCTGACGGTCCGAAGTGTGTCCGAATTCCCATGCGGTTATATAAGAACCGGGGAATGCATGGAGACCAGGCGTAGGGGTCATTAGTGCATGAATAGACAAGTGCCCGATTAGTTATGTTATATTACATGGTTAGTAAGAAACACCTTCCAGGGAGAATAGTTCCGTTAGGGGTTCCTTTCCCTGGGAGGCAATGCCCTAAAGTGCATGCCCCTTCTGCGAAAAAGACGCGGGAAAAAGCATCTGGGGGCGCATAAATAAATAAGTGAAAATATCATCTTTGAAGGGATCGATATGGTTGACTAGAGGGGGGGTGAATAGGCAACTACCAATTTTTAGCTTTTCTTTACCAAATTAAACTTTGCATCAAAGTAGGTTGTCTAGATGTGCAACTAGGTGGGCAACCTATATGATGCAATAACAACAAGCATACAAGCAAGCAAGGGTAGAAACAATAGAGAGCTTGCACAAGTAAAGGTAAGAGATAACCAAGAGTGGATCCGGTGGAGACGAGGATGTGTTACTGAAGTTCCTTCCTTTTGAGGGGAAGTACGTCTCCGTTGGAGCGGTGTGGAGGCACAATGCTCCCCAAGAAGCCAATAGGGCCACCGTATTCTCCTCACGCCCTCACACAATGCGAGATGCCGTGATTCCACTATTGGTGGCCTTGAAGGCGGCGACCGAACCTTTACAAACAAGGTTGGGGCAATCTCCACAACTTAATCGGAGGCTCCCAACAAGACCACGAAGCTTCACCACAATGGAATATGGCTCCGAGGTGACCTCAACCGTCTAGGATGCTCAAACACCCAAGAGTAACAAGATCCGCTAGGGATGAGTGGGGGAATCAAAAATCCCTTGGTGGAAGTGTAGATCGGGGCCTTCTCAACCACTCCCGAGCAAATCAACAAATTTGATTGGCTAGAGAGATAGATCGGGCGGAAATGAAGCTTGGAGTATTTAATGGTGCTTGAGCAATGAATGGAGCTTGGAGGAGGAAGAGGTAGGTGAGAAGGAGGAAGGGGACTCCCTTTTATAGTGGGGGCAACAATCCCATTGCCCCCCACCAACCAGCCCCGCACAGGGCGGTACTACCGCTGAGAGGGGGCGGTACTACCGCCAGGCGACGGTACTGCCGCGCCAACCAGCGGTACTGCCGCGCTGAGGAGACTTAGTAGGGAACGGACCCAAATGTGGTACTACCGCGGTGGTAGGGTGGTACTACCGCTCCTGGAATGGTACTACCGCCACTACAACCGTGACTAGTGCCGCAAAACTCGACACGAGAAAAAGACCTCTCGAATCGAGGCGGTAGGAGCCAGACTACCCAGCGGTACTACGGCAGAGGGGTCAAGGGCGGTAGTACCGCTGTGGAGCGGTACTGCCGCTTGTGACCCTTCGGCCGTAGTACCGCAGGCAGTGCGGTACTACCGCTGGGGCGCGAGAGAGAGGGAGAAGGGATCTCTCAAGGAAGCTGAGGATCAGGCGGAGGTGCCAGGCCCCCAGCGGTACTACTGTTGTGGAGTCACGGTGGTACTACCGCTGCGAAGCGGTACTGCCGCTTGTGGCTTCTCAGCGGTACTACCGCTGGGTGCGCGGTACTGCCGCTTAGACCTAGACAGAACAAGGAAGAGAGGAGAGATCTCTTCAATGGACAGGAAAAGCTCGGAGGGTGAGAAGCTGATGTGTACGTGATGATTCCACCCAAGCAAAACCCCAGCGGACCCCCTCTTGATAGTACGGTGCCCTCTACGCAACTAGTCCACCGAGAAAGAAACGAAAGAGCTACACCGTCTTGAAATACACTCCGAGGGGAAGAAATCGTCTCGTGCCAGGGGAGAATCTGTGAATAATTCAACACACAAGATTAGTCCGCAAACATGTTGTCATCAATCACCAAAACTACCTTGAGAGAGATATGCCGTAACAATCTCCCCCTTTTTGGTGGATTGATGACAACTAGGGATTTGCGCAAGGAAAAGAGATGAAACGAAGAAAACTAAGAACTACAAAATATAGACGGGCTCCCCCAGAATGTGTGCACCTAGAGAAGGCACGACACACACATTCGGATTAACACTCCCCCTATATTTTATAGTCCAACAATACTAAGCACAAAATATATGAGAGAAGTGAGTAAACAGGACAAGCATGCATCTCACAATAAACTACAGTACTCTGAAATGACATAAGTAATAAGGTAGCGATAGGGAGCATATGTCTTACACCATATGAATAGGACTTAGGTCTCACACCAAACCAAACCAAAGAAGGAACACACAAGAAAACACAAGACGACTCAAAGCACGACACAAGAAGCGAGACACCAAAAAGGGCATAGTGTAAGTGCATCTAGTGCCACCCCTAGTTGGTTTTGGAGTATTGACGACAAACCTAGTTGAGGGACTAATGTGTTTGTGAGAATTGCAGGATAACACAGGTAGAAGTCCCTCATTGATTCGGTTTTCCTACCAGAGAGAACCCCTAAAAATGTATGAAGACATTGAAGTCAAAGGTGGTAAATGAAGATATTCACATTGAAGACTATGACAAGAGAAGACACCACATGAAGCCTATGGAGCTCGAAGGCTTAGATCTTTCGTAGTTCTATTTCTTTTGTGTTGAGTCATAGGAACCACCGTACTGTTAAGTGGGGTCCAAGAGAACCAGTCAGAATGACTGAAGTGATGCCTAAACAAAAACCTATGTCTTCGAGTGAAGACTATGAGAGCGAATCTTGTCTAGAGTCGGACAAGTCAGCTTTGCTTGTAGCCCAAGTAAAGTTGTCGTGTGAGTTTGAAATCTGATCGTTGGAACACGTGTCAGTTCCTTAGTGACCCAGGGTCATTTCGGACAAATCAGGTCGGGTTGCCAAGTGGCTATAAATAGCCCACCCCCCACAACCATAAACAGTTGGCTGCTCAGATTGAGAGTACGGCTTTTGTCGTTTGAGAGCAACCCACCTCGAAGCCTTTGAGAGAGAATTCCTTGCGAGGATAAAGCCCTAACCACCCAGAGCCAGAGAGAATTGGGCATCACTTAAGTCTTCTTGTCTGTGTGATCTGAAGACTTATTACACTTGAGGACTGTGCATCCTCCAGCTGGTTAGGCGTCGCGTTCTGAGCATCCAAGAGACATTGTGGATTGCCGGTGAACAAAGTCTGTGAAGGTTTGGGAGTCTACCTTGAAGACTTACCAGAGTGATTGGGCGAGGTCTGTGTGACCTTAGCTCAAGGGGAATACGGTGAGGACTGGGTGTCCTGAGCTGCGTGTTCAGGACTGGGTGTCCGGGACTGTGTGTCCTAAGGTTTAAATACCTAGCCGCCCCAACCAGACGTACAGTTGTCACAGCAACTGGAACTGGTCCAACAAATCATTGTCTTCAACGAGTCACTGGTTTCATCTTCCCTTCCCTTTACTTACTGTTGCTCCTTGTGAAGTCATTGTATGTTTGCACTATCTTTTGTCTTCACTGAGTGACTGCATGTTCTGTATGGCTTCATAATATCTTCCTACCTGATCCTTACTACATTGCTGCTATTAAGTCATTGTGCTTTCACTTCATTGAATACTTGACTATGGCTTGCCTAGTGTAGTCTACCTTCCGCTGCATGGTAATAGGTTTATTTCTATTGTTTGTCTTCATAACTTTCACGTTTTGAAGACTTTCATAAAAATCGCCTATTCACCCCCCCTCTAGTCGATATAACGCACTTTCAATTGGTATCAGAACCAGGTGCTCCCTTGTTCTGTGTGATTCGGTTTAACCACTTGGAGTTTTAGCTATGTCGACTGCAGGGATAATTAAAGTCTCCACTGCGTGCCCTGTCTTCGATGGAACTGAATATCCCTACTGGAAGAATAAGATGCGCATGCATCTTGAAGCCATTGATGTCGACCTATGGTATGTCGTCGAAAACGGCGTTCCCAAGGCTGGAGAAGGTGTCACTGCTGCTGACGTCAAGAAATTTGTTCAACTGGACTCTACTGCCAAGAATATCATCTGTGGTCACCTGACCAAAGGACAGTATGGCCGTGTGAGTGCTTTGAAGACATCTAAGCTGGTCTGGGACTGGCTCTCCAAGGTCAATGAAGGCATCTCAACCCAGAGAGATCAAAGAATCAGTGTCCTTCGCAACCTCTTCAACCGCTTCAAGCGAAATGACAATGAGAATGTCCAGCACACTTTTGACCGACTCACTGACATCACAAATGAGCTTCAAGCCCTCGGCGCTACTCAGATCACCAAACATGAAGTCGTCAAGACACTACTGAGATCACTTGATAGTTCGTTTGACATCCTAGCCCTGATGATTCAAGAACGTCCTGATTTCAAGACACTCGATCCATCTGAAATACTTGAGAGGCTCAACACACATGAGTTTCAGCTTTCTGAAAAAAGAGATATCTACGGTCCAAACTATGGGCGAACTCGTGCCTTGAATGCAAAAGTTGTCTCCTCATCTGAAGAAGAATCTGACAGCAGTTCTGATGATCCTGAAGACATTGGAAGAGAACTTGCTATGCTTGTGAAGAAGTTCCAAAAATTCACCAAGAAGAAAGGCTTCAGAAAGTCTTCCCGATCAAGCTCAAGGAATGAAGCTTCTGCTCACGACTACAAGAAGAAAACATGTCACAAGTGCAAGAAACCAGGCCACTTCATCTCTGAGTGTCCACAGTGGGACAATGAGAACAAAAAGAAGAAGAAGAGCAAGGAATGTGACTCTGACGACAACAACAAGAAGAAATACTCAAAGTCTTCGTCCAAGTCTTACTCAAAGTCTTCATCACACAAGAAGAGCTCATCTGGCAAGGCACGTGCGTTTGTTGGCAAGGAAATGGACTCAGAGGAGGAGTCCGCTTCTGAGGAGGCGGAGGTGGAGTCTGAGGAGGAGTCCGATTCAGGCGCCGCAAGTCTGGCTATAGCATACGTTGCCAAGTCCATCTTCAATACTGATGACAATGACCTCGTCACCGACACCGATGCAATTGACAAGGACTACTCCGCTTCTACCTACTGCTTCATGGCACGCGGTGCCAAGGTAAACACACGCACTAATCACTATCAAACATCTAGTGACGATGACTCTGATTGTGATTCAAAACCCAGCTACAAAACACTTGCTAAAATTGCAACTGAACAGCAGAAAGCTATGGAACATATTCAAAAACTGTTAGACAGAAGCAATGACCTGTTAGGTGCTGAAATGACTCGATCTGAATCCTTAATTGAAGACATAAAAAATCTTCACGTTAAGTATCAGGAACTTGAAAGTCGTCATGAAACTCTCTCAACAACTCATGAAAAGCTTTCCTATGATTATCTTCAAAGGAAGCAAGATCTTGAGAAATTGAGAGCGGTTCATGAAGATCTTCAAAAGGAAAACGAGTCACTTCACTCCAAACAGATCAGTCCCGCTCAGGAAGGATTTGAACCACCATGTATTAAATGCATTGAGCGTGATAATGCTACTTCTGTTACTGAATGTTCTACTGCTACTACTGTTGCAATATCTTCAATATGTGGTAACTAACCCCTCTGCTGAGGATACCACTGCTATTGCTGATGAGAATGCTAGGTTGAAGACATTGCTTGAAACAGGGATGTACAAAAGTCTTAAAGGGCATCAGACACTATGTGATGTCCTCAAAAAGCAGATACTGAACCGAAACCCAAGGAAAGAGGGTGTTGGGTTCGTAAGGAAAATGAATGCTGATGGCTCTTACTGGAAACCTGAGCAGTACCCCAAAATCATGTGGGTTGCTGCAAAGGAACCTTCAGCAGACCCATCCAATCTATCTGGCTTCACTTGTGCTAACCCCATTATCATTGATGAATCCTTTGATGCAAACTATATACTGTTTAAGGATCAAAATGGTGAAGTGTTTGCCAGGTACATTGGTACTAACTGCAGGAATGGACCGCCTATGAAGAAGATCTGGGTTCCGAAAAGGTGTCTGGAGAATCTTCCTGTGAATGTCATCATGACACCTCACGTGAAGAAGGCAAACCTCAGACCAAAGGCTTCATACGGTCCAAAGGCTTCATACAGACAGAGGACTCACCTGAGTCGCACTAACGCAAATGTTTTGCAGGGAAACCATACTCAGGCATATGAATATGAGAGCGGTTCATCAAACCGCCATGTTCATAAGACCAAAAACTATTCCGCTTATTCTTATGAGTACTATTGTCCGCCTGCAAGACTGTTTGCTAGGGCTCCAAAGCCAAAATTCTCAGATGCTGCACTTAGACTTACTACTTCTCAGCCACCCTTGAAGATGTGGGTGGCTAAGAAAGCTTAACTCTCTTTTGCAGGGAAAGGTCTCCAGCAGAAAACCAAAATCGTCTGACGCCATTGCTGGGGACCTTAAACATCTTGTAGGGTGCAAGATCAAATGCCTGAATGGTCTTACTATGTACTTCGTTCCTGAATTGCTTGCTACTCTCCCTATTAGTCCTAATCTGGATCTAAGCTTTCATAACCCATTGGTTCGTCAAATGCTTTTGCTTCACAATGCTCTTGGTGAAGCCTATCCCCCTAACTGCACTGTAGGGTACGACACTAGCGTCTTCAGAATGGATTATTGATAGTGGGTGTACAAATCACATGACTGGCAAAAGAAGTCCTCTTATGGACTCAACCTTACGTCCATCCGACAAGAGCCACATCACATTTGCTGACACTGGTAAAAGTAAGGTATTGGGTCTAGGTAGAGTTGCAATCTCAAGGGATCAACACATGGAAAAAGTCATGTTTGTTGAATCCCTTGGCTTCAACTTAATGACTGTCTCAATGCTTTGCGATTTGAACATGATCGTAATATTTGGAAAATATCGTTGCCTTGTACTAATGGAATCTGACAAGTCTCTAGTGTTTGAAGGGTATCGAAAAGATGATCTGTATGTAGTAGATTTCTCAGCAGGACCACAGCTTGCCGTATGTCTTCTAGCAAAAGCTTCAGAATGCTGGCTCTGGCATCGGAGGCTTGGGCATGCTAGCATGAGGAACCTCCACACCCTTGCGAAGAAGAAGCATGTCATAGGCATCGAGGGCGTCAAGTTCAAGAAAGACCACTTATGCGGTGCCTATGAAGCAGGGAAGACGACGAGGGCCAAACATCCTTCGAAGACAATCATGACCACTACTCGACCCTTTGAACTGCTTCACATGGATCTTTTCGGTCCCACTCATTACTCAACTCTTACTACTACTGCATGCCTCTATGGCTTCGTTATTGTTGATGATTACTCTAGATACACTTGGGTGCACATAATCCTTTACAAGACTAAAGTGCAGGATGTCTTCAGACGCTTCGCCAATCGAGCTATGAACAATTATGGCGCCAAGATAAAGCACATCAGAAGTGACAATGGCACTGAATTCAAGAACACTAGCCTTGATACATATCTTGATACCTTGGGCATCACACATGAATTATCAGCCCCGTACACGCCACAGCAGAATGGCGTCGTCGAACGCAAGAACAGAACACTCATTGAGATGGCCAGAACGATGCTAGATGACTACAAGACCCCAAGAAAATTTTGGCCTGAAGCCATTGATACTGCATGCCATACAATCAATCGTGTTTATCTTCACAAGCTTCTGAACAAGACATCTTATGAGCTCCTTACTGGCAAGAAGCCAAATGTCAGTTACTTCAGAGTATTTGGCGCAAGGTGCTGGATCAAGGACCCACATCACACCTCAAAGTTTGCACCAAAAGCACATGAGGGTTTTATGCTTGGATATGGAAAGGATTCGCACTCCTATAGAGTCTTCAATCTCTTTCATTACAAAGTGGTTGAAACAGTGGATGTGCGGTTCGATGAGACCAATGGTTCACAAAGAGAGCAACTGCCAAATATGATAGATGAAGTTCCATCCAGTGAATCAATCAAACTAATGGGAACTGGAGAAATTATACCTTCTAAAGCTCATCCTGAAGAAGAACTTATCATCTCAGCACCTGATCAACATGAAGACAATGCTCAGCCTGAAGACATTCCTTCTAACAACGACAATGATCAGCAAGAGCAAAGTCTTCGCCCTGTACATCCTCGCGTTGCCAATGAAGTGCAGATTGAAAGAATAATTGATAGCATAAATGCACCCGGTCCACTCACTCGTTCAAGGACAACTCAGCTAGCAAATTTCTGTGGGCACTGTTGGAAATATGCCCTAGAGGCAATAATGAATTAGTTATTATTATATTTCCTTGTTCATGATAATCATTTATTATCCATGCTAGAATTGTATTGATAGGAAACTCAGATACATGTGTGGATACATAGACAACACCATGTCCCTAGTAAACCTCTAGTTGACTAGCTCGTTGATCAATAGATGGTTACGGTTTCCTGACCATGGACATTGGATGTCGTTGATAACGGGATCACATCATTAGGAGAATGATGTGATGGACAAGACCCAATCCTAAGCCTAGCACAAGATCATGTAGTTCGTATGCTAAAGCTTTTCTAATGTCAAGTATCATTTCCTTAGACCATGAGATTGTGCAACTCCCGGATACCGTAGGAGTGCTTTGGGTGTGCCAAACGTCACAACGTAACTGGGTGGCTATAAAGGTACACTACAGGTATCTCCGAAAGTGTCTGTTGGGTTGGCATGAATCGAGACTAGGATTTGTCACTCCGTGTGACGGAGAGGTATCTCTGGGCCCACTCGGTAGGACATCATCATAATGTGCACAGTGTGATCAAGGAGTTGATCACGGGATGATGTGTTACGGAACGAGTAAATAGACTTGCCGGTAACGAGATTGAACAAGATATCGGGATACTGACGATCGAATCTCGGGCAAGTAACATACCGATAGACAAAGGGAATTGTATGCGGGATTGATTGAATCCTCGACATCGTGGTTCATCCGATGAGATCATCGAGGAGCATGTGGGAGCCAACATGGGTATCCAGATCCCACTGTTGGTTATTGACCGGAGAGTCATCTCGGTCATGTCTGCATGTCTCCCGAACCCGTAGGGTCTACACACTTAAGGTTCGGTGACGCTAGGGTTATAGAGATATTAGTATGCGGTAACCCGAAGTTTGTTCGGAGTCCCGGATGAGATCCCGGACGTCACGAGGAGTTCCGCAATGGTCCGGAGGTAAAGAATTATGTATATGAAGTGCTATTTCGGCCATCGGGACAAGTTTCGGGGTCACCGGTATTGTACCGGGACCATCGGAAGGGTCCCCGGGGTCCACCGGGTGGGGCCACCCACCCCGGGGGGCCACATGGGCTGTAGGGGTGTGTTCCTTGGCCTATATGGGCCAAGGGCACCAGCCCCAAGAGGCCCATGTGCCAAGAGATAAGGAAAGGAAGAGTCCTAAAGGGGGAAGGCACCTCCGAGGTGCCTTGGGGAGGAGGGACTCCTCCCTGGCCGCACCCTTCCTTGGAGGAAGGGCCAAGGCTGCGCCCCCCTCTCCCTTGGCCCTATATATAGTGGGGGGAAGGGAGGGCAAACCATACCTAAGCCCTGGCGCCTCCCTCTCCCTCCCATGACACATCTCCCTCCTCCCGCAGCGCTTGGCGAAGCCCTGTTGGAATCCCGCTACTTCCACCACCACGCCGTCGTGCTGCTGGATATCCATCAACCTCTCCTCCCCCTTGCTGGATCAAGAAGGAGGAGACGTCGCTGCTCTGTACGTGTGTTGAACGCGGAGGTGCCGTCCGTTCGGCGCTAGGATCATCGGTGATTTGGATCACGACGAGTACGACTCCATCAACCCCGTTCTCTTGAACGCTTCCGCGCGCGATCTACTAGGGTATGTAGATCCACTCCTCCCTTGTTTCTAGATGACTCCATAGATTGATCTTGGTGACACGTAGGAAAATTTTGAATTATTGCTATGTTCCCCAACAGTGGCATCATGAGCTAGGTCTATGCGTAGTTTCTATGCACGAGTAGAACACAAAGTAGTTGTGGGCGTTGATTTTGTTCAATATGCTTACTGTTACTAGTCCAATCTTGATTCGATGGCATTGTGGGATGAAGCGGCCCGGACCGACCTTACACGTACTCTTACGTGAAACTGGTTCCACCGACTGACATGCACTAGTTGCATAAGGTGGCTAGCGGGTGTCTGTCTCTCCCACTTTAGTCCGATCGGATTCGATGAAAAGGGTCCTTATGAAGGGTAAATAGCAATTGGCATATCACGTTGTAGTTTTTGCGTAGGTAAGAAACGTTCTTGCTAGAAACCCATAGCAGCCACCTAAAACATGCAAACAACAATTAGAGGACGTCTAACTTGTTTTTGCAGGGTATGCTATGTGATGTGATATGGCCAAAGGATGTGATGAATGATATATGTGATGTATGAGATGATCATGTTCTTGTAATAGGAATCACGACTTGCATGTCGATGAGTATGACAACCAGCAGGAGCCATAGGAGTTGTCTTAATTTATTTATGACCTGTGTGTCAACATAAACGTCATGTAATTACTTTACTTTATTGCTAACCGTTAGCTGTAGAAGTAGAAGTAATAGTTGGCGAGACAACTTCATGAAGACACGATGATGGCGATCATGATGATGGAGATCATGGTGTCATGCCGGTGACGATGATGATCATGGAGCCCCGAAGATGGAGATCAAAAGGAGCAATATGATATTGGCCATATCATGTCACTGTTTGATTGCATGTGATGTTTATCATGTTTATACATCTTATTTGCTTAGAACGGCGGTAGTAAATAAGATGATCCCTCATTAAAATTTCAAGAAAGTGTTCCCCCTAACTGTGCACCGTTGTGAAAGTTCGTCGTTTCGAAGCACCACGTGATGATCGGGTGTATAGATTCTTACGTTCGAATACAACGGGTGTTGACGAGCCTAGTATGTACAGACATGGCCTCGGAACACATGCGAAACACTTAGGTTAACTTGACGAGCCTAGCATGTACAGACATGGCCTCGGAACACAAGAGACCGAAAGGTCGAGCATGAGTCGTATAGAAGATACGATCAACATGAAGATGTTCACCGATGTTGACTAGTCCGTCTCACGTGATGATCGGACACGGCCTAGTTGACTCGGATCATGTAATCACTTAGATGACTGGAGGGATGTCTATCTGAGTGGGAGTTCATAAGATGAACTTAATTATCCTGAACATAGTCAAAAGGTCTTCGCAAATTATGTTGTAGCTCGCGCTTCAGTTCTACCGTTTAGATATGTTCCTAGAGAAAAATTAGTTGAAAGTTGATAGTAGCAATTATGCGGACTAGGTCCGTAAACTGAGGATTGTCCTCATTGCTTCATAGAAGGCTTATGTCCTTAATGCACCGCTCAGTGTGCTGAACCTCGAACGTCGTCTGTGGATGTTGTGAACATCTGACATACACATTTTGATAACTACGTGATAGTTCAGTTAAACGGTTTAGAGTTGAGGCACCAAAGACGTTTTGAAACGTCGTGAAACATATGAGATGTTTCGAGGGCTGAAATTGGGATTTCAGGCTCGTGCCCACGTCAAGAGGTATAAGACCTCCGACGATTTTTCTTAGCCTTCAAACTAAGGGAGAAAAGCTCAATTGTTGAGCTTGTGCTCAGATTGTCTGAGTACAACAATCGCTTGAATCGAGTGGGAGTTGATCTTCCAGATGAAATAGTGATGGTTCTCCGAAGTCATTACCACCAAGCTGCTAGAGCTTCGTGATGAACTATTATATATCAGGGACATATATGATGATCCTTGAGATATTCACGATGTTTGACACCACAAAAGTAGAAATCAAGAAGGAGCATCAATTGTTGATGGTTGGTGAAACCACTAGTTTCAAGATGGGCAAGGGCAAGAAGGGAAACTTCATGAAACGGCAAATCAGCTGCTGCTCTAGTGAATAAACCCAAGGTTGAACCCAAACCCGAGACTAAGTGCTTTTGTAATAAGGGGAACAACCACTGGAGCAGAATTACCCTAGATACTTGGTAGATGAGAAGGCTAGCAAGGTCGATAGAAGTATATTGGATATACATTGTGTTAATGTGTACTTTACTAGTACTCCTAGTAGCACCAGGGTATTAGATACTGGTTCGGTTGCTAAGTGTTAGTAACTCGAAATAAAAGGCTGCGGAGTAAACGGAGACTAGCTAAAGGTGAGCTGGCAATATGTGTTGGAAGTTTTTCCAAGCTTGATGTGATCAAGCATCGCACGCTCCCTCTACCATCGAGATTGGTGTTAAACCTAAATAATTGTTATTTGGTTTTTTCGTTGAGCATAGACATGATTGGATTATGTTTATCGCAATACGGTTATTCTTTAAGGAGAATAATGGTTACTCTTTTTACTTGAATAATACCTTCAATGGTCTTACACCTAAAATGAATGGTTCATTGAATCTCGATCATAGTGATACACATGTTCATGCCAAAAGATATAAGATAGTAATGATAATACCACCTACTTGTGGCACTGCCACTTAAGTCATATCGGTATAAAACGCATGAAGAGACTCCATGTTTGGACTCACTCATTTTTGAAAAGTTTGAGACATGCGAACCATGTCTATTGGTGTATATGCATGAAGAAACTCCATGCAAATGGACCGTTTGGACTCACTTGATTTTGAATCACTTGGGACATGCAAATCATACCACATGGGCAAGATGACTGAAAGCCTCGTTTTCAGTAAAATGGAACTAGAAAGCAACTTGTTGGAAGTAATACATTTTGATGTGTGCAGTCCAATGAGTGCTGAGGCATGTAGTGGATATCGTTATGTTCTTACTTCACAGATGATTTGAGTAGATGTTGAGTATATTTACTTGATGAATCACGAGTCTGAATTATTGAAAGGTTCAAGTAATTTCAGGGTGAAGTTGAAAGATCGTCGTGACAAGAGGATAAAATATCTATGATATGATCATAGAGATGAATATCTGAATTACGAGTTTGGCACAGAATTAAGACATTGTGGAAATTGTTTCACAACTAATACAGCCTGGAACACCATAGTGTGATGGTGTGTCCGAACATCATAACTGCACCCTATTGGATATGATGCATACCATGATGTCTCTTATCAAATTACCACGATAGTTTATGGGTTAGGCATTAAAGACAACCACATTCACTTTAAATAGGGCACCACGTAATTCCGATGAGATGACACCGTATGAACTATGGTTTAGAGAAACCTAAGCTGTCATTTCTTAAAAGTTTGGGGCTGCGACGCTTATGTGAAAAGTTTCAGGCTGATAAGCTCGAACCCAAAGCGGATAAATGCATCTTCATAGGACACCCAAAACAGTTGGGTATACCTCCTGTCTCAGATTCGAAAGCAATAAGGGATTGTTTCTAGAATCGGGTCCTTTCTCGAGGAAAAGTTTCTCTCGAAAGAATTGAATGGGAGGATGGTGGAGACTTGATGAGGTTATTAAACCGTCTCTTCAACTAGTGTGTTACAGGGCACAGGGAGTTGTTCCTGTGGCACCTACACCAATTGAAGTGGAAGCTTATGATAGTGATCATGAAACTTCAGATCAAGTCACTACCAAACCTCGTGGGATGACAAGGATGCGTACTACTTCAGAGTGGTACGTAATCCTGTCTTGGAAGTCATGTTGCTAGACAACAATGAACCTACGAGCTATGGAGAAGCGATGGTGGGCCCAGATTCCGATAAATGGCTCGAGGCCATAAAATCCGAGAGAGGATCCATGTATGGAAACAAAGTGTAGACTTTGACAGAACAACTCGATGGTCGTGAGGCTGTTGAGTACAGATGGATTTTAAAAGGAAGACGAACAATGATGGTAAATGTCACCATTAAGAAAGCTCGACTTGTCGTTAAGATGTTTTCCGACAAGTTCAAGGAGTTGACTACGATGAGACTTTCTCACTCGTAGCGATGCTAAGAGTCTGTTGGAATTATATTAGCGATTACTGCATTATTTATGAAATCTTGCAGATAGGATGTCAAAACATTGTTTCCTCGACGTTTTTTTTGAGGAAAGTTTGTATGTGATACAAACCGAAAGGTTTTGTCAATCCTGAAAGATGCTAATAAGTATGCAAAGCTCTAGCAAACCTTCTAGGGACTGGAGTAAGCATCTCGGAGTTGGAATGTATGCTTTGATGATGATCAAAGATTTTGGGTTTATACAAAGTTTATGAGAAACTTGTATTTCCAAAGAAGTGAGTGGGAGCACTATAGAATTTCTGATGAGTATGTGTTGTTGACATATTGTGGATTAGAAATGACGTAGAATTTCTGGAAAGCATATAGGGTCATTTGAAAGGTGTTTTTCAATGGAAAGCCTGGATTAAGCTACTTGAACATTGAGCATCAAGATCTATAAGGATAGATCAAAACGCTTAATGGTACTTTCAAATGAGCACATACCTTGACATGATCTTGAAGGTGTTCAAGATGGATCAGTCAAAGAAGGAGTTCTTGCCTGAGTTTTAAGGTATGAAGTTAAGACTTAAAGCTCGACCACGGCAGAAGAAAGAGAAAGGACGAATGTTGTCCCCTATGCTTTTGTCATAGGCTCTATACGGTATGCCATGCTAAGTACCGCACCTGAGTGTGCCTTGACACATATCTGGCAAGAGGGTACAAAGGTAATCTAGGAGTAGATCACCAGATAGCGGTCTAAATTATCCTTAGAGGAATAAGGATATGTTTCTCGGTTATGGAGGTGATAAAGAGTTCGACATAAAGAGTTACGTCGATGGAAGCTTAACACTTATCCGGATAGCTCTGAGTAGAGATGCCGGATATGTATAATGGAGCAACAATTTAGAATAGCTCCAAGTAAAACAGTTATTTGGAATAGCTCCAAATGTAGCGTAGTAGTTGCATCTACAAGATGACATAGAAATTTGCGAAGTACATACGGATCTGAAAGATTCAGACCCGTTGACTATAACATCTCTCACAAGCATAACATGATTAAACCCAGAACTCATCGAGTGTTAATCACATGGCAATGTGAACTAGATTATTGACTCTATTAAACTCTTTGGGTGTTAGTCACATGGGGATGTGACCTTGAGTGTTAATCACATATCGATGTGAACTGGATTATTGACTCTAGTGCAAGTGGGAGACTGTTGGAAATATGCCCTAGAGGCAATAATAAATTAGTTATTATTATATTTCCTTGTTCATGATAATCGTTTATTATCCATGCTAGAATTGTGTTGATAGGAAACTCAGATACATGTGTGGATACATAGACAACACCATGTCCCTAGTAAACCTCTAGTTGACTAGCTCGTTGATCAATAGATGGTTACGGTTTCCTGACCATGGACATTGGATGTCGTTGATAACGGGATCACATCATTAGGAGAATGATGTGATGGACAAGACCCAATCCTAAGCCTAGCACAAGATCATGTAGTTCGTATGCTAAAGCTTTTCTAATGTCAAGTATCATTTCCTTAGACCATGAGATTGTGCAACTCCCGGATACCGTAGGAGTGCTTTGGGTGTGCCAAACGTCACAATATAACTGGGTGGCTATAAAGGTACACTACAGGTATCTCCGAAAGTGTCTGTTGGGTTGGCACGAATCGAGACTGGGATTTGTCACTCTGTGTGACGGAGAGGTATCTCTGGGCCCACTCGGTAGGACATCATCATAATGTGCACAGTGTGATCAAGGAGTTGATCACGGGATGATGTGTTACGGAACGAGTAAAGAGACTTGCCGGTAACGAGATTGAACAAGGTATCGGGATACTGACGATCGAATCTCGGGCAAGTAACATACCGATAGACAAAGGGAATTGTATGCGGGATTGATTGAATCCTCGACATCGTGGTTCATCCGATGAGATCATCGAGGAGCATGTGGGATCCAACATGGGTATCCAGATCCCGCTGTTGGTTATTGACCGGAGAGTCATCTTGGTCATGTCTGCATGTCTCCCGAACCCGTAGGGTCTACACACTTAAGGTTCGGTGACGCTAGGGTTATAGAGATATTAGTATGCGGTAACCCGAAAGTTGTTCGGAGTCCGGGATGAGATCCCGGACATCACGAGGAGTTCCGGAATGGTCCGGAGGTAAAGAATTATATATAGGAAGTGCTATTTCGGCCATCGGGACAAGTTTCGGGGTCGCCGGTATTGTACCGGGACCACCGGAAGGGTCCCGGGGGTCCACCGAGTGGGGCCACCCACCCCGGGGGGGCACATGGGCTGTAGGGGTGTGCGCCTTGGCCTATATGGGCCAAGGGCACCAGCCCCAAGAGGCCCATGCGCCAAGAGATAAGGAAAGGAAGAGTCCTAAAGGGGGAAGGCACCTCCGAGGTGCCTTGGGGAGGAGGGACTCCTCCCTGGCCGCACCCTTCCTTGGAGGAAGGGCCAAGGCTGCGCCCCCCCTCTCCCTTGGCCCTATATATAGTGGGGGGAAGGGAGGGCAACCATACCTAAGCCCTGGCGCCTCCCTCTCCCTTCCATGACACATCTCCCTCCTCCCGCAGCGCTTGGCGAAGCCCTGTTGGAATCCCGCTACTTCCATCACCACGCCGTCGTGCTGCTGGATCTCCATCAACCTCTCCTCCCCCTTGCTAGAGCAAGAAGGAGGAGACGTCGCTGCTCCGTACGTGTGTTGAACGCGGAGGTGCCGTCCGTTCGGCGCTAGGATCATCGGTGATTTGGATCACGACGAGTACGACTCCATCAACCCCGTTCTCTTGAACGCTTCCGCGCGCGATCTACTAGGGTATGTAGATCCACTCCTCCCTCGTTGCTAGATGACTCCATAGATTGATCTTGGTGACACGTAGGAAAATTTTGAATTATTGCTACATTCCCCAACAGGCACTTCGCATTCGTCTCAATAACAGAACCCAAGAAAGTTGAAGAAGCCTTCATGGAACCTGAATGGATTCAAGCTATGCAAGAAGAGCTTCAATAGTTTGAGCTGAATAATGTATGGGAACTAGTTAAGCGTCCTGATCCATGGAAGCACAATATAATAGGCCCCAAATGGATATACCGCAACAAGCAAGATGAGCATGGTCAAGTTGTCAGAAACAAAGCTCGCCTCGTTGCTCAAGGATATACTCAAGTGGAAGGCATTGACTTCGATGAAACATTTGCTCCTGTGGCTAGACTTGAAGCCATACGCATACTGCTGGCCTATGTAAATCATCACAACATACTTCTATATAAAATGGATGTGAAGAGTGCTTTTCTCAATGGCAAGGTTGAAGAAGAAGTGTATGTTGCACAACCGCCTGGCTTTGAAGATCCAAAACATCCTGACATGGTATACAAGCTCAACAAGGCACTGTATGGCCTCAAACAAGCCCCTCGGGCCTGGTATGACACACTCAAATACTTCCTGAAGAGCAAAGGCTTCATACCTGGTTCCCTAGACCCCACTCTCTTCACGAAGACATATGATGGTGAACTGTTTGTGTGCCAAATATATGTGGATGACATTATCTTCGGCTGCACCAATCAGAAGTACAGTGAAGAGTTTGGATATATGATGCAAGAGCAATATCAGATGTCCATGATGGGAGAGCTGAAGTTCTTCCTCGGTCTTCAAATATGACAACAACGCAACGACATCTTCATATCTCAAGAGAAGTATCTCAAAGATTGCTTGAAGAAGTTCGGTATGCAAGACTGCAAAGGCTTCACAACACCAATGCCAGCCAAACATCATCTGGGTCCCGACGACAATGGTAAAGAGTTTGATCAAAAGGTATACCGCTCCATGATTGGTTCTTTACTTTATCTATGTGCATCTAGGCCAGATATTATGCTTAGTGTTTGCATGTGTGCTCGATTTCAAGCGGCACCAAAGGAGTCGCATCACTTAGCTGTGAAGCGAATTCTTTGATATTTGGCTCACACCCCAACTCTAGGATTATGGTATCCAAAGGGCTCAGAGTTTGATCTGGTTGGATTCTCAGATGCTGATTATGCTGGTGACAAAGTTGATCGAAAGTCGACATCAGGCACATGTCACTTTCTGGGACGATCACTTGTATGTTGGTCTTCAAAGAAGCAGAACTGTGTATCTCTCTCCACTGCTGAATCTGAATACATTGCTGCTGGATCTTGCTGCGCTTAGCTTCTGTGGATGAAGCAAACACTCAAGGACTATGGCATTCATCTGAAGCAAGTGCCACTTTACTGCGACAATGAAAGCGCCATCAAGATCGCCAACAACCCAGTTCAGCACTCGAAGACAAAGCACATTGAAATTTGTCATCACTTTCTCAGAGATCATGTTGTGAAGGAAGATATTGATATCATACACGTCAACACTAAAGAGCAATTGGCAGATATCTTCACCAAGCCCTTGGATGAGAAGAGATTTTGCAAGTTACGGTGTGAGCTAAATATCCTGGAATCCTCAAATGTCCTGTGATCAGGCACACATCCTAACCCTTATGCATATTGATGACTTAGATGTGCAAAACACGAAGTAAAGTATATCTTCAATCAATAAAGACATACATTCTAAGTGTGAATACATTAATGTGGAATTTGACTTCTGAGCGCCACGATAATTGTGCGCCGTGTCTGGGTCTAATACTTCCTATACGGTGGGTAACGCCACCACCAAATGTTCTAATTTGAAGTGTTTCACTCATGGCGTTACCTTGCAATGTCTTCACATTTGGTTTGGCTTCAATCTCAACATATCTTCATGATTATCTTCACTATGTTGATTATATATATATATATATATATATATATATATATATATATATATATATATATTAGTGTTCTGTCCTCTACAACATTCACTTATAGCTATGTCTTCATTGTTGAATCTTTTGAACTAAGTGAATGTGATCGGACCCTAACCTCTCTATGCTTTCTATCTCAAATTCTATCTCTCCAAATCATATGCATTCTATTGAAACTGTCGAATGTCTTCTTTGCGTCCTTGTCAGCAGAAGATACAAGGACAACCATTAAGTATGTTTTCAATGCTCATTCCTCCACATGAAACCCGGAGAAGTAGGAACGACCACCCGACAATCAAGGCGTGCGTGGGACGTGGAACAAACCCCAAAATTCCGCATAATGGCCACGTGTTCCTCAGATGCGAATCGCCAGGGGCACCTGTGTAATAGCGCAGTGCCGCCCATGTACCTATAAATACACACTTCACAGCGGTCATTATCTCTTCTTCCACTCTCGCACGAACCCTAGCACCACCGCTAGCCCTCGATGACGCCGGCGACGAAGCGCTTCGCTGCCGCGACCTCTCCGACGCCGTCTTCATGCCGACCGCGGACATCGTCCTCTCCGCCGTCGCCGTAGGTGTCCTCCGTCGCCAAGTTAGGGCATGGAAGATCAAACTGCTCGGCCTCATCTTCCACTTTGTCTAGCAGTTCTTAGTGTGGTAAATAAAACTTCCTTTTTACAGCACCATTGATCCTATGGATTTGTCACTTTCTACCACAAACAGTTTCTATTCACACAAGTTAGATCTCTCTCATACTGCATCTCATAACATGCCTAGTATATTCACTTATGCTCACAAAGTAGTTAGATTCCTCACTTGTACTGATCTGTGGATTCGTACAAATCTGGAATCAACTCCTTATCTATGAGTGAATGTCTTCGCAAAATGAGGTCAATGTCTTCTAAACTGATTTATCTTCAAAATCTTCTGAGAATGCATATGACCTCTTCCCCTTCCCTCGCACCTTAATGCTGTCACAGGTACATGTCCGTGGGAGAATCCTTTGGTTCTCATAGTCTGCATTCATTTGCAGAATTCTTACAGCATCACATTAATTCTCCCGAAGCCAGTTCCTGTTGGTCCAGCAAGCGAAAACCTTTGAAGCCCTTGAACATGTTGAAGCCTTTCAAGTTAAAGTTTATGGCTTCAGAGAAAGCAGCAAGGAAGGGTGGCAGAAAGCGTCGTGGAGAAACATCCAGAGATCTGCCAGATGAACTCTCAGAACTGTACAAGACAGATCCTGAAGAGGATTACAATCAACGCAAGACCCGAATCCAATGGATTCGAAGATATTGGGCAGAACAATGGTTCATATACCGATTTGTAACCCAAGAATATGCTGAGAAAAATGCCATCAAGAGACCGTGGGGAGACATCTAATACAAGAATCTTCTACCCAGGTCCAGAGATGAAGCCATTGCACAAGGCTTCTATCCCTGCATGGTCCGTGGGCCACAGCCAGCTGATGCACACCCATTGTCACTACTATGGTGTCGTGACGACAATCTGTTCAAGCGCAACTTCCAGTTTGCCCAGAACTCAGTGAAGCAGAACAAGAAGACTTTGGGGTTAGACTTCAACCCTGGTCCCTCAGCACCAAGGGCAGATGGCACACGAGATGCAGAACCCAATGTCATCGGTCCTTTCCACAACCTTGAAGGCCTCATCACCCGCATCTTAGTTCAAGGGACTGCAGTGAATGAGCCTACAGCTGACGCTAAATCAGAAGAAGCTCCTGCAGCGCCGAAGACAAAGAAGATTAAAAAGCCTAAAGCTTCAAAGCCTTCCCCCTCACCAAAAATCTCAAGGGAGAAGCCACTGGCAACTGCACCTCCTGAAGGCAATGTGCAGTCCGAAGACTTATCTCGCATCTCCAAGCCCCAGAAAGTCAAGATGCCTCTGCCTCACACCGGACAAGAGCTAACTGGTGCTGCCATTCTGCGCAATGACGACATTGATCTGTCAAGTGATGAAGATCTAGCAGATGACGCTCTTGAGCAACTCATCAAGAGCAAAGAAGAAGCAGAAATCTTCAATGATCTGCCTCTCTTTGATGTGACCATCATTCACAACTTCATTGATGAGTGGTTTGACACGCCAAACATCAGCTTTGAAGATCTACAGCTACCAATTGGCCTCAGTGTCGCCTTCCAAGGCGCCATTGCTTCAGAACTCGCTATTGCCCAGCACATTGTTGAACTGAAGCAAAAGATTGACTATGAAAAGGCTCAGTTCAAGAAGCATATGGCCAAGCTCAGCGTGCAGGAAGTGAAGAACTTCAAGAGTATGATGCACGAGCTCAAGGAAGCCTTTGTAAAGAAACGTGCAGAAGCTCAGGGTTCGCGTGAGCGCATGAAGACTCTGGCTGACAGATATGTGCAAGCCTATAATGAGACTGAGAAGCGCAACGCCCTTGGGCGTCCTGGCATCGACCCCGGGATGGCTGCAAAGAAGAAGAAGAAGCCTGCTACGGCTGAACCTGACGCACCAAGGCAGGAAGCAGTTCCTATTGTCTTCCCAACTAAAATGACTGGCTCGAAGCCAAAAAGGCGGTCAACAGCTTCAGAGCTCAAGAAGACAAGGACTGCTGAGGCTGAAGCCAGGAAGAGGAAACATTCTGAAGCCTCTCCAACTGCCCCCTCCAAGAAGAAGAGGAAGACCAAGAAAGATCGGGCTGCTCCCACAGAGCCCTTGATAGTTGAACCCATTTCTATGGTCTATCCTGAAGCTGAACGCCAACTGACTATCCATGAGCCTGCTTCCACGGAGGCTCATGAAGCTGAAGATTTTCCAGCAGCTGATCCCATCGCTGCTGAAGACATTGGTCAACATGACAATGTAGAAGATGGCGCAGTCCTTCCTCAGAACAGCGAACTCATCAGCATTGGTCGTCCACTGACGCCAATTGCACAGGATGCTTCATGGGCAGATCGCCCACAAGAGGAAGAAGACTATGAGGCCCAACCCACTCCAACTCCACAGGTGTCGCCCGCGTTGCGCAGGCTTCGCAAAGGTCCAAGGCCTCAAGTCTCCGCTGAAGACAATCCGGCTGCATCAGCCGCAGAAGAAGAAGTCCCACAAGTTCCCACTCCCCTGTCCAAACAAGAAGGAGTTCTCAAGGAGAACGTGCCTGTGACCGACCCTCCAGCTCGTCAAGTGGAGGATGAAAATCTTGCGGCTGCCACAACCACCAATGAAGCTAATGTGGAGCCCTCCCCAACGGAAAAATAAGACAGTGAAGTCACTGATCCCGTCACTTATGTTCCCGAGTCTGCTGCTGGTCCCCAGTTCGACTATCATGTTGAGCACAGGCCTCAGGTACAGAAGCCAATCCCAAGATTGCCAAGGTTCCCAGGTCCTGCATCAGCACCTGGCTCCTTCAATATCAATGGCTTCAGGGCAGACAACACATTCTTCGATAGCTCCAGGAACCCCTACTCAAGGGAAAGGATATCATCTGATCGGTTCTGGAGCTATCCTCAGCAAAGCTATTACTCATGCATTCTTTACAACCAAGGTCGCATCTTCCCACACAAGCGCCTTGACATTGAAGCCATAGCTGGTCTGCCCTGTCTGGAAGAAGCTTTGGATTGCTTCAAGGAAGTTGGACTGCTGCCGTTCGTTACTGACCAAGAGCATTGGAATGAAGAGCTGCTGCTCCAATTCTATGCCACACTTCACATCCGCGGGTATAGCAGAGATCCGAAGACTTGGGTCCTGGAGTGGATAACCGGAAATGTTCATCACAAAGCCAATGCATTTGACATCATTGAGCTCATTGGTTTGCCCACTCCTGGCGATCTCTACGAGCATGGCTGGCAGCTGCATAGTGAAGCTATTGAGAGCATCTTTAAGAGGCCGGAACCTGATATGAGTCAAATGCTCAGCATGATGAAGCCATTGCCCCAAGATGCTGCTTATCTAACAGAGTTATTCGTTGAAGACCTTGAGTATCTGCCACGAACCATCTATCACATCATCAGGCGAACTCTCTGGCTCATCAAAGGGCACTCTCCAAATGCCAAGCTTGAGGGTGCAATGAAGACTTTGGTCTTCTATATTCTTCATGGAAAATGCTTCAATGCACATGACTTATTCATCCGCCAACTTGCTGCATCGGGCTATGATATGTTTGGCTTGAAGTTCTACGCCCCATGGGTAATGCGGCTAATTAAACTTCACTCTGATATCTCATATCAGCCATCTGCTCGCAATCATAGGATTTTTCTGCCTGATGTGGATATCTCTACTAAAGCCATCTATCCTGAGCCTGCAAAGGAACCTCTAAGTCTTCAGAATGCAGAGCATCAGAGTTTCTCACAGAACATTGAAGGAGTTGAAGCAGTCACTCGGGTGTATCCTTTGGCTGGCACTACACGTGCACCACACCCTGCGTCTACTGAAGCCACTGATAGTACAACTGCTCCAAGATCCAAGAAGCGCACTCGTGTTCTCAACGACCGAGAGCTTCTTGTGGCTCTTCATCAGAAACAGGATAGGCATCATGACTGGCTGAAGTGTCAGATGAAAAGCCTCTTGGTGGAAGTTAATCGCATTCGCAATCTTGCCACCAAGAATGCTTTCGTTGCCCATGAAACCTGTCGCCGTACATGGAAAGGGCTAATGATGATGTGTTCTCAAGATGATCTCCAAGAGGATGGCTTCACTGAGTGATTCAAGTTTGACTCCACACCTCCTCGAAGAGCTGTGCTGCTAGGAACTCCACCCCTTGAAGACTCTGAGTTCTCTTCATCTGCTGCAACAGTGACTGCCAGAGTTATCGAGGATGAAGATGATGCTACTTCACCACCACCTCCTTCAGCACGTGTCAACTCTGCTCCAAGCTCTTCAGCACCGCCAAACACCACCAACGACCCTGCTACTTCACCTACTCCGCATGGGAACGAGTAGATGCTCTATGTCTTCAAACCTTTTTGGTCCTTACTGACAAAAGGGGGAGAAGCATATGAGGTTGATAGTCTTCAAGCGGGTCCATATGGGCGGGTGCTTTATATTTTGCTTCGTGCTTACAACTCTCGTTTTGCTACATTTGGTTCTTTGAGTTGTAACACTTAAACTCGATGGTCGTCTGCTACTTATCTGCCACTTTGTTTTGCGATGATAAATTCCGCATGTGTGACGACAAATTTCGCACGTAGATCATTCTGCAGACGTCCATTTTCCATTATGCATGTCATTATCTTCATATACTTTCACATGCATAGTGGATTGTCATCATAAGTTGAAGTGGATCTCCACAAGTACAACCTGCCATGTGCATTTGCATTCCAAAAGCAAATTACCTATATGCACATCTTCAGGGGGAGCCCTTGCAACTTATGAAGACAATTCCTTATCCTTTACAATTTCACAGATTATATTCCCCGTTGAAAACTTCAACTAGTTTGTCATCAATCACCAAAAAGGGGGAGATTGTAAGTGCATCTAGTGCCACCCCTAGTTGGTTTTGGAGTATTGACGACAAACCTAGTTGAGGGACTAATGTGTTTGTGAGAATTGCAGGATAACACAGGTAGAAGTCCCTCATTGATTCAGTTTTCCTACCAGAGATGACCCCTAAAAATGTATGAAGACATTGAAGTCAAAGGTGGTAAATGAAGATATTCGCATTGAAGACTATGACAAGAGAAGACACCACATGAAGCCTATGGAGCTCGAAGACTTAGATCTTTCGTAGTTCTTTTTCTTTTGTGTTGAGTCATAGGAACCACCGTACTGTTAAGTGGGGTCCAAGAGAACCAGTCAGAATGACTGAAGTGATGCCTAAACAAAAACCTATGTCTTCGAGTGAAGACTATGAGAGTGAATCTTATCCAGAGTCGGACAAGTCAGCTTTGCTTGTAGCCCAAGTAAAGTTGCCGTGTGAGTTTGAAATCTGACCATTGGAACACGTGTCAGTTCCTTAGTGACCCAGGGTCATTTCGGACAAATCAGGTCGGGTTGCCAAGTGGCTATAAATAGCCCACCCCCCACAACCATAAACGGTTGGCTGCTCAGATTGAGAGTACGGCTTTTGTCGTTTGAGAGCAACCCACCTCGAAGCGTTTGAGAGAGAATTCCTTGCGAGGATAAAGCCCTAACCACCCAGAGCCAGAGAGAATTGGGCATCACTTAAGTCTTCTTGTCTGTGTGATCTGAAGACTTATTACACTTGAGGACTGTGCATCCTCCAGCCGGTTAGGCGTCGCGTTCTGAGCATCCAAGAGACATTGTGGATTGCCGGTGAACGAAGTCTGTGAAGGTTTGGGAGTCTACCTTGAAGACTTACCAGAGTGATTGGGCGAGGTCTGTGTGACCTTAGCTCAAGGGGAATACGGTGAGGACTGGGTGTCCTGAGCTGCGTGTTTAGGACTGGGTGTCCGGGACTGTGTGTCCTAAGGTTTAAATACCTAGCCGCCCCAACCAGACATACAGTTGTCACAGCAACTGGAACTGGTCCAACAAATCATTATCTTCAACGAGTCACTGGTTTCATCTTCCCTTCCCTTTACTTACTGTTGCTCCTTGTGAAGTCATTGTATGTTTGCACTATCTTTTGTCTTCATTGAGTGACTACATGTTCTGTATGGCTTCATAATATCTTCCTACCTGATCCTTACTACATTGCTGCTATTAAGTCATTGAGCTTTCACTTCATTGAATACTTGACTATGGCTTGCCTAGTGTAGTCTACCTTCCGCTGCATGGTAATAAGTTTATTTCTATCGTTTGTCTTCATAACTTCCACGTTTTGAAGACTTTCATAAAAATCGCCTATTCACCCCCCTCTAGTCGATATAATGCACTTTCACATAGAGTGACACTACAACTCCAGGTGATGGGAGGAGGAAGAGCTCGAACATCACATCTCTGCATCTTCATCGTGGGTCGAAAACTGCTCGGCATCGGAGTCGGTCTAGTGGCAATTCTGATGAATCCAGTCCTCCTCTTCAGTGATCTGACCCTCAGACCCACTGACAACAGTTGCTCCCATCTAACGCATGAGCTTCTTGTGGCGCGTCCTGGCATGCTTCTCCGTCACATGAGTCATGTACTGACCATGAGACTCCATGCAGAAAAGCTTATTCATCTTGCGCTTAAGTTTCTGTGCCCATGACGGTTCTGCACTAGAGGGGCCAAAGTTCTCCTCATGATCATCAGCAGCAGCCTCACCCTCGGTCCCCATGGCAGTAGCAGCAACAGCGTCAGCAGACGGACCCCCTGTGGCAGCAGTAGCAGATGGACCCCCTGTGTGAGGCGCTGTCCAGTTGTCCTTCTTCCTCAGACGCTTGATCTCATGAGACACCAAGTCTCCAGTCTCTAGCAGCACTCTGGGATAAGTCTGTGCCCAGGCCCTCTCAATGAGCCTCATGATGAATGGACCATAGACAGGACACTTGCGCTCAGACACGGCAGATAGAAGTTCAGACCACATGACATGAGAGATATCCAGGCTCTCTCTAGTGCTTGCTTCCTTCTCATGCTGACAAAAAAGGAGCATGTCCACAAGGTAAGAGTGGACCATATCCAGATTCCCGATCCGAGGGAAGAGAGTCTCACGGAATATGCGATGAAGAATGTCCAGATACGGAGACAGCTCATAAGTCTTCTTCTTAGTTACTGGGTGAATCTTCACAGTGTAGTAGGGCCAAAGGGCTTGCTTGTGGGTGGATGTAGCATTGCGGTGAGGACGGAAACCAACAGGAGTCTCAAACCCGGTATCCACCACATCAAGTAACTCCATGAAAGCCTTCCACTTGACAGAAAGCAGCTTGCCATTGGTCATCCATGTTAGAGCCTGTCGACATCCGTCCCAAGGTAGACGGTGGCATAGAATTGAGCCACCAAATCCGCATCGAAATCCTTATTGAATTGCATGATCCTGAGAATGTTTAGCTGAGTGCACATCTGAAGAGCTTCGCCAAAGTACTCCGGATCCTTCTCCATAGCATCAGTGTCAATGGAGCGAACATCAACAAAAAGATTCTTCTTGGCCTTGATCACATCAAAGTAGATGGCAAACTGAAAACGGTTCCAGAACGGGCGGTTGACCAATGTGGGTTCTTGGTCCACCGCATAGGGGTTGCGGCGACGCTTCTCCAAAACTCCTTGTTGGTCATCTCAGTCACAGTATTCTCTTTTGGCTTGTTGGCGGCTTGATTCTATTGCTGAGGAGGTGGAGGAACACTCGCAGAAGCACTTGCTGGAGGCGGTTGGGTGCTCGAGGAACCACCGGCAGGCTCTAAGGTGCGGTAGCGTTTTGATGTGGCACGCCCGGGGTTGATACGGTGACCTTGCTGCTCGGAACGGTCATCACCTGGAGCCAAACACAAGAACAACGCGAAACAACAAGAAAGAACGAGCATAAGCCGACAAACTCAACAAAAGGATCAAGGTAAGGCAGGAAAATGATGGAAATTGGCATTCAGCGGTAGTACCGTGACCTGTTCGCGGTAGTACCGCCCCGAAGGGAGCGGTAGTACCGCTCTAGGTCAAGCGGTAGTACCGCTCCAAGAGGAGCGGTAGTACTGCTTGAGGCGGAGAAACAGTAGTTCATATAGCACGAGGCGGTGAAACAGCGGGTTCTTACTACCGCAGTCAGATCCGACACTACCGGCCTACCAAATTCAAAAATAATCCTACCAAACTCTAATCTAGATAGTCTAGTTGCCTTCTCCAACCAACTCAAGCCTAGATTTTGCCAAAAATCTAGAGATGCAACCACCATTGCCCCTAAGAAACAAGAACTAAAAGGAGACAAAACGAAAGAAAGAACGGGGGCAATACTGACATCCATGGCAAGAGGACGAGGTGGGGATCGACTCCACCAAAGGAAATGGAGAGGGACGCCCCAGAGACGGAGATCCGCCGGAGCCCTCCCGCGGTGAGAGGAGGCTGGAGAGAGGAAGAGACAAGAGGGGAGAAGTGAATGGGTATGGGGGAGAAGAAACCTCCCCCTGCCCCGACTTAACCCCCTGGCCCCGTCCCTCAGCGGTAGTACCGTGCTGGGGGGCGGTAGTACCGCTTATAAGCGGTAGTACCGCGCACCACTAGCGGTAGTACCGCCCATCACGCCACGGCAACTAAACAGACACGGCTTTAGCTCGACGAAACGACAAAAACGGCAAACACACCAGCAAACGATCGAGACACACCTCTTCACAAGAGGGCGGTGGCCGAGGCCAACTATGTTTGAGTCAAAAGGTATGGCACCGCGAAGATTTTAACCTTGGGCCCATGACCGAAACTCGTCTTTTAAGCACAAGTGCCATCAACAATGGCTAAAGTGAAAGACTTAATCAATTTATGCATAATGGGGGGAGGGAGAGTTCATTGAGAGAACAACACTCCCCCTATGTCCATGCCTACACCTAAACTAGACAACAAATTGAGCGTGGTAGGGTGTGCACGGGTTCAAGCCACATTGCTCGAATCAATGATATTTAGCTCATGCCTTAACTCACGAAATCTTGCTTCATCCAAGGGCTTCGTGAAGATATCTACAAGGTTGTCATGAGTGTTGACATAGTTGAGCTCGATCTCTCCTCGCCTAATGTGATCCCGGATGAAGTGATACCGAATCTCAATATGCTTCGTCTTGAAGTGTTGCACTGGGTTGAGAGAAATCTTGATGGCACTTTCATTGTCACACCAAAGAGGCACTTTGTCACAAGTGACACCGTAATCCTTTAAAGTTTGCCTCATCCATAGAAGTTGTGCACAACAACTACTGGCGGCAACATACTCTGCCTTAGTGGACGAGAGAGACACACAACTTTGCTTTTTGGAAGACCAACTTACCAAAGAGCAACCAAGGAATTGGCACCCTCCGGAAGTGGACTTCCTATCCACTTTGTCTCCCGCCCAATCGGAATCCGATTACCCTACAAGCTTGAAGTTTGATCCTCTTGGGTACCATAAGCCAAAGTTTAGGGTATGAGCCAAATATCGAAAGATTCGTTTGACCGCCACATAGTGACTTTCCTTAGGTGCGGCTTGAAACCGTGCACAAATTCCCACACTCAACATGATGTCCAATCTAGATGCACAAAGGTAAAGCAAGGAACCAAACATGGAACGATATACCTTTTGATCCACCACTTTACCATTGGGATCTAAGTCAAGTTGGCACTTGGTGGGCATTGGAGTGGAGGCCGGCTTGGCGTCACTTAGCTTGAATCTCTTGAGCATGTCTTGGGTGTATTTGGATTGATTGATGAAGGTTCCTTCTCTTCTTTGCTTCACTTCGAACCCTAGAAAGTACTTCAACTCTCCCATGGAAGACATCTCGAACTTTGAGGTCATGAGAGCGGCAAATTCCTCATTGAAAGCTTTGTTAGGAGAACCAAAGATAATATCATCAACATATAATTGGCACACAAACAACTCCCCTTTGACCTTCTTAGTAAAAAGAGTGGGGTCGATTAGCCCAACTTCAAAACCACGGTCTTGTAGCAACTCGGTAAGGTGGTCATACCACGCACGTGGGGCTTGTTTAAGGCCATAGAGTGCCTTATTGAGTTGATACACATGATCGGGAAAGTAGGGATCCTCGAACCCGGGGGGTTGCTTGACGTAAACCAATTCATTTATGGGACCATTAAGAAAAGCACTCTTCACATCCATTTGTTGTAACTTAAAGTTATGATGAGAAGCATATGCAATCAACATGCGAATGGATTCAAGACGAGCAACGGGAGCAAAGGTTTCACCGTAGTCGATACCCTCGACTTGGGAGTAGCCTTGTGCTACCAAACGAGCCTTGTTGCGAATGATAATCCCATGGGCATCTTGCTTGTTCTTGAATATCCACTTGGTTCCAATGACATTATGGTTCCCCGTTGGCCTTGGCACCAATCTCCACACTTTGTTGCGCTCGAAGTTGTTGAGTTCTTTGTGCATGGCATTGAGCCAATCCGGATCTTCTAGCGCCTCATAGACCTTGTGGGGTTCCACACAAGAGACAAACACGTGATGCTCACAATAATTTGCTAATTGTCTACGAGTGCTTACCCCCTTTCTTAAGCTTCCAAGCACATTCGTCATGAGATGATCCTTGGTGGAGAGCTTGGAAGCAACCTTGGCGGCACGACGCTCTAATTCCTCCTCGGTGGTGAGTTGAGGAGCGGTTACTTGCTCATCTTGAGCGCCATCATGAGCTTTTTCTTGACCTTGAACTTGCTCGGGGGAGAGAACTTGACCTTGGGCATCACTTGGTGTGTCAACACCGTCTTGAGTATGATCTTGCCCTTGGTCTCGTTCCTGAGGTTGAGGGCCTTCACTTTGTTCTTCGGAAGCGTGTGGGCCTTGGGTTGGTGATGGCTCCACTTGAGTGGAGCATTGTCCTTCTCCTTCGGCCACAAGGGGTTCCTCAATGGGTAGGATGAAACCAACACCCATTCTTCTTATGGCTTGAGGAGGAATTTCATCACCTACATCACAAGTGCCACTTTGCTCCACTTGGGAGCCGTTATTCTCATCAAACTCCACGTTACACGTCTCCTCAATAAGTCCCATGGATTTATTGAGGACACGGTAAGCATGAGAGTTTGTAGCATAACCAACGAATATGCCCTCATAAGCTCTAGCCTCAAATTTAGACAACCGAACACCTTTCTTGAGAATGAAACACTTACACCCGAATACCCGTAAGTACTTGAGGTTGGGCTTGTTACCGGTGAGTATCTCATATGGGGTCTTGTTCAAGCCCTTGCGGAGGTAGAGCCGATTGGATGCATGACACGCGGTGTTGATGGCTTCGGCCCAAAAGTTGTATGGAGACTTGAACTCCGCCATCATGGTCCTTGCCGCATCCATCCGGTTCTTCCTCTCTGCAACACCATTTTGTTGAGGGGTGTATGGTGCGGAATATTGATGCTTGATTCCCTCATCACTAAGAAATTCATCCAAGGTGTAGTTCTTAAACTCGGTGCCGTTGTCACTTCTTATTGTCAAGATCTTTGCATTGTGTTGATGTTGTGCTTCATTTGCAAAGTCAATGACGGTTTGTTGGGTCTCTCTCTTCCTCTTGAAGAAATACACCCATGTGTACCTTGAGTAGTCATCCACAATCACCAAGCAATACTTCCTTCCTCCAAGACTATCGAAGGATGGGGGCCCAAAAAGATCCATGTGAAGGAGCTCCAAGGGCCTCTTTGAATAAATGATAGTCGTGGGAGGGTGAGCCTTCTCATGTAGCTTTCCTTCGATACAGGCACTGCAAGCATGATCTTTAACAAAACTAACATTCGTTAGTCCACGGACATGGTCCCCCTTGAGAAGACTTTGCAAAGATCTCATATTGACATGGGCTAAACGGCGATGTCAAAGCCATCCCACATCAACTTTAGCCATTAGGCATGTCGCGGTCTTAGTGGGTCGCTCCGAAAAGTTAATCACATATAGACAGTTCTCGACATGCCCAACAAAGGCTACTTTAAGAGTCTTGCTCCACAAGAGGGCCACGGTATCGATATCAAAGAAAGTGGCAAATCCCATGATTGCAAGTTGACGAACGGAAAGTAAATTGTATGCAAGGGACTCAACAAGCATGACCTTCTCGATCGTGAGATCATGAGAGATGACCACCTTGCCAAGTCCCAATACCTTAGAGGATGAGGTGTCACCCCACTCGACATTGGTGGGCATAGATGGAACTTTGTGCACGTCCACCACCAAGTCCTTGCGTCCGATCATATGATTTGTAGCTCCGCTATCGAGCAACCATGATCCACCATTGGAAGCAAACACCAACAAGAGATCAATGCTTGGTTTTAGGTACCCATTTTGTGATGGGTCCTTTGATGTTAGTAACAAGGGTCTTAGGAACCCAAATAGACCATTCAATATACTCATGAAGAGAACCAACAAATTTGGCATAAACATGCCCATCACTTGCACGGCATAACACATAAGAAGGATTAAAATCGCCGGCTTTGTTGGGAGGTGTGACATTGCCCTTCTTGACATTGTTCTTCTTCTTCTCCTCGGGGACACTCTCTCCCTCCCTCACAAGGGTTTGCATGAGGGGAGGAGGTCATTTGGTCTTGTCATTCTTCTTCTTGTTCTTGGAGTCGGGCACGTACCCAACCCCTTCCTTGGCCACACCTCCCTTTTGGTTGATCAAGAGATCGTTGAGGTTCTTCTTGCCTTGTATGCAAGTCGCAAGACCTCTCTCAAGTTGCTCCTTCAACTTAGAATTTTCCTCAACAAGATGTATATGCTCACAACACGGGTTAGTAGCATTTGCATTATCAATTAAAACCATATGAGGAAAAGTTGCTTTCTCCTTAGTTAGCTTCACTTGGAGTTGATCATGAGACTCCTTGAGACTAGCGTGAGTACCCTTCAAGGCCTTGTGGGCCTTGTCAAGTATATCAAACTCCTCTTTGAGTCTAGCAAGATCAACCCCGAGTTTGGCCTTCTCGGAATTTAGCACACGAGAAACAATGAGGGCATGATCATAATCTTTCTTTAACTTAACATGATCAACGTTGTGTGACTCCTCAAGAGCCAAACGAAGACCACGCTCTTCCTCAAGAGCATTGGAAAGATCCGAAATCTCATCGGCATAGTCACGACTATGCCCTTCCATCTTAGAGATGGTGTCTTCGTGAGCCTCGATCATGTCATTGGCCTCACCCAGTTGTTCCAAGAGAGCAACAAAGTGCTTCTTGGATTTTCCCTTGAGTTTGCCCATAAAGGCCTCAAACTCGTTAGCCTCCACATTAGCTCCCTCAAGTTCATTAATGCTATCCGTTTGGGAAGGATGATTAATGATGGTAGTTTTGATGTTGGAGGTTACCTTGTTGGTGGCTTTAGCCATGAGGCACTTGGCGGTGGTGCTCTCGTTGGGTGAGTCGAAGAGAGACACCCGTGACGTTGTTGCAATGGCAACGGAGGCCATGGCAACCGACTCATCATCTTCATCATCGTCATCATCCTCATTGTACTCTTCTTACACAACCAAAGCCTAGGGAGGAGTCTTCTTGGTGAAGTTGTTCTTGTTGGGGAACGACTTGACCTTGTCCTTTCGGATGAGTTTGCCACCATTGTCTTCCCTCTTCTCATATGGGCATTCCACAACGAAATGACTCACGTTGCCGTAGTTGTAGCAAGTCCTTACACGTTGCTTGCCCCTTGTGCCACTCGAGTTGTTTTTGCTAAAGTTGGGCCTCGAGTTTTTCTTGCTCCAAAATTGCCTTGAAGCAAGTGCCATGTGTTCATGATATGCATACTTCGTATCTTCGGGGTTGCTTTCCTCTTCTTCCTCTTCTTCTTCTTCCACGATGAGCTTGGCCTTCAATGCAAGGTTAGGCTTCTTTGCCCGTTGAGAACGGAGCACCGCATTGTCGGCGGTCTTGTCCAAAATGTTCATGGCCATAAACTCATCCAACACTTCGCTTGAGGTCAAAGTGTGGAAGTCCGGTCTTTGACGAATGACGGAGGACATGGCCTTGTGGTAGGGAATCATTGCCTTGAGGAATTTGCGCTTGATCCAATTGTCATCTGTGTCCTTGCTCCTGTGATCTTGTAGTGAGACCGCAAGTTTGGTTACTCTCCGATAAAGCTCACGAGGTTCTTCATCTTCCTTCATTGCAAACTCATCGGCCTCATCTTGTACAACTTCATAGTTGGAGCGTTGAATGCTTGCGCTTCCCCGATAGAGAGACACGACACAATGCCATGCATCTTTGGCCAAGGCGAAGGGACGAAGATGAGGTAGGTCTTCGGGTGGAATTGCATCTTGGATGATGAAGAGATCATTCTCATTGAATTGATTGTCCGCGGCTTCTCGAGGAGTGAAGTTGCTTGGATCATGTGGATAGAAACCTTCTTCAATGATTCTCCAAAGGTTAGTGTTCACATGATTTAAATGACGTTTAAAGCGGTAAACCCAAGAATCAAAATACTCATTTTTCACAATCTTAGGGGGAGGACCGGCGTGATTCAAATGAGTGGAAGGAACCGGTCCACCATAAACAAATGGTGGTTCCACATGGGCAAAGATGCCGGTGCCATTCTTGCCACTAGAAGAAGGAGCCTTTTCACTACTAGCTTCCCCCTTGTCGGGGATAGCGTCCGACACCTTGTTGGCGGGATCACCCACTTTCAACGGTGCGGTGGATAGTTTAAGCCCCTCAAGAAATTTAGTAAACATGCTTTCAACTTCGGTCGTCATGGAGGTTTTCAATGTCTCCAAGGCCACATTGAACTCCACACGAGAGACCGAAGTTCCCCCATCTCCTGTAGACGAGATCGGATTCACACCGGAGTGTTCCTCCACACCGTCTACGGTATCAACCATACTCTTTGGACGGTAAAGTCCTTAATAAAGAGACGAGGCTCTGATACCAATTGAAAGGATCGATATGGTTGACTAAAGGGGGGGTGAATAGGCAACTACCAATTTTTAGCTTTTCTTTACCAAATTAAACTTTGCATCAAAGTAGGTTGTCTAGATGTGCAACTAGGTGGGCAACCTATATGATGCAATAACAACAAGCATACAAGCAAGCAAGGGTAGAAACAATAGAGAGCTTGCACAAGTAAAGGTAAGAGATAACCAAGAGTGGATCCGGTGGAGACGAGGATGTGTTACCGAAGTTCCTTCCTTTTGAGGGGAAGTACGTCTCCGTTGGAGCAGTGTGGAGGCACAATGCTCCCCAAGAAGCCACTAGGTCCACCGTTTCTCCTCACGCCCTCACACAATGCAAGATGCCGTGATTCCACTATTGGTGGCCTTGAAGGCGGTGACCGAACCTTTACAAACAAGGTTGGGGCAATCTCCACAACTTAATCGGAGGCTCCCAACAAGACCACGAAGCTTCATCACAATGGAATATGGCTCCGAGGTGACCTCAACCGTCTAGGGTGCTCAAACACCCAAGAGTAACAAGATCCGCTAGGGATGAGTGGGGGAATCGAAAATCCCTTGGTGGAAGTGTAGATCGGGGCCTTCTCAACCACTCCCGAGCAAATCAACAAATTTGATTGGCTAGAGAGATAGATCGGGCGGAAATGAAGCTTGGAGTATTTAATGGAGCTTGAGCAATAAATGGAGCTTGGAGGAGGAAGAGGTAGGTGATAAGGAGGAAGGGGACTCCCTTTTATAGTGGGGGTAACAATCTCGTTGCCCCCCACCAACCAGCCCCGCACAGGGCGGTACTACCGCTGAGAGGGGGCGGTACTACCGCCAGGCGACGGTACTACCGCGCCAACCAGCGGTACTGCCGCGCTGAGGAGACTTAGTAGGGAACGGACCCAAATGCGGTACTACCGCGGTGGTAGGGCGGTACTACCGCTCCTGGAACGGTACTACCGCCACTACAACCGTGACTAGTGCCGCAAAACCCGACACAAGAAAAAGACCTCTCGAATCAAGGCGGTAGGAGCCAGACTACCCAGCGGTACTACGACAGAGGGGTCAAGGGCGGTAGTACCGCTGTGGAGCGATACTGCCGCTTGTGACCCTTCGGACGTAGTACCGCAGGCAGTGCGGTACTACCACTGGGGCGCGAGAGAGAGGGAGAAGGGATCTCTCAAGGAAGCTGAGGACCAGGCGGAGGTGCCAGGCCCCCAGCGGTACTACTGATGTGGAGCCACGGTGGTACTACCGCTGCGAAGCGGTACTGCCGCTTGTGGCTTCTCAGCGGTACTACCGCTGGGTGCGCGGTACTGCCGCTTAGACCTAGACAGAACAAGGAAGAGAGGAGAGATCTCTTCAATGGACAGGAAAAGCTTGGAGGGTGAGAAGCTGATGTGTATGTGATGATTCCACCCAAGCAAAACCCCAGCGGACCCCCTCTTGATAGTACGGTGCCCTCTATGCAACTAGTCTACCGAGAAAGAAACGAAAGAGCTACACCGTCTTGAAATACACTCCGAGGGGAAGAAAGCGTCTCGTGCTAGGGGAGAATCTGTGAATAATTCAACGCACAAGATTAGTCCGCAAACATGTTATCATCAATCACCAAAACTACATTGAGAGAGATATGCCGTAACAATCTTTTAGGTCACCGACCGAATATTCCCTTAAGAACGCTAGCTTTCGGCTTTACCCAGTCTGAGGTACACATCCGGCCGATCCGGCAGTAACAATCGCAGAGGTGCTCCCTTTACCGCCTAGCTGAATAATCGGGAACGTAGGGGTAAGCACAGGAGCCAGGCAACCCAGCTTGGCCAAAACTTAAGTCATATCGATGCATATAATGGTGAAATAAAAGATACATGCGGAAGTGTAACACATGTGTTGGGCATGAAGCCCGTATAAATAAGCTTCTGTTAAAAGAAGCCCCCAGGTTTAATGAGTGCAAATAGCACGTTATTTGATGAGACTTTAAAGGCTATAAGAGAAAGGAAGGGGAGAAGGAGAGAAATGTAAGACAGACAGTATATAAAAAATGGACAGACGAAAGAGACGAACCCAGAGTCCAGCGCTAGGCATAGAATCTTCGGAGACGGGCTGCGTTCCATGGGTTCGGCTCGAGTCGGTTATCCGATGCATCTCGCAGGCGGTACGCTCCACCAGTCAGGACTTGTTCAATTATGAAGGGACCTTCCCACTTGGGCTTGAGTTTGTCCTTTTTCTTGTCTGACAGGCGTAGAACTAATTCGCCAATGTTGTAATTTTTGGCCCGTACTTCTCTGCTTTGGTATCTTTGAGCCTGCTGTTGATAGAATGCGGAACGGGCTTTTGCCACGTCACGCTCCTCCTCCAATGCGTCCAAACTGTCCTG
Organism: Triticum dicoccoides; assembly: GCF_002162155.2. NCBI lineage: Eukaryota > Viridiplantae > Streptophyta > Magnoliopsida > Poales > Poaceae > Triticum > Triticum dicoccoides. The sequence goes on along the minus strand of NC_041380.1, from coordinate 465,340,598 downwards.
CCGATCGAGCTCGGCTTCTCTTTCTTCGTAATGCGCACTCGAGGTGAGTCATGAATTATGTCGCAAGGCAAAACTGCCTCTGCGCCGTACACCATAAAGAATGGTGTGTGTCCGGTGGTGCGATTCGGCGTGGTCCGCAACCCCCAGAGTACGGAGTCGAGCTCCTTTACCCAGTGCGTGTTAGATTCCTTAAGGGACCGCACTAATCTGGGTTTGATGCCGCTCATGATAAGACCATTTGCATGTTCGACCTGGCCGTTAGTTTGTGGGTGATAGACGGAAGCATAATCGATCTTGATGCCCATGTTTTTGTGCCAGAGTTTTACCTCGTCGGCCATAAAGTTCGTGTCGTTATCAGTGATGATGTTGTGAGGGATGCCGTAATGGTGTACAACCCCGGATATAAAGTCTATCACCGGTCCGGATTCGGACGTCTTAACAGGCTTGGCTTCTATCCATTTGGTGAACTTATCCACCATGACCAGTAAGTATTTTTGCTTGTGGGTTCCGCCTTTAAGGGGTCCAACCATGTCAATCCCCCAGACTGCGAAGGGCCAAGTGATGGGGATAGTTTGGAGGGCGGTGGGTGGCATATGGCTTTGGTTTGCAAAGAGCTGGCAACCGACGCATCGTTGGACTAAGTCCTGGGCGTCTGCCCGGGCCGTCGGTCAATAAAAGCATGTACGGAAGGCCTTGCTTACAAGGGACCGAGCTGCAGCGTGATGACCGCCGAGTCCGGCATGAATTTCAGCCAGGAGGTTCCGCCCTTCCTCTTCGGAGATGCACCTTTGAAGGACTCCGGTAGTGCTTTTCTTATAGAGCTCTCCCTCATGGACTTTGTAGGCTTTGGATCGCCGCACTATGCAGCATGCCTCATTTTGGTCCTCGGGGAGTTCCTGCCTAGTAAGGTAGGCGAGGAATGGTTCTGTCCACGGGGCGATGACGGCCATTATTACGTGGGCTGAAGGTGTTATTTCATTGGCAGAGCCTCCGATTGTGTCAGAATGTTCGGTGTCGGGCAGTGCGGTTGGGTCCGGGTTGTTATTGTTCGGCTCCCCTTACCATACTACGGATGGATTGAACAACCTTTCCAAGAAGATGTTGGGGGGGACTACATCGCGTTTTGCGCCGATGCGTGCCAGGACATCTGCCGCCTGATTATTTTCCCGGGCTATATGGTGAAATTCAAGCCCTTCGAACCGAGCTGACATTTTTAGGATGGCGTTGCGTAAGCTGCCATTTTTGGATCCTTGGCATCGAAGTCTCCATTTATTTGGTATATTGCGAGGTTCGAGTCCCCGCGCATCTCTAGGCGTTGAATGCCCATGGATACTGCCATCCAGAGACCATGTAAAAGGGCCTCATATTCGGCTGCATTGTTGGAGTCTGTGTACATAATCTGGAGTACGTATTGAACTGTGTCTCCTGTGGGGGACATCAAAACAACGCCAGCCCCTAGTCCGGCCAACAGCTTGGAGCCGTCGAAATGCATGATCCAATTTGAATATGTGCCGTACTCTTTAGGGAGTTCGGCCTCCGTCCATTCCGCGACGAAGTCGGCCAAAACTTGTGACTTGATGGCTCGCCGTGGCTTATAAGTTATGTCGAACGGGAGGAGCTCAATGGCCCATTTTGCAATCCGGCCCGTTGCGTCACCGTTGTTTATAATATCGTTAAGTGGTACTTCCGAGGCTACTGTTATTGAACACTCTTGAAAGTAGCGTCGTGGCTTCCAGGATGCCATGAATACCGCGTACGCAATCTTTTGATAATGCGGGTACCGTGATTTTCACGGAGTGAGGACAGTGGACACATAATAGACCGGCTTTTGAAGGGGGAATTTGTGTCCGTCCGTTTCTTGTTCGACGACGAGAACTGCGCTTACAACCTGATGTGTTGCTGCAATATACAATAGCATTGGTTCGCCAATGTTTGGCGCGGCTAGGACTGGGTTTGTATTCAGGGCCGGATCGTCCCAAAATTTTATTTCGGTTTTCCAGGCGCTTTCCATCGCACAGTACTTTCGTACAATGGACGCCAAGTCAGCGAAGTGTGTAATATCATGGTGACTTATGGCGTTGAGGATTCCCTTGTCCATGCAATTTATTGCAGAAGATTGAGATTGCGTCTTCCTCGCGGCAGTCCCTTATCCTGTTCCTAACCAGGAGGAATCTGGCCCAGTAATGATGTACTGTTTCTTCGGGCTCTTGCCTGATTTGGGATAGATCGCTTATGTTCGGGTGGGTGGGTGGAATTAAATCCGAAGCCTCACCCAATCTGAGGCTTAGAGGCCGAGGAATTTCCGAACTCGAAAATTTGGATTCCTGGATGTTGTCCAATGAATCCAACCCCTCGCCTGACTCTAAGTTCAGGTCTTGAGTGATATCCTCCCCTCCGCGGGTATCCGGCTTGGAGGGATCGGGAATCCGGACGTAGCTAGTCCTTAAGATAGATGAAGGGTCGCAGCACTGTCCCTCTACCACGGCAACGTGATGGGTGACTTGGGGAGAGTTAATATCTCTCAGATCGGGTTTAGGCCCAATCTGGTCGTAATCCGTAGCGACTCCCAGGGTGGCGATGCAATCCAAGAGCTCGTTTATGGAGGAGATCTCCATTGGATCTAACTGGTCGGCGAGTTCCGAGCTGACATGAAGATTGTTTTCGATGGCTCGAGAGGTCATCGTCGGCGCAGAAGCCGAACAGGCGGTCATAAGAAAACCACCTAGCCGAAGGGTTTGGCCGACAGCCAAAGCTCCCTTAGCAACGGTGCCGTCTTTAAATACGGGGCGAGGCATCCTTCCTGATGGCGACGACACAGAGGAACTCTCAATGAAAGCACCAATGTCGGTGGCAAAACCGTCGGATCTCGGGTAGAGGGTCCCGAACTATGCGTCTAGGCCGGATGGTAACAGGAGACAAGGGACACGAAGTTTTACCCAGGTTTGGGCCCTCTTGATGGAGGTAAAACCCTACGTCCTGCTTGATTAATATTGATGATATGGGTAGTACAAGAGTAGATCTACCACGAGATCAGAGAGGCTAAACCCTAGAAGCTAGCCTATGGTATGATTGTTGTGTCCTATGGACTAAAACCCTCCGGTTTATATAGACACCGGAGAGGATTAGGGTTACATAGAGTCGGTTACAATGGTAGGAGATCTACCTATCCGTATCGCCAAGCTTGCCTTCCACGCCAAGGAAAGTCCCTTCCGGACACGGGACGAAGTCTTCAATCTTGTATCTTCATAGTCCAAGAGTCCGGCTGAAGGTATAGTCCGGCTATCTGAACACCCCCTAATCCAGGACTCCCTCAGCCGCCCCGCCTTGCATTACCTCTGTCTCCTAAAGCACTTGATTATCTCGCGTGATACCCAGGTCATCCTTGGGGAAAAAGTTAAAAGACTATCTGCAATCCGAAATCGGGTCAAAGGTAATCAAAACCTTTTTCTGGCACCTTTGCTGGGGAAGCATCTTTACTACACTAGAGAGGTGACTAAGGGTATCATTTTTTGTTTGTTTTTGTTTTGTTTTGTCCTCTATTCCTTTTTTCCACGGTTGTCGATCATGGCTAAGAAACTTGGGGAGTTTGCAACTCCCAATGGGAACTTTATGTGTGCAACTATCGCTTTACCTGATGTTGCGGCCAAGCATTTGAAGATAAAACCTCACCTTGTCACGATGGTTGAACAAAACCAATTTGAAGGTTCCACCTTTCAAGATGCTGGTATGCACTTACACGCTTTAACTGAATTATGCAATATGACACGTTCAAAGGAATATGAACACGATGCTCTAAAGTTGTGTCTTTTTCCTTTCTCTTTGAGAGGAAGACCTAAGGAATGACATGTAGGCTTGCCCGGAGGAACCGTTACCCCACGGAACAATTGTTCCAACATGTTTATGACATAGTTTTCTCCACCTACGAAAAGAATGCAATTACGTTCTAATTCTAATATCACTGGTTTGGATAAATGAAAGAGGTAGTTAGAAGTTCTATTAAAATATGTTAGATACTACTGCAAGAGGAACTGTCATGGGAGGTTTGATTGTTGAAGCAAATAAGTTGTTTGATGATATGTAAGAAAACCATGACCAATGACATGCCGAAATGTCAACTGTGAAGAAGGTAAACTCCATCATTGAAGAAAAGAGCGCCAAAATTGCTGAGTTGATTGACGTGATTAAAGGTAAAGAAAAGGTAAATGGCAATGTTGTTACCGAATTTGATGCTGATATCAAATTTAGAGCTCATAATAGTAATAATGATGATGAAATCCTTTGAATTGCGAGCTGCACAAAGAAAAAGGACTTTGAGGATGAACAATACATGTGCTGATAAGCCACATATTATTTGTGTAGCTCTCATATTTCATCATGAAAATTTGCACACATGTACAATGCCTCTGGGCATATGTGTATTTTTTTCATGTATTTGAAACATTAAAGTATGAATTTGATTTTTTTTTAAATAAGGCCTCTATGGAGCTCAGCCTCCATTTGGCATTTCCGCACGGTACTTCCCTTCTACAAACTTCCATTCACGTACCACCGTCTCCTTCACCTTCAATCGGAGTGATACGCTGCTTTCTAGTGTCTACCCGAAGCGCGGCGTTTTATAAGATGGGTTCAGTATCTCCTTTAGATTTTCTTTGAAATATATTTTAAAATTTCATAAATATTTTTTCCTCACATATACATATACATGTTCTTTGAGTATCCAAAAAATTCCACCAAATAATATTGTTATTTGTAGGCTACACCAAAAGTACAAAATTCTAGCCTAAATACAACAAAGAGAAGATTCATTTTAATATACGTATTTTTTTCTTCTGTAAATCAGATATGAACATATATGTTTATGAAATTTTGTACGCAAATATTACATATACAAGATGATGTCCCGCACGTTGTTGCGGGATAGTTTGCAATATTTCAATGAGATTCCATGTATGGAACATGAATGTTTGTAGTAATAATGTAAGCTGTAGAACTAAAAATACATATGACTTATTGTTATTGATTATTGTATAGTTGTATAATATTTTATTAAATATAAATATCACGATTGAATGGAATTCCCATGCTTGTTTGGTGTGTTGAGGTGAGTCTTTTTCCATGCATGTTGCATGATGCTGTGTCACACTTGCATGTTTAGAGAATTAGGTCACTGGGAGTCGACATTTCTCCATGCATGTTATGTGATGAGGTTGCATCCATACATGTCGAGAGAAATAGTTTTTTTTAATTAAGGCCTTCATGGAACTCAGCTTCCATTTGGCATTTTCGCATTGTACCTTCCTTTCTACCAACTTCCATACGCGTACACTGCCTCCTTCGCCTTCAATCGGGGTGATACATTGCTTTCTAGTGTCTACCTGAAGGGCGGCGTTTTATAGGTTGGGCTTCGTGTAGCCCATTTTGATTTTCTTTGAAATATTTTAAAATTTTCCCAAAATTATTTTTTTCCTTGCAAATACATATACTTGTTCTTTGAGTATCCGTAAAGTTTCACTAAATAATATGATTATTTGTAGGCTACACAAAAAAAATACAAAATTCTATCCTAAATACAACAAAGAGAAAATTCATTTTATATATGCATTTGTTTTTTTGTGTGTACATCACATATGAACATACATGTTTATGAAATTTCGTACGCATACTACAGAAACAAGATGATACCCGGCATGTTGTGGCGGGATAATTTCGTACGCATACTACAGAACATACATGTTTATGAAACATGAATGGTTGGAGTAATAATATAAGCGCTAAAACTAAAAATACATATAAATTATTGTGTTTGATTATTGTATAGTTGTATAGTATTTACTAAATGTAAATATCACGATAGAATGGAAATTCCCATGCATGTTTGCATGTCGAGGTGAGACTATTCCCATGTATATTGTATGATGATGTAGCACGCCTGCATGTTTTGAGAATTAGGTTAGTTGGAGGTGAACCTTTCTCCATACATGTTATGTGTGGAGGTGACATGCTTACATGGTGAGAGAAATAGGTTAGTGAGGACTAGTTATTTAGGTATAGAAGATATTCTTATGTTCATACTTTTAAAAGATGTAGAAAATGTATTGTCGTTGAAGAGTTATTCCCTCCATCCTTATATATAGGGCATAATATTTCGAGGTTTCATTTGACCATGGATTAGAGCAGTAATATATGTTATGTGCGTTACTCAAAGTATACCGTTAGATTTGTATGTGAGAGGAGTTTTTAATGATATAATTTTTATGTCATACATCTCATATATTGTTAATCTTATCAATGGTCAAACGCAACCTCGTAAACCGCATTAGACCCTATATATATGGATGGAGGGTGTAAAATAAATGGACCCTTACATATGGAGCAATTATTATTAGGGTTAACTGCATAAATGCCACTTGAATTCTGGTGATTCTAAAAACGGCACTGCAATTTTCAAATTTTGAAAAATATCACTTTAAAATTTGCAAACTTTGAAAAACATCACTGCGGACTGGAAATTGCATTTTTCAAAGTTTAGAAATTGCAGTGGCGTTTCTCAGAATCACCAGAATTCGAGTGGCATTTATCAAATGAACCCTTATTACTAATAGATTTCTTTCCTCCTCCACAAGAAAAGAGCCTAGGTCTTTCTCGTCCTCCCATCGATGTCGCTGTTGGTCCGCTCTATCCCCAATAGCCTGGGCCATGGAAGTGCGGAGGACCTC
>NC_041380.1:465291226-465333649 GCF_002162155.2 Triticum dicoccoides | reverse complement strand
GGGGGGGACTCCATTCTTGTTTTTGTTAGGTTCAACGTCTTGGTTGGGGCTGTTTGGCGATGACGATGTCCCTCGGTAGGAATAATGACTCTCGCGTTCTATCTTTGTCCCGATGATGCATCTAGCTTCGTCGGAGGGGCGTGTGAAAGTGTGTCTCCATCGGTTCTTGTGAGATTATGTCTTTGGGTCTGGACTTTGTTCGTCTTCGTTTAGGTGTTTACAGGTTTGATGCTCCCGATCTATGACTTTCTTTATTGGCGATCAGCGGCGGAGACACAGGCCCAGGCTGCCGCCTGCCTGGGGCGTGATGGTTGTTTGCTTCGTTGACTGTAGCAATTATTGTATGTATAATGCTACAGTAAACTACAATGAACGAAGGCTGCCTGGGTCGGCCTGGGGCTCGCCTAATTCCTGGCGCCGCCGCTGTTGGGGCTCGCCTAATTTCTGGTGCACTTGTTCGATTCGGTCTTAACACGTTGACTTTCCGACTGTCTATTATAACAAGGTTTATCCGGCTCAGAGGGCAATGACGACGGCATGATTTCGGCTCGCTCCAATGCTTGTCGTCGTCGTCAGATGGTCGACGGCCATGTTTATAATTCTTATTACCTTTAGTGTTTTTTTACTGGCAGCTCGGCCACTATTTGCACTTTCCGGGGTAGAAATGCGGAGTAGTACTACTCACCGACAGACGGTAAGGTGCACGCAAAGAAATGAGAGACCGATCGTTCGGCTTTCCCCGTCGCGCACGCATGTATGCACATACGGAATTCCATGCATGCAGATCGATGGCAACATGTATAAAAGCGATGGACAGACCGATGGACGGATGCATCATGGACGGATGGAAGTGGAACGTCACATCCACGCGCGTCGGCGTCCAATCCATGCCGCATGCCACGCACTCAGGCGTTTTCTCATCTCACGGGCAAACGCAACGCACACTGCCGCACGCCTCGCCGCCGGGCCCTGGGGTACAGCCTCCGGCGTCGCGTCGCGTCGATGGCGTGACCCTGTCGCGCCCCCACGAGGCCACGATAGTACCATCGCGCGCACGCGCGGGTGCCGTGCGTGTGCGCTTGCCGTGCCAGAGCGGGCGAGCCGGCGACACCGTCGCTCCGGGCAGAGCCCCGGTGTGCCGCGCGTTACGAGAAACAAGAGCGGGCCGGGCGCGCACGGCACGACACATCATGCGGATACGGCTTCTGGTGGACGCACGGCGCGGCCCCGCGCTCACGTACACGCGCGTGTGTGTATGTACCTGACGCTTCTTGCAGGTGCTTGTCGGGCGGGTCCTGTTTGTACCGTCGGGATCCGGTGATCGACCGGCGTCGCCGGATGAATGGAAACAAACCCAGTGCATGGCACAGAATGGTATCTAGGTATGCATTTCCCAGCTGAAAAAAGAAAAAAGACGAGGTGAGCTCAAAGCAAACAAACCCAGTGCGTCGCGGATCAAGTTAAGGAAATGCTGGCACTTGATTAATGTTGCATCCACGTGCGTCGTGTCGTATCCCAACATCAAAACTAGGCACTATGTGAATCAAGTTAGGTTAAGCAAGCTACTTTTGTGGAACTAGCAGTAATCAAGTTAAGCAAGCTACACCAAAGAGTGGACGTACAAAAGTGGTGCGCGGAATTACTACTGCCCTTTGTGGGACTTTTCTGGAAAGCTCGGCTCAAAACGTTGACAATGCGGATCCATGCATGTGAGCTTCAAGTCACGGGGCTCAAGGAGGACAATGCCATGCACGCACACATGGCTTACGCTAATCATGGCAACGACAAGGATCTACGTACTACTAGCACGTACGTCTCACTTTCCATTAGGCCAAGCAATGAACGAACCAACCAAGCCATGCGGCGCTGTGATCATCGACGGGCGGACGGATCCACTGACTATTTACACGTCACGTCGATGAGGCCTCACTGTGGCGCCAACAGTAACGGGCAGGCAGCTAAAGTTCAAAAGCGGCCATGTTTGAGGTGACGTCGTGAGTCACAGCACGGCACAACATCTCGATTGAGTGCACGTCTAGGGCTAGTTAGCTAGGGCAATGGTGGCACTGCGCCTCGCCTGCACGTCTACGGAGTAGGCAGCCTCGCCTTTTGCCGGACACGGACACAGTGCCGTGCATGTGGTCGTGTGATCGACGTCGATCGCTGTTTGCTCTCGTCAAAATCGTCATCAGCTTTGCTGGCGTTCTTCTTCTAGTAGGGGCGGGACGGGGCGCGGGCAGGTCTGCACGAGGGGGGCAAGAATATTGCCTGCCCGCTGCCCGGTACGGCTGGCCATGCAAGGACGAGAGGGAAGACAACGAGCATCCATGTCAACTTGTCAAGTCTTCGAGATTGCCTGGTTAGCGGACGGCCGGTGGCTTGATATCTGGCGGACAGTTTTCGACACCGTCAGATCGCCCTCTCCAAGCCAGAGAGGGAGAGGGTGTTCCTTTTATCTGCCATATTTTTGTAATGCTAACGCGAGGATTCGTCGCTGATGGCAGGTTTTTTCTTAAACAATCTCGTGAAGCTTTATTAATTCATTACAATGTTTACAGGGACGAAAGAAAGATCATCAGCTTGACCTAAGCAAACATGACGGCCAAGCCCTAAATTTAAAGCATACTTTGCTAACTTGCGAGCCTCATAATTTGAGCTCCTAAATTCATGAACTATGTTACAAGAAACAAAGAAACTAACACCCATTCTAATTTCACGAATGATTGCGCCATAGTTCGACCAGCTCCCCTCCTTGACTTCCTCTACTATGTTCTTGCAATCTGAGGCAACTTGGACCTGATGATTGTAAAGATCTGTTGAGAGAGCCAGACCCTCTCTAACTGCCATGGCCTCCAACATAGCTGGATCCCCAATAGCAGGGTAGAAAATTGTGGAAGCCCCTTGGAACTGCCCATGTTGGTCTCTACTGATTGCAGCAACAGCACCATACCTTCCATTTCGACTGAAGCAGCATCGACATTTACTTTTGAGAAGTTGAGCGGAGGGGGTATCCACACGTTACCTGTTGGGGTTGTTGAGATAGAACCATTCCTGCTAGGCTTTGGTAGAGACTGTATCTCCTGTAAGTACGATGCGATGAATCCATTAATGGCATGTGGACTCTTAAAAATGCCCTCGTGAAGAGCTTTACGCCGTGCACTCCAGATTGCCCACAATGAGACGGTGAGCCGGAAAAATTCATCATTCTGTAGCTTGTCATGCATATTGAAGATCCAGGTCCTTGCATTCTCCTCCTGGTTCATAATGATTTGTTTGATCACTTGTTCCAAGGATAAAGCCCACGTGCATATGGACATAGGGCAACTCAAGAGAGCATGGCGCCAGGTATCGTGGGCTCCATAGAGAGCACACACTCCAGTGGTGGCCATATTCCAGCGATGTAGAACTTCACCAGACGGCACTGAGTGTTGAGCAAGGCACCATAAAAATACTCTTAGCTTTGACGACACTTGAACTTGCCAGATGGCATTCCAGTCAATGTGGTCCGTAGCATTGTGAGACGAGCCTTCCCTCTCCTCGAGCCATCCTTCCCTCTCTAGTTTTGTTCTAACAAGCAAACGGTAAGCCGAGCGAACTGTGAATAATCCCCTCTTCTCCTTATTCCATGCCCAGAAATCTGTAAGTCTCCTATTACACAATGGAATTTTCAGGATAGCTTCTGCATCAAAGGGCGTGAACACCGAGCGAACAGCATCCTTCCTCCATGACGCGGTAGAGCTCTCAATAAGTTTTGCAACTCGGATCGGCGGGTTTTGGACTAAGGATGCAATGGGGCGCTTGTAGCTATCCCTCAGTATCCAATTCTGCTCCCAGATATGTGTGGACCCACCATCTCCAATCCTCTTTATAATGCCTTGAGACAATATGTTGCGCCCATCCAAAATAGCTCTCCAGATATGAGAAGGGTGAGACCCTAGTTCAGCATCCATCGGCCCAGACCCTGGAAAGTAAAATGCTTTCAAAATTTGTGCACTCAGAGAATCTGGATCATTCAACACTCTCCATGCTTGCCTTGCAAGTAAAGCCAAATTAAATATCTCGAGATCACAAAAGCCGAGACCTCCCATGAATTTTGGTTGTATCATAACGTCCCAAGCAACCCAACATGGCTTACGTTTTCCTCTATTGCTCCCCCACCAAAACTGGCGTATAATAGATATTATCTTATCACACAGTCATCTAGGGAGTTTGAAGCACGACATAGAGTATACTAGAATTGCCTGAGCTACTGACTTGATGAGAACCTCTTTTCCCGCCGCAGGCAAAAGTTTATCCATCCACCCCTTGACCTTGTCCCACGCTCTATCCATGAGATATTTGAAAGTACCTTTTTTGAGTGACCCACATCAGTAGGCATGCCCAAAATATCGATCTGTCAAGGACTCATTCTGGACTTGTAGTATACCTTTCATACCGTCTCGCAAAGGTATTGGACAACCCTTACTAAAGAAGATAGAAGATTTCTCACGATTTATCCTCTACCCAGAAGCTACACAATATGATTCTAGTAGGTTTGATACTGCATTTGCTCCCTCCACACTTGACTTGAAAAGCAACAGTCTGTCATCTGCGAATAAAAGATGGTTTACGGATGGAGCCGTAGGAGCCACCTTTACATCGGGCAACAATGATGACTGAGAACTAGAATTCAGGAGGCACGAAAGGCCCTCTGTTGCAATCAAGAAAAGGTAGGGGGGATTGGATCTCCCTGCCTGATACCTCTTGTGGGCTTGAAACTGTCAAGCTTTTCCCTGTTAAATAGAACTGAAAAGGATACCGAGGAGACCATCCCCATCACTTTATCGATCCATGCCTGAGCAAAGCCCAACATTGCCATGATAGCATGTAGATAAGGCCACTCCAATCTATCATAAGCTTTCATCATATCTAATTTTAATGCATAAAAGCTATTGTTCTTTGATTTTGACCTCTTCATAAAATGAAAGCACTCGTAAGCACATATTATATTGTGAGTAATCAACATGCCAGGCACAAATGCAGATTGCTCCTTCAAAATAATTTCAGGTAGAATAAGCTTTAGCCTGTTGGTCACGACCTTGGATGCAATCTTGTATAGCACATTGCACAAACTAATCAGCTTGTACTGTGATAAGAGAGTAGGATTAGTAACTTTTGGGATAGGAACCAATACCGTATCATTTATGCTTTCTGTGCTCTCTTCACCTCTCACAATTCGGAGGACGACGTTGGTGACTTCGTCCCCGCCTATATCCCAGTGACACCGATAAAAATGCGCTGGAAAACCATCTGGTCTAGGGGCCTTCGTAGGGAACATCTGAAAGAGTGCAGTTTTTACCTCTTCTTTAGTATATGAGGCACAGAGATCCGCATTCATGCTTTCTGTCACTTTACATGGGACATGATCCAGCACAGCCGACATGTCATGCACACCTTCTGAAGCATAAAGGGCCTTATAAAAGTCTGTAGCTAATGTGCTTAGCTCTCTAGGATCCTCAACTATGACCGCCAAAGAATTCTAGAGGGCCTTGATCATATTCTTTTTCCTTTTTAGGCTTGCACGCAGATGGAAAAATCTTGTGTTCTTGTCGTCTGCGGACAACCACTCAACTTCGGCCCTTTGCCTCCACATAATTTCCTCACGGTGATACATTTCAATCAACTTTTCATTAATTTTTAACTCCACATGGGTAGGAACGGTCCTCAGTGGATCATCACTTAGCTTCTGTAATCCTTGTTTCAACGTTTTGATTTGTTTACGCACACTGCCGAAAGTATCACGACTCCAAGTAACAAGGTTCTTTGACATGGTTGAAAGTTTTTGTCTCATCTCTTCCACAGTCATGCATGGTGCACCGGCCCAAACGTTAGTGATTGTATCCCGCAGTTCCTCGTGGGTCTTCACTTCATAACAAAAAGGCGACTTTTGCCTCGTTCCTTGGGATCTCCCCAAGTCCAGTAATATTGGACAGTGATCCGAGGTAACCACAGTTAAATGTTTGACGCTAGCCAGTGGAAATAAGGAAGTCCACTGAGCATTGGAGAGTGCTCTATCTAGCTTGCATCTTGTAAAAGTTCCCCTCGGAACCTTTTTTCATAAGTCCAAAACTGGCCCTTATAGCCTAGATCAAGTAACATGCACACATTCATGGCCTCTCTAAACGCTTGCATCTGAGCGTTGCTTCTCCTACCTACTCCCTCGTGCTCATTTGGTTGCAGGACTTCATTGAAATCCCCAATACAGAGCCACGACACATCACACAACATACTAATGTTTTTCATAACGTCCCAAGTTTGGTGACGCAGATGAGTTTGAGCTTCACCATACACACAAGTCATTCGCCACATCTCATGCCCTTGCTCCTGCACCGAAACGTCCAAATGGTACACAGAATAACCCAAAATCTCAACTTTTATTGCATTATTCCAAAACAAACCTATACCACCACTTTTACCTTGGCTATCAACTGCATAGGCATAGTCGAAGCCTAAAGTTCCTGCTAGAGCTTCTACCCTACTGCCATCTATTTGAGTTTCAGTAATACACAAGAGGGTAGGGTAAAATTCTTCGCGAGTTCGCGAATCTCATGGACTGTCCCGCTCCACGGCAGTTCCAAACTAGAGCACTCATTGTCCCCGGCAGCGCCCATCGAAAGGGCCCACCAGTGGGTTCTTGGAAGCAGCAGTTACGTCCTTGCCATCTGAAAGTTTGTTGCTCTTTGGATCCCTCTTTGGGGGAGGGCTGATAGGTGAAGTACTCACGGGAACTATTGCAAGCTGATTGCCAATATGGTTTGCTGAACTATGAGTGCTCTTGCCTGTTGGATCGTCGTTGTCCTCTACAACATCATTGTCAGTTGAGGTCGTCCTCTTCCTGTTTTGGTCCACCATTGACACATCCCCCTTAGGAAATTCATCTGTCTCTTCTTCCTCAGCTCCCATGCCATGTGTGTCATAATCCCCGTCAGCTAGATTGGAGCGACCTCCCCTTCTGCCTCCATGTCGGCCACCCCGACGTCCTCGCCCTTCTCCTGGGCCACTGCCACTGCGCATATACCAAGCTGCTCGCAGGTCTTTGAAGACCAGCGCCGATGGCGGATGCACCCCATTACCATGTTCTTTAAACCGGTGTCCCAACATGCCACACACGGCGCAACAATCAGGCAGTCGTTCATACTTCACCCTATAAATCCGATGCTTGTTATCTCTGATCATGGACACCGCGTTCTTCAATGGTTTATCAACTTTAATGCGCACCCATACACGCTAAAAATTTCTTGTAAAGTCTTGGGCTGTTGCTCCACATACAAGACCTCCCCCACCTTAGCAGCAAGTGGTCCAACTATTGGAAATATGCCCTAGAGGCAATAATAAAAGGATTATTATTATATTTCCTTGTTCATGATGATTGTCTTTTATTCATGCTATAATTGTGTTATCTGGAAATCGTAATACATGTGTGAATACATAGACACCAACATGTCCCTAGTAAGCCTCTAGTTGACTAGCTCATTGATCAACAGATAGTCATGGTTTCCTGACTATGGACATTGGATGTCATTGATAACGAGATCACATCATTAGGAGAATGATGTGATGGACAAGACCCAATCCTAAACAAAGCACAAGATCGTATAGTTCGTTTGCTAGAGTTTTTTCCAATGTCAAGTATCTTTTCCTTAGACCATGAGATCGTGTAACTCCCGGATACCGTAGGAGTGCTTTGGGTGTACCAAACGTCACAACGTAACTGGGTGACTATAAAGGTATACTACGGGTATCTCCGAAAGTGTGTGTTGGGTTGACACGGATCAAGACTCGGATTTGTCACTCCATATGACGGAGAGGTATCTCTGGGCCCACTCGGTAATGCATCATCATAATGAGCTCAAAGTAACCAAGTGTCTGGTCACGGGATCATGCATTACGGTACGAGTAAAGTGACTTGCCGGTAACGAGATTGAACAAGGTATTGGGATACCGACGATCGAATCTCGGGCAAGTAACGTACCGATTGACAAAGGGAATTGTATACGGGGTTGCTTGAATCCTCGACATCGTGGTTCATCCGATGAGATCATCGAGGAGCATGTGGGAGCCAACATGGGTATCCAGATCCTGTTGTTGGTTATTGACCGGAGAGTCGTCTCGGTCATGTCTACATGTCTCCCGAACCCGTAGGGTCTACACACTTAAGGTTCGGTGACGCTAGGGTTGTAGAGATATGAGTATGCAGTAACCCGAAAGTTGTTCGGAGTCCCGGATGAGATCCCGGACGTCACGAGGAGTTCCGGAATGGTCCGGAGGTGAAGAATTATATATAGGAAGTGCAGTTTCGTCCATCGGGAGAGTTTCGGGGGTCAACGGTATTGTACCGGGACCACCGGAAGGGTCCCGGGGGTCCACCGGGTGGGGCCACCCATCCCGGAGGGCCCCATGGGATGAAGTGGGGAGGGAACCAGCCCATAGTGGGCTGGTGCGCCCCCCCTTGGGCCCCCCATGCGCCTAGGGTTGGGAACCCTAGGGGAGGGGGAGCCTCCACTTGCCTTGGGGGGCACTCCACCCCCTTGGCCGCCACCCCCCGCTAGGAGATCCCATCTCCTAGGGTCGGCGCACCCCCTAGGGGGGCCTATATAAAGGGGGGAGGGAGGGCAGCCGCACCCCTGAAGCCTTGGCGCCTCCCTCTCCCCTGCTACACCTCTCCCTCTCGCAGAAGCTCGGCAAAGCCCTGCTGCGGTGACTGGTGCATCCACCACCACGCCGTCGTGCTGCTGGATCTTCATCAACCTCTCCTTCCCCCTTGCTGGAACAAGAAGGAGGAGACGTCACGCTGACCATACGTGTGTTGAACGCGGAGGTGCCGTCCGTTCGACGCTAGGATCTCTGGTGATTTGGATCACGACGAGTACGACTCCCTCATCCCCGTTCTTTGAACGCTTCCGCTCGCGATCTACAAAGGTATGTAGATGCATCCGATCACTCATTGCTAGATGAACTCATAGATGGATCTTGGTGAAAACGTAGGAATTTTTTTTGTTTTCTGCAACGTTCCCCAATAGTGGTATCAGAGCTAGGTCTATGCGTAGTTCTCTTTGCACGAGTAGAACACAATTTGTTGTGGGCGTAGATGTTGTCAACTTTCTTGCCACTACTAGTCTTATTTTTCTTCAGCGGTATTGTGGGATGAAGCGGCCCGGACCAACCTTACACGCACGCTTACGTGAGACCGGTTCCACCGACTGACATGCACTAGTTGCATAAGGTGGCTGACGGGTGTCTGTCTCTCCCACTCTAGTTGGAGCGGATTCGACGAAAAGGGTCCTGATGAAGGGTAAATAGAAGTTGACAAATCACGTTGTGGCTTTAACGTAGGTAAGAAAAGGTTCTTGCTAGAACCCTCTTGCAGCCACATAAAACTTGCAACAACAATTAGAGGACGTCTAACTTGTTTTTGCAGCAAGTGTTTTGTGATGTGATATGGCCAAAGTTGTGATGAATGATATATGTGATGTATGAGATCATGTTCTTGTAATAGGAATCACGACTTGCATGTCGATGAGTATGACAACCGGCAGGAGCCATAGGAGTTGTCTTTATTTTTTGTATGACCTGCATGTCATTGAGAAACGCCATGTAAATTACTTTACTTTATTGCTAAACATGTTAGCCATAGTAGTAGAAGTAATAGTTGGCGAGCAACTTCATGGAGACACGATGATGGAGATCATGATGATGGAGATCATGGTGTCATGCCGGTGACAAGATGATCATGGAGCCCCAAGATGGAGATCACAGGAGCTATATGATATTGGACATATCATGTCACTATTATTTGATTGCATGAGATGTTTATCATGTTTTTGCATCTTGTTTACTTAGAACGACGGTAGTAAATAAGATGATCCCTCATAATAATTTCAAGAAAGTGTTTCCCCTAACTGTGCGCCGTTGCGACAGTTCGTTGTTTCGAAGCACCACGTGATGATCGGGTGTGATAGATTCCAACGTTCACATACAACGGGTGTAAGACAGATTTACACATGCAAACACTTAGGTTGACTTGATGAGCCTAGCATGTACAGACATGGCCTCGGAACACAGAAGACCGAAAGGTCGAGCATGAGTCGTATAGAAGATACGATCAACATGAAGATGTTCACCGATGTTGACTAGTCCGTCTCACGTGATGATCGGACACGGCCTAGTTAACTCGGATCATGTTATACTTAGATGACTGGAGGGATGTCTATCTGAGTGGGAGTTCATTGAATAATTTGATTAGATGAACTTAATTATCATTAACTTAGTCTAAAATCTTTACAACATGTCTTGTAGATCAAATGGCCAACGTTGTCCTCAACTTCAACGCGTTCCTAGAGAAAACCAAGCTGAAAGACGATGGCAGCAACTATACGGACTGGGTCCGGAACCTGAGGATCATCCTCATAGCTGCCAAGAAAGATTATGTCCTGCAAGCACCGCTAGGTGAAGCACCTGCTCTCCCTGCAGAACAAGACGTTGTGAACGCTTGGCAGACACGTGCTGATGATTACTCCCTCGTTCAGTGTGGCATGCTTTACAACTTAGAACCGGGGCTCCAAAAGCGTTTTGAGAGACACGGAGCATATGAGATGTTCGAAGAGCTGAAAATGGTTTTTCAAGATCATGCCCGGGTCGAGAGATATGAAGTCTCCGACAAGTTCTTCAGTTGTAAGATGGAGGAAAATAGTTCTGTCAGTGAGCACATACTCACTATGTCTGGGTTACATAACCGCTTGACTCAGCTGGGAGTTAATCTCCCGGATGACGCGGTCATTGACAGAATCTTTCAGTCGCTTCCACCGAGCTACAAGAGCTTTGTGATGAACTTAAATATGCATGGGATGGAAAAGACCATTCCTGAAGTATTTGCAATGCTGAAATCAGCAGAGGTAGAAGTCAAAAAGGAACATCAAGTGTTGATGGTGAATAAAACCACTAAGTTCAAGAAAGGCAAGGGTAAGAAGAACTTCAAGAAGGACGGCAAGGGAGTTGCTGCGCCCGGTAAGCAAGCTGCCGGGAAGAAGCCAAAGAATGGACCCAAGCCCGAGACTGAGTGTTTTTATTGCAAGGGAAGTGGTCACTGGAAGCGGAACTGCCCCAAATACTTAGCGGACAAGAAGGCCGGCATCACGAAAGGTATATGTGATATACATGTAATTGATATGTACCTTACCAGTACTCGTAGTAGCTCCTGGGTATTTGATACCGGTGCGGTTTCTCATATTTGTAACTCAAAGCAGGAGCTGCGAAATAAGTGGAGACTGGCGAAGGACGAGGTGACGATGCGCGTCGGGAATGGTTCCAAGGTCGATGTGATCGCCGTCGGCACGCTACCTCTACATTTACCTACGGGATTAGTTTTAAACCTCAATAATTGTTATTTAGTGCCAGCTTTGAGCATGAATATTGTATCAGGATCTCGTTTAATACGAGATGGCTACTCATTTAAATCCGAGAATGATGGTTGTTCTATTTATATGAGAGATATGTTTTATGGTCATGCTCCGATGGTGAATGGTTTATTCTTAATGAATCTCGAGCGTAATGCTACACATATTCATAGTGTGAATACCAAAAGATGTAGGGTTGATAATGATAGTCCCACATACTTGTGGCACTGCCGCCTTGGTCAGATAGGTGTCAAACGCATGAAGAAGCTCCATGCAGATGGACTTTAAGAGTCTCTTGATTACGAATCATTTGACACGTGCGAACCATGCCTCATGGGTAAAATGACCAAGACTCCGTTCTCAAGAACAATGGAGCGAGCAACCAACTTGTTGGAAATCATACATACTGATGTGTGCGGTCCAATGAGTGTTGAGGCTCGCGGTGGCTATCGTTATGTTCTCACCCTCACTGATGACTTGAGTAGATATGGGTATGTCTATTTAATGAAACACAAGTCTGAGACCTTTGAAAAGTTCAAGGAATTTCAGAGTGAGGTTGAGAATCAACGTGACAGGAAAATCAAGTTCTTGCGATCAGATCATGGGGGGAATACTTGAGTCACGAATTTGGCACACACTTAAGAAAATGTGGAATAGTTTCACAACTCACGCCGCCTGGAACACCTCAGCGCAATGGTGTGTCCGAACGTCGTAATCGCACTCTATTAGATATGGTGCGATCTATGATGTCTCTTACCGATTTACCGCTATCATTTTGGGGCTATGCTTTAGAGACTGCCGCATTCACTTTAAATAGGGCTCCGTCGAAATCCGTTGAGACGACACCGTATGAATTATGGTTTGGGAAGAAACCTAAGCTGTTGTTTCTAAAAGTTTGGGGATGCGATGCTTATGTCAAGAAATTTCAACCTGAAAAGCTCGAACCCAAGTCGGAAAAATGCGTCTTCATAGGATACCCTAAAGAAACTATTGGGTATACCTTCTACCTCAGATCCGAAGGCAAGATCTTTGTTGCCAAGAATGGATCCTTTCTAGAGAAAGAGTTTCTCTCGAAAGAAGTAAGTGGGAGGAAAGTAGAACTTGATGAAGTATTACCTCTTGAACCGGAAAGTGGCGCAACTCAAGAAAATGTTCCTGAGGTGCCTGCATCGACTAGAGAGGAAGTTAATGATGATGATCATGAAACTTCAGATCAAGTTGCTACTGAACTTCGTAGGTCCACAAGGACACGTCCCGCACCAGAGTGGTACGGCAACCCTGTCTTGGAAATCATGTTGTTAGACAACGGTGAACCTTCGAACTATGAAGAAGCAATGGCGGGCCCGGATTCCGACAAATGGCTGGAAGCCATGAAATCTGAGATAGGATCCATGTATGAAAACAAAGTATGGACTTTGACTGACTTGCCCGATGATCGGCGAGCCATAGAAAATAAATAGATCTTTAAGAAGAAGACAGACGCGGATGGTAATGTGACCATCTATAAAGCTAGGCTTGTCCCTAAGGGTTATCGACAAGTTCAAGGGGTTGACTACGATGAGACTTTCTCACCCGTAGCGAAGCTGAAGTCCGTCTGAATCATGTTAGCAATTGCCGCATTCTATGATTACGATATATGGCAAATGGACATCAAAACGGCATTCCTTAATGGTTTCCTTAAGGAAGAATTGTATATGATGCAGCCAGAAGGTTTTGTCGATCCTAAGAATGCTGACAAGGTGTGCAAGCTCCAACGCTCGATTTATGGGCTGGTGCAAGCATCTCGGAGTTGGAACATTCGCTTTGATGAGATGATCAAAGCGTTTGGGTTTATGCAGACTTATGGAGAAGCCTGCGTTTACAAGAAAGTGAGTGGGAGCTTTGTAGCCTTTCTCATATTATATGTAGATGACATACTTTTGATGGGAAATGATATAGAACTTTTGGACAGCATTAAGGCCTACTTGAATAAGAGTTTTTCAATGAAGGACCTTGGAGAAGCTGCTTATATATTAGGCATCAAGATCTATAGAGATAGATCAAGACGCCTCATAGGTCTTTCACAAAGCACATACCTTGATAAGATATTGAAGAAGTTCAATATGGATCAGTCTAAGAAGGGGTTCTTGCCTGTGTTGCAAGGTGTGAAATTGAGCTCAGCTCAATGTCCGACCACGACAGAAGATATAGAAGAGATGAGTGTCATCCCCTATGCCTCAGCCATAGGGTCTATTATGTATGCCATGCTGTGTACCAGACCTGATGTAAACCTTGCCGTAAGTTTGGTAGGAAGGTACCAAAGTAATGCCGGCAAGGAACACTGGACAGCGGTCAAGAATATCCTGAAGTACCTGAAAAGGACTAAGGAGATGTTTCTCGTTTATGGAGGTGACGAAGAGCTCGTCGTAAAGGGTTACGTCGACGCTAGCTTCGACACAGATCTGGATGACTCTAAGTCACAAACCGGATACGTGTATATGTTGAATGGTGGAGCAGTAAGCTGGTGCAGCTGCAAGCAGAGCGTGGTGGCGGGATCTACATGTGAAGCAGAGTACATGGCAGCCTGGAGGCAGCGCATGAAGCAATTTGGGTGAAGGAGTTCATCACCGACCTAGGAGTCATACCCAATGCGTCGGGGCCGATCAAACTCTTCTGTGACAACACTGGAGCTATTGCACTTGCCAAGGAGCCCAGGTTTCACAAGAAGACCAGGCACATCAAGCGTCGCTTCAACTCCATTCGTGAAAATGTTCAAGATGGAGACATAGATATTTGTAAAGTACATACGGATCTGAATGTCGCAGATCCATTGACTAAACCTCTCCCTAGGGCAAAACATGATCAACACCAGAACTCTATGGGTGTTCGATTCATTACAATGTAACTAGATTATTGACTCTGGTGCAAGTGGGAGACTGTTGGAAATAAGCCCTAGAGGCAATAATAAAAGGATTATTATTATATTTCCTTGTTCATGATGATTGTCTTTTATTCATGCTATAATTGTGTTATCTGGAAATCGTAATACATGTGTGAATACATAGACACCAACATGTCCCTAGTAAGCCTCTAGTTGACTAGCTCGTTGATCAACAGATAGTCATGGTTTCCTGACTATGGACATTGGATGTCATTGATAACGAGATCACATCATTAGGAGAATGATATGATGGACAAGACCCAATCCTAAACATAGCACAAGATCGTATAGTTCGTTTGCTAGAGTTTTTCCAATGTCAAGTATCTTTTCCTTAGACCATGAGATCGTGTAACTCCCGGATACCGTAGGAGTGCTTTGGGTGTACCAAACGTCACAACGTAACTGGGTGACTATAAAGGTATACTACGGGTATCTCCGAAAGTGTGTGTTGGGTTGACACGGATCAAGACTGGGATTTGTCACTCCATATGACGGAGAGGTTTCTCTGGGCCCACTCGGTAATGCATCATCATAATGAGCTCAAAGTGACCAAGTGTCTGGTCACGGGATCATGCATTACGGTACGAGTAAAGTGACTTGCCGGTAACGAGATTGAACGAGGTATTGGGATACCGACGATCGAATCTCGGGCAAGTAACGTACCGATTGACAAAGGGAATTGTATACGTGGTTGCTTGAATCCTCGACACGTGGTTCATCCGATGAGATCATCGAGGAGCATGTGGGAGCCAACATGGGTATCCAGATCCCGCTGTTGGTTATTGACCGGAGAGTCGTCTCGGTCATGTCTACATGTCTCCCGAACCCGTAGGGTCTACACACTTAAGGTTCGGTGACGCTAGGGTTGTAGAGATATGAGTATGCAGTAACCCGAAAGTTGTTCGGAGTCCCGAATGAGATCCCGGACGTCACGAGGAGTTCCGGAATGGTCCGGAGGTGAAGAATTATATATAGGAAGTGCAGTTTCGGCCATCGGGAGAGTTTCGGGGGTCAAAGGTATTGTACCGGGACCACCGGAAGGGTCCCGGGGGTCCACCGGGTGGGGCCACCCATCCCGGAGGGCCCCATGGGCTGAAGTGGGGAGGGAACCAGCCCATAGTGGGCTGGTGCGCCCCCCCTTGCCCCCCCATGCGCCTAGGGTTGGGAACCCTAGGGGAGGGGGCGCCTCCACTTGCCTTGGGGGGCACTCCACCCCCTTGGCCGCCGCCCCCTAGGAGATCCCATCTCCTAGGGCTGGCGCACCCCCTAGGGGGCCTATATAAAGGGGGGAGGGAGGGCAGCCGCACCCCTGAAGCCTTGGCGCCTCCCTCTCCCCTGCTACACCTCTCCCTCTCGCAGAAGCTCGGCGAAGCCCTGCTGCGGTGACTGCTGCATCCACCACCACGTCG
Source organism: Triticum dicoccoides (assembly GCF_002162155.2). Classification (NCBI taxonomy): domain Eukaryota; kingdom Viridiplantae; phylum Streptophyta; class Magnoliopsida; order Poales; family Poaceae; genus Triticum; species Triticum dicoccoides. The sequence goes on along the minus strand of NC_041380.1, from coordinate 465,317,888 downwards.
TCGTGCTGCTGGATCTTCATCAACCTCTCCTTCCCCCTAGCTGGATCAAGAAGGAGGAGACGTCACGCTGACCGTACGTGTGTTGAACGCGGAGGTGCCGTCCGTTCGGCGCTAGGATCTCCGGTGATTTGGATCACGACGAGTACGACTCCCTCATCCCCGTTCTTTGAACGCTTCCGCTCGCGATCTACAAAGGTATGTAGATGCATCCGATCACTCGTTGCTAGATGAACTCATAGATGGATCTTGGTGAAAACGTAGGAAATTTTTTTGTTTTCTGCAACGTTCCCCAACACCAACAAGGTGGGCATACAAGTCCATAACATCATGGATTTGGATCCAAATTTCCAAAAAAATTAAGCTTGATCAAGGAGGGCTTTGTCACTCCATCATATGGAGCAAGGATCACAGCGTCTCCCCTAAAATTCCATGGCCCTTGTTGCATAACTCTCTCCCAATCTCCTAAATAGGTGAACTGAACAGTATAGAGATTTTCTTCCAATGGCCGAAACTTTGCTTCTTGAGCGATATCCTAGGCAGATCGCATGTAGCGGCAAAACCAAGTTCAACTGTACGTTTTGGAGGTGTTTACCCTAGCAAGGGCTACCCACCTCGCCGCCTCCTGTGGTGCTTCCTTCTCTTCGAAGACAACAACGTCCTGGTCCTCCTCCCGCAAACGAAGCTCCTTCATCATATTTTCCACATCACTGATTGTAGCTGAGCCCGAAGCCCTAGTCGCATCCATGGAGATCACTAGCCCGATGAAGATTGAAGACAGATCGAGCGTTTTAGTGGAACCCTAAAGTACGCCGCAGCCAGGGATTAGCAAAGAGCGGGAAGCGATCCCAATAATCGCTCCGAGCCATGCCCTTGGCCGAGATCGGCGATAGGGAAACAACGGACTCAACGGCGGTGAAAAATCGCCTCTGGGAGGACAAGAAACCCTAATGAGAGGGAAAAAAAGATCTCCCAGTGATGGCAGGGGTGATGTGTACAGCGCGATGTGCGTCGTGTGGGTACACCATAGCGCCGTAGAATGTCCCTTATCTTCCTTTTTCTTTTTTTCGAGAATCGGATGTCCCTTTTATCTACTATGTTCCCAAACTGGTGATGTACTCCATTCGCTGCACCATGACAGCCCACAGGGTAGGGCACCTCCGCGATCCATGGCCCCCTCCACTTGGTGATCGTGATGCTCGTGATAGCTGTAGGTGATCAACCTCCATTTCTAGTTTGCAAATTGGCAGCGTGGTGTGTCCTCTCCCCTTGCGCATGATCCTCTCTCTTTCCCGCCATTTTTTTAGGGCAACTTTTCCGCAAATGCTATGTATCACTTGTAGCTTCGCATAATCGCCTCTTACATCGCTCTATTGGGCTCACCCAAATCGTACCGCGCCATATTAGGATATGTTGACGCTCAAAATCGGCACAGTCATAAAATTAGCATAGGTTATATCAAGAACAATTCAAACTTATGATTGGAAGTCACCTTGGAATGTCTCTCTTCGAGAAGATCAAGATGGATATCAAGATAGTCTAAAATGGAGCTCGGACTCAAAAGTTATGACAAGTTCAGAGATGCTCATGTTGACACCAGAGTAAAGAAAGGCATAAAACTCAATCAAGATGGCCTCTGGTGGAATCTGTTTCAACATGAAAGTTGTGCGTCTCGTCGAAACGATTGATTTTGATATATAAATCATCTCAATCCGAGTTTGTATGCAACCTGTGGAGACAAAACAAGGTCAGAAACAGAAGCTGCAGAGTCATTTCGGACCAACCGAGTTGATTGACTCGGTGAGACCGAGTTGATCCGAAAAATTACAGAAAGTTTGCAACGTTCACTCGGTGGGACCGAAAAAAACTAATCGGTGAGACCGAGATTGATCCGGAAATTGCCAAAGATTCATGTCCGAGTTAGGTTAGGGTTTTTAACGTTTTGGACGGAATTTTTAGTCCTTTTCTTGTACGGGAAGTCCAGCCGCCTCTTATATATGTTGGAGGTGACGGCCGATTGGAACAACACACACAATCGAACAAATCTATCTACATCTTTTACCTTTACTTTTCCTTCTCCCTTGTTCTTCTTCTTCCTCGTTCTTCGTTCGTTCTTCTTCATTGTAGGGCGGCGAACCTCGAGGCCCTAGGGGCGATCAGGTCGACCTAGGGCAGCCCATAGCCGCTACGCGCCCTGACGGGGTCCCTCCCGGGCGTGTGGGGTTTTGGGTCCTCAAAAGCGCCCGCGGGATTGTCTTGCGTACCGCGCTTCCGGCAGGTCTCCTTCGACATGAGCTGCGGTGCATCACCCCCGGCGTCGAGGGTACACGGTGACGTGTTCGTGTGTGAACACACTTTTTGGCGACTCCGCTGGGGACGAAGCTTTGAACGGTCTCCGGCCCGTTCTTGCTACGAAGAGATCGTCATCTAGGGTTTGCAATCTACAAAGGTAATATGAATACCCAATTCACATATGTAGATGCAAATAATGCGTATGTTGTTGCTAGATCATCTAATGAGCATAATGTATCGGCTAGCCCTATATTTATCAATCATGCATCTAATTATGTGCAAGGGCCGATGCAACAAAATCTCCATGATTCTACTTCATATAATTTTAGCAACATGCAACATATGTATCCTAACCCTCATGCATCGGCAACCCCACAAATCCATATGCCGATGAACAACATGATGGGTTCGGTTAATCGATTTGAAACACCTGATGTTAAGATTTCCAATAGCATAGAAGAAAGTGTTTCACCTTTTTATTCATCGGCAACTAATTTGCAACATGTTAATCCAAACATGCCGGGGGATAGGGGAATTGGCCATGCTACTACTAGTTATTCGGCCAATTACCCTCAAACATCGTATGCTACACCTCATGCTACTAATTTTTCAGCACCATACGCAATTGTAGATATTCATAATTCGGCTCCGCACCTTCATGCTCATTGCCGAATAAGTGAGAATTCTACCACACAAGTGTCTTTACCTAGTAACATAGCATATCATGTTGCCCCCGCACAATTACAGAATTTTGGCAACACACCATTGTCGAAAGCGTCTCAAAGTATTGGGGGGCAATCCGATGAAGATTGGGCAGAAATTGGTTGAAAAAAGCTTAAAGATAGCCTAGCTACAATGTTTGCTGAATTTAGACAAGAACAAGCAACCTTGCGAATTAAAGAAAGAAAGAGTGGTGATTCGGATAACAAAGTTAATTCGGTTGTTAAAAAAGCCGAATCAAATAGTATGTGTACCAAATTTATTGAAGAAAAAAAGGACGCCAAGGCATTGGAGAGTCATTTAAAAGTGGAGCAAAGTATTATTCAAGTATCACAACCATCATGCTCTCCCAGCGTGTATGAAGAGGTATGTCTAGCAAGTGATTTGCCTATTTTCAGATTTGATCAGAGCTTTATTGTTGATGCATCTATTAGAAAAAATCTCGTAAGTAATTTTGAAAGACCAATGATGAAGGGTGATTTACTTGTTAGCAATAAAATTGTTACAAAGCATATCGGTCAATACATTGTACCATTCGAAGAGACCGATAGTGACTTATTATTGAAGCCAAAGCTTATCCCATTGCTTTATTTAGAGTTCATATCTAATTGGGTAGCTTTGCTTGCTTCATACTTGGCTTACGCATGGTCTCAATTGAGACATGTGTGTTTTAACTATTTTTGTTTCAGAAATATAAAGCCAAGGTTAAATTATTTTGAGAAATCCGATGCTAATATTATATCTTATCCAAAGACATCGGAGATAGAGTGCAAAACACAATGTATAGCCGAATGGGAAGATTCTAAATCTGAACCATTCGTTTGCTTACCTCCAAAGCCGTTCGCACACCAAGATCGGCTAGAAAACAAAATGTATACCTTTGATTCAAACATGTGTGATCAAATCTTCGATTTATTGTTGAAAAATAATTACATTAGAATTCTTGATCACCATGTCAAGCCATCTATCCAAGGACGAATTTATTGTAAGTTGCATGATTCATTCAAGCATAGTATTGAGGATTGCAACATGTTTTGTCAAATAGTTAAATCGGCCATTGATAAAGGACGATTGAAATTTGTTGAGACACCAAAAGATGATGCTTCTATTCCAATTGGTCCCGATGGTAAAAGGTTTTTGCATCGGCTGCTTCAAGCCGATTCATTTAAAGAGAAGGTAAAAACTGCAGGTGATGGGATCAAGTTTTCAAGTAAAGAAGTTGTAAGAGCATAATGAACATAATTTTGAGGGCGAGAATTTCATCGAAGCTACAATGAAGACACCAAGGACTGGGGGGCAACAAGAAAATCCAAAGATCGGTGCAAGCACAGCCAAAGAAAACATAGCCGACGTAAGCACAAAGGTAAAAAGTCAAAATTCACTTTCGCGCAACTATTGGAAAAATATCAGAAGATAAGTGAGGAGAGCAGTGCTTATCGGCCAACTAATGCAAAAGCATCAAGATCACCCCCTAGGCGCAAATCCAATGATCGGTATTGGCAAAGTGAGAGTTTCAATGCAACATATTCATATTCTTATTTTGGGCCGCCAATGCCAATGCTGTGGATGCCTCCCTATGCTCATGTAGATCCATATTCATCATGGGATAGGTATGATACAAGGGCACATTCTCCATCTTATTTTAGACCATCTCACCAATATTATGCAGCTCCGAGAAGATCAACATTTGAACAGTCACATGTTAAAGACTGTTTCAATTATAAGGAATCGGTCCGGACACCATGGATGAAAAAAGAGGTGGTCAAGAAAGTCTACCGCGTGAAAAGAGATGATCGTAAGTGTGCTACTTCAGATTTGATCTCAAATGAAAAAGAGCCAATTAATGTGTTGACATTGGCTACTAAAGACAATGAGACAAAGCAACCAATTATTGAGAGTCGAAGTGCCAAATCTGGAGGAAAGAAGTTGAGAGTGCACAAGGCCAAAAAGGAATTGCCATTGGTCAAAACAGAATCACAGCCGAGATGCCCACTCGTCTTATCCTATTGGCAAAAGAGGGAACTACAAAAACTTAGTGCACATGAACTTGAAGAAAGGAACATGGCATGGGTTCCCAAAGGAAGTGCTCAAAATAAGAATTATGTGAAAGCATCCATTACACGACGTGCGGCAAAGATGAAGAAGGAAAAGAGTGAAAACTATGAAGGACCAAGCCGAAGGTTTCAACATCTTCGTTCCACACATTATCCATATTCTTCAACTATGTCATTGATGCCTATGCCATGGAATTCGTCATCAGGTATGATTGGTTACCCTCAATGGATTTATTATAATCCATGGATGCAATATAATTTCTTACATCATAAAAGAGTATTGCCAAATCATTATACATTTGATTAGCTACAAGTTTGTTATTGATCCAAAGGGCCGAAATACTTGATTTGTCATTTCATTTGTTTATTTCGGCTATATGTGCTTTGAATGAAGTTTACATAGTAATGAACGATATATACTTACCGTCCTAAGAAGATGCAGAATGGACGATGGAGTGTTGACATCGTCCTTAGAACCAACATGGTACAAGTTATTTTTCGGCACGCTAGCTATGCCGAAAAACAGGGGGGCATGTGTTGACGCTCAAAATTGGCACAGTCATAAAATTAGCATAGGTTATATCAAGAACAATTCAAACTTATTATTGGAAGTCACCTTGGAATGTCTCTCTTCGAGAAGATCAAGATGGATATCAAGATAGTCTAAAATGGAGCTCGGACTCAAAAGTTATGACAAGTTTAGAGATGCTCATGTTGACACCAGAGTAAAGAAAGGCATAAAATTCAATCAAGATGACCTCTGGTGGAATCTGTTTCAACATGAAAGTTGTGCGTCTCGTCGAAACGATTGATTTTGATATATAAATCATCTCAATCCGAGTTCGTATGCAACCTGTGGAGACAAAACAAGGTCAGAAACAGAAGCTGCAGAGTCATTTCGGACCAACTGAGTTGATTGACTCGGTGAGACCGAGTTGATCCGAAAAATTACAGAAAGTTTGCAACGTTCACTCGGTGGGACCGAAAAAAACTAATCGGTGAGACCGAGATTGATCCGGAAATTGCCAAAGATTCCTGTCCGAGTTAGGTTAGGGTTTTTAATGTTTTGGACGGAATTTTTAGTCCTTTTCTTGTACGGGAAGTCCAGCCGCCTCTTATATATGTTGGGGGTGACGGCCGATTGGAACAACACACACAATCGAACAAATCTATCTACATCTTTTACCTTTACTTTTCCTTCTCCCTTGTTCTTCTTCTTCCTCGTTCTTCGTTCGTTCTTCTTCATTGTAGGGCGGCGAACCTCGAGGCCCTAGGGGCGATCAGGTCGACCTAGGGCAGCCCATAGCCGCTACGCGCCCTGACGGGGTCCCTCCCGGGCGTGTGGGGTTTCGGGTCCTCAAAAGCGCCCGCCGGATTGTCTTGCGTACCGCGCTTCCGGCAGGTCTCCTTCGACGTGAGCTGCTGTGCATCACCCCCGGCGTCGAGGGTACACGGTGACGTGTTCGTGTGTGAACAGGATACAATGTACGAGCATGAACCAGCGGTTGGTTTCAGGAACGTTCTGGAAGGTTCATGGGTCGTTCGTCTCTTTGTTGGTTCTGTCATTTTATTTATTTCCATTTTTCTTTATTTTTTCAACACTTCACAAATTTCAAAAGTATTTAAATTTTCAAAAAATTACATGTTTTCCAAAAAATATTAAGTATTTCCAAAAAAATCCGTGTTTCCCTTTTTTGTAATTTAATTGTGTTTAAGAATATAAATAATATTCAGAAATTTTCAAAATTTGTGAACATTTTTAAAAATTTCATAATTTTAACCTAAAATATAAAACAATATTTGAACATTTTTGAATTAATGTGAAACTGTTTAAAACTTTCAAACACTTTTTGTGTTCATGAAGTCTTTTGAATTAGTGAACAATTTTTGAATTAATGACAGTTTTCAAATCCATGATCATTTTTTTATTCATTAAAAAAATCGAATCCATGAAGAATGTTTGAATTCATGAACATTTTTTAAATAAATGAATATTTTTTGAACCATGATTTTTTTAATTCATGAACTTTTCTTAATTCGTTGACATTATTTGAGTATCGTGAAATTTCTAAAAAAATAGAAACCAACCTAGGTAAAAAACAGGCGTAAAACTAATAATATATGTTCAGTGTGGTCACAGTTTTACTTTTTTGAGATTTTGGTGCTGCTTTTCTTAATAATACAATCCAGTGGAATTACTCTGGGAGCACACCATGGGAGCTCTTTGAGCGACGCGGTCGTATCACTCATTATGACCAATACATCGCGACAACTATCTCTAATAGGAATCACCTACGGAAGACACACTACCAAGCTGGCCTATTTACGGCGATACTCGTTGCCACTTGTAGCGGACGCCCTACGTTCGATTGGTCCGATTTCATTGGTTTTGTTTCGTTTTTCGTTTCTTGTTGTATTTTCATCGGTCTTATTTGTTTTTCATGGTTTTCTTCGTTTTTATTTTATTTTACATTTGGATTTCTTTGCTTTGTCATTGGTTTCTCTCAGTTTTTCTTTCATCCTTCATTATATTTTGTTTTTCTTTTCTTTTGTTCTTTGTTTTCTTCGGTTTTTCCTTTTATCTTTTGTTTCTTTGTGGTTTTTATCGGTTTTTTAACTCATCTCTACTTTTTTCTTAGTATACAATGTACATTATTAGAGCACATGTGAAACATTTTTCGGATACACTTTGGACTATTTGCAAATACTTGACGTACATTTTGTTTTATAAAACACATGTATTGAATACACAGTAATATTTTCCAAATACACATTATACATTCTTTTATGGCAATACATATTTTTTAAACGGCACAAACAATTTTTTACATTTATAACATTGTTAGATATTTCATGGAAATTTCTGGAAACACGTAAATATTTCTTTAAAAATGCTACATACATTTTTTAAACAAAGGGAATATCTATTTTACATTGTATAAACCTTTTTTTAATATTAGGAACATTTTTTTGAATCATCAGAATATTAGTTAAAATGTCACATACATTTTTTAATGGTACAAAACATCTTTTAACATTATGCAAGTATTTTAGTTTTTACGTTGAGTACAATTTTTTTTGAAAATGTCTGAAAATTTGAAACTCACTTTTTTTTGTAAATTTAACATACAATTTCTTGAATGTAAGAAACATTTTTTGGAATTATGCGAACAATGTGTGTCCATTGTATAAACTTTGTTTTTGAATGGCACACACATTTATTTAAACATGTAAGACTTTTAAAGGTCACACGTTTTCGTACGCATGGTTAACATTTTTTATACACATTTAATAGTTTATAAATGCATGTTTAATATTTTGTGAATTTTGCGTGAAGATTTTTCTAATATATTTAGAGACATTTAGATATTTGAAATAAAACCTAAAGTCAAAATATAATTCAGAAAACAAAAACAAACACATGAAAAAAAAAGAACATGGTTGATGTCAGCAGGTGCAGTAACTGGTCTGGCCCAGCAGTGGCTCGCTGCAGGCGATGCTTTGATAGGAACCAGTGTGGGCGGCACATAGCCGCGCCCGCAATACATATCATCTCACTTCTCTTTTCCCCTTCTATCCGAAATCTCTATTTTATTTTCGGGTTGAAATCTCTAATTAAGGAGGGTCAATTTCACCGCTCAGGTTGCAACAAGTGTCACACTGCATATGCGTCACTTGTCACAACCTGAAAGTTTTCCATTTTTTGTTAATTCATTTATTCAAAGGTTTTATCTCTCAAACCATGCATTCAGATCTCGAACTTTGTTGGATTCCTCACGTCGAGATTTTCAAAACTAGATCCCATGTTGATAGGTTTCAATGAATCTTTGTGACGAAAAAACCTGAACCGGGAGCATTTTTCCCCTTTCCGAGAGGCACGCCCGTGCCTTTCGCACAAGCGAAGCCGTGCCCATGAGAAGTAAATTTGTGCCTCTTGTGAAAGAAAAAACACTTTTTTCCTTTCAAGGAGGCACGCTCCGTGCCTCTTGCAGAGGCAGATCTGTGCCTCCGCAAGAAGTAAATATGTGCCTCTCGTGGATGGAAAAATGCACATTTTTTTCTCTTTTTCGAGAGGCATGCCCGTGCCATTTTTTTTCTTTCCAAGAAGCACGACCGTGCCTCTCCTGGAAGCAGATCCGTGCTTCCACTAGAAGTAAATGTGTGCCTTTCAAGGAAGGAAAAATAGAAAGAAAATGTGTTCTTTGCCTTCCTGAGAGGCTCGTCTGTGCCTCGTCGAAGCAGATCCATGCCTTCACGAAGAGTAAATATGTGCCTCTCGCGAAAGAAAAAATATATAAAAAAGTTCAAATGTTTTTTTGGGTGTCTTAAGTAAAACCGGTGGAAAATCGAAAAGCCAAAAAAAATCAAAAAAATCATTTAAAAGCCAAAGATGTGTACTAAAAAAAGCACCCATAGCGCAACACGTGAAGGCGGCTGAGAGTGCGCCAAATGACGTGCTCTCAGCCCATGTGAGAACCCGGAATTAGCTTCCAGATCCTCCTGTGTATATATGTCAATCCGGGATCAACTTGACAACACAGCGAAAATGGTATCATTGCAGAATAATAAAATAAGTATAGGTTTAATAACTCTTGCCACAAGGCATACATAGTGAAATGTCTCATGACATTTATTACAACCAGAAACACAGCAGAATATATAAATACGTAGCGACTCCATCTCAGCCACAGGCAGTCGATGTAGTTAACGTGTCCTCACTCCTCAGGATCATCATAATAGTCGTAGTCGACGCCTTCGTCTTCATAGATCTTTGTTGTTCAACAAAAGTATTACCATGAGTACATTACGTACTCAACATGCCTCCCACGGGGAAGGACCTAATAACTACATGTGGCTTCAAAGGAATGCTGTATGGCTCATTTGCGTAAAGCTAATTTTGCTTAACAAATAAAGCAGTTGGATAAAAGCAATTTTAGATGAAAACATGTTTATCTTCAGAACAACTTTCATCAAGTGAGGATCCTCGATCAACCCACGTCCTTCATAGGTTTCAAGAATAGGGGCAAAGAGGGAATAAGCAAGACAGGTCCTGTACGTCAAGAAAGATTCATGTGTCATCCATGACCGTGGACACGGCTATTCGAATAGTTTTACACTCTGCAGAGGTTGTACATTTTACCCACACGACACAATCCCGACTTGTTGCCACCAGTGGTCGCTGGTATAGTACTCCATTTGGTGTACCGGCAGGGGGATTGTGACGAGGTCTTTGGACTAGATCCCCCAAAGATGTGACATGCCCACCGGGTCTGGCGCACGGAACTGAGAGTACGTCCTCAAACCGGTCCCCCCATCTGTGCCGAGGATACTCCTCGCAAGGCAGCTATCCAATCTGCGGTACAGCGACATCGACACCTAAGGCTGACTAGCTTACTTGACCAAGCCAGTGCCCATATAGCATGTGGCTGTACTGTTATCACAATCTTCAAATCCAAGACTTATTAGGCCTTATGCGGCACGGACGACTGATTGCCCCCTTCAACTTGTGAAGGGCAGACAATCGCTCCTTCAATCCTTGATTCAGCTGTCGCGCGCATCAGTATTCAGATGGTAAGTTTCACCCAGAGTAGAAGAGGATAGAGAAAGTCAACAAGGGCCAACTAGCCTAGCTCAGCATTAAGTTTCAACTGTCAATGACTCGGAGGTCATTCAACAAGGCACCTACAGGGTGATGCATGGCTAAGCATTTCTACTCTACCGGAATTATATACTTCTACTCAGGTGTCAAGTAAATAGGCGACAAGCGGATCAGGGTAATGTGTCAATTGACATGCTAGCTACGAGAATTAAAATAGCATGCACATAGCAACAATAAAACTCAATGCAATTTTGAATACCATAGGATAAGTATGATCAAAGAAGGAGGCATGCCTTCGTTGTTGAGTTCCCCGTTTCCTTCTTCCTCGTAGTGCTCCTCTCCCGTACCGTCGCCTCCTACTCGTAGTAACGGCGAAGCACAATAAATAACAAGCATTAAAATCCAATAACATCCAATGAAATAACAAAATAGGAAGGATTGGTAGAAAGATGTGGATGGATATGGAGATTTCGAAGGAGGTAGATCGATTGATGACGAGTAGAGGGATTGAATGGATTGGTTGGGTATAGGTTTATCCGGACTAAGTAAAACTCGGCCATCATGTCTAACGTTCTAAATAGCAATATGCTAACTGAACTTTAATAGTGCCCAATACAAATACTTCGGCTAACTATAAAGAAAAGACAAAATAATGACTGACGTGACACAAACAAAAAACAATAACTATCCTATGCATTTGAACGACACGACTCAACATAGCATGGCAATACAAATTTACCCACAAATCAATATTTAGATAAAATCTAAATATTTATAATGGTTAAAACATCAACTATAGAATTTAACAACAAGCGTCTTAAAAGTCAACCAAGCTACTTTCTAAACAAACTTGTTAAGTTACAAAACATCAAACAATAGCACGATCCTAAAGAAATGTTAAAACATAATAGACTCAAATCATGTAGCATGTAATTAAAATAATATAGATACATTTGAAGCAAATGGATCAACAGTAATCTAGTCATAGCATGATCAACTCTTGTAACAAAAATCATGCACATGATATAACTCACAACACCACCTAGACTCAATCAAACTAATTTAAACAATAATTCTACAATCGTTCCGAAACTAAACTGGAACATAAATATTGCTATGCATGACAATATTATTTAGAAAGTACGCATGCATATACTATGTCTATGAACAAATAAAAATTATCGCACTTCACTAACATGCATCAAAATAATAATTGTACAACTAGTTCTAGAAATTCTATGACCAATTCTAATATATCCTAGAATCACTCAACAATACTTAGGACAAACCCTAAGCATGCTACGGACATGACAATAAGACATAAACAATTTTGCATGATTACTTATATAAAACATCATACACACTTAATAAAAAAAATAACACAATTAAACATCTATTCAAACAAAACAATTAACTCATTCCTAGCATCATCGAAATAGCCTATGGGTTTAGCATTGGTTTTGGGTCACCGAGTAGTCGTTGGAGATAGAACCGGTGGTGTTGAGCGAGCGAGCGCCGGTGCGCGTCGTCGTCGTCGACCGAACTCCAGTGATGAAGAGATGGTGGTAAGTGATGCTCCTAGTGACGAGAAGGCACCGGGACACGGATGGACATAACGGACGATCGGCGGGTGACGTCGACGTTAGTCCTGAATAGAGCAGCGGCACGGCTCCATTGTGCGCGCGGCCAATGATTGCCAACGAGTGGGAAATGATGTCTAGGAGGTAGGATTTGGCAAGGGGATTCTGTTGGTGGGAGGAATTGGACTAGGATGCTCACCTTAGGCGACGGTAGTCGAAGAACAATAGAGATGGGGCTGTATTGCAGGATGGATTACGAGTGATTGGAAAGGAATTGGAGGATGGGATGATGGGGCTTTTATAGAGGTGCTCCTGGCGCACGTCGTGACGCGAAGGGTCTGCCGAATGGTAGCCGGAGGAGAGAGATCAGGAGGTAAATGCCATTGTTGGGCCAATAACTTCGTCAGTTACTTGCATGAAATTAAGCACATCATGAGTGGAGCCATTAGACTGAACGTACTCGTCGTTGAGTGGGGAGTAAATCTTGTGTTGATGACGAATGGAAACGGTGAAGGGATTAATGGGATTTGAAGGGAAAAGAAGAGGCAACCATGAAGGTTTCTTCTCTGTAACATGTACGTGCACGCGTGCGGGAGGAAGGAGAAGAGCCGAGCCGTCCGCTCGCTCGCTCACTCGGCTGGGCCGCTGGCCTGCTGGTTGGGCCTTGGGCCAAGTCTCTTTGGTGGCTAGACACACACAAAAAAGAGAAGAGATGGCCCAGTGCATACGTGAATGTGTGTGACCAATTTTGGTGCATACGTGCAATAGGCCAACAACGGCTAGGCTAGGATGCATGTATTGTTCAAGGACCAATAAAAGAAAAAGAAACTAAAGAAGAGAGAAGAAAAGAAAATCAATATAATATAATATTGATTTTTTTTATTAGGATTGCTACAAGAGGAACCGAAACAAAGACAACTAAAAAGTCTTCAAGAATCCAATAAATCAAAACAACAACAAAAAAACTTAAATGGAATATTATGAACGAATAAATCGACTCAGGATATTACGGAAAATATTTTCCACCTGACATGTGCCAAATTAATTCCAAACAACTTGATATTAATTTGAGCAATCTCCAAAATATATAATTAAAAATTACATTGCAACATCCCTTGGCTTAAAAAATGAACTCTCGAAAAAAAAATCAGGATGTTACAACTCTACGCCCCTTACAAGGAATCTCGACCCCGAGATTCAGAGCTAAGAGAAAAGATTTGGGAACTCCTCCCTGAGGTCGTCTTCTCGCTCCCAAGTTGCTTCCTTCTCAGTGTGATTGCTCCACTGCACCTTGCAAAGTTTGATCACCTTTCTCCTAGTTGTACGCAACTGCTCATCAAGAATCTTGATAGGATACTCTTCATATGTCAGGTCATCTTTGACTTCTATGTTGTCAAGTGAAGTCTTCTGCACCTCTTCCTCGGGTTTCTTAAAACACTTCTTCAACTGTGACACATGGAAAACATTGTGCACATTTGACAACTTCTCTGGGAGTGCCAACTGATAGGCTACCTCTCCACGTCGAGCGGTAATCCCAAACGGACCAATGTAACGGGGCGCTAGCTTACCCTTGATTCCAAATCGACGCATTCCACGTAGTGGAGATACCTTCAGGTACACATCATCTCCTATCTTGAATGATATGTCATGACGACGTTTATCCGAATAAGCCTTCTGTCTAGACTGGGCTGCCTTCAACCTTTCTTGAATCATTTTCACTTGCTTGTCCGCCTCTTCCAACGTGTCAGGTCCAAACACTTGGTTTTCACCTACTTCATGCCAGTTACGAGGTGTACGACACTTTTGTCCATATAAAGCCTCAAAAGGAGCCATCTTTATACTTGCTTGATAACTGTTGTTATAAGAAAACTCAGCATAAGGAAGACTCTTATCCCAACTACGTTGATAAGTCAAAGCACAAGCTCGAAGCATGTCTTCAAGAATTTGGTTTACCCGTTCCGTTTGTCCATCAGTCTGTGGGTGATACGCTGTACTGAAATCCAACTGAGTTCCCAGAACTTCATGTATTTTCTTCCAAAACCGCGAGGTAAACTGAGTACCTCGATCTGACACTATCCTCTTAGGAACTCCATGTGCACAAATGATTCTTGCCATATACAATTCTGCGAGCTTCTCTCCACCATAGGGAGTCTTTACTGGAATGAAATGAGCTGACTTGGTCAATCTGTCCACTATGACCCAAATAGAATCAAATCCAGAAGATGTCCTTGGAAGGCCTGTGATAAAGTCCATTCCAATTTCTTCCCATTTCCACACTAGAACCTTAAGTGGTTGTAGTAGTCCCGCGGGTTTCTGATGCTCCGCCTTGACCCTTCGACATATGTCACACTGTGAAACATACTCAGCGATTTCTCGCTTCATACTCGACCACCAAAAACTACCCCGAAGATCATTATACATCTTTGTACTTCCAGGGTGTATTGAGTATGCTGACTCATGAGCTTCCTTCATGATCGTGTCCTTGATATCCTTTCGGTCTGGCACCAACAAACGGTCTCGAAACCATATGCTTCCACTCTCATCCTCTCTATAGTCGGGTGCTTCACCCAATTTGATTTTCTCTCGAATCTCTTCAATGCCCTTGTCATCTTTTTGTGCTTATCGCACTTGATCTTGGAGAGTAAACTTGACCTCTAACATTTCACCATTTTTAGCAAGGCTCACATACAGATTCATCTTTCGAATTTCCTCATAAAGTTCTGGCACTTCCTTCTGAATCATCACATTGTTGACATAAACCTTCCTGCTCAGTGCATCAGCTATGACATTAGCTTTACCAGGATGGTAGTTAATGTTCAGATTATAGTCCTTGATCAAATCTAGCCACCTTCTCTGTCTAAGATTCAAATCCAGTTGTGTGAAAATGTATTTCAAACTCTTATGATCCGAGTATATCTCACACCTATTTCCGATAAGGTAGTGCCTCCAAGTTTTCAAGGCATGCACTACGGCGGCTAATTCTAAATCATGTGTGGGATAGTTAACCTCATGAGGGCGTAGTTGTCTCGATGAATAAGCTACAACCTTTCCTTGTTGCATAAGCACACATCCCAAACCCTATTGAGAAGCATCGCAATAAACCTCAAAATCTTGCTGAATATCTGGCAATACCAATACTGGACAAGTTGTCAACCTCCTCTTGAGTTCTTGGAAACTCGCTTCACAAGCTTCTGACCACTCAAATTTTTTATCCTTCTTTAACAACTGAGTCATAGGTCTAGCTATTCAGGAAAAATCTTCAATGAACCGATGGTAATACCCGGCTAGTCCAAGGAAACTGCGTATTTCTGACACATTCTTGGGTTGCTTCCAATTGTGTTCTGATTCTCTTCTTATTCAAATATGTAGATGGTGATATCATCCTCACGCCGGATTGAGCAGTTTGGCAACCTCGGTCTTCAGTTTTGGGACATGCTCACATGCTTAGGCTTCAACAAGGATCCAGAGGTTTCTGGACACTCCTACCGCATGATCGGGGGCGAGGAACGTTTCAAGGTCAACTTGGTGGTGTATCCGAGGATGGAAGAACAGACCAGCAGTTACCGATACACATATGATGGAGAAGACTTCTTTGATGCTGTCATTGGAGTGGTTCATCAGGCGATGCATCGGATAGCACGACTTCATCAGGATGAGCTGAGGCACACCCTGTTCCGGTACTTCACTTTCCGCATTGGGGACGGAGCGATTCAGCAGAACTTGGGGTACATGGAGGAGGATGATCCCACGATCATTTGTATGGCTTCACTTACCCTTGGACTTGAGCAAAACCTTGCTATGACTACGACTATGCTGGAGGAGAACCGTCAGCGCTTAGAGTATTATCAGGAGCGTGTGGAGATACTTGAGGAGAGATTGGTGGAGGCGAACACTTCCTTAGCCGCTGCCCATGAAGCACGGGAGGCCGCTGAGGCAGTTGCAGAGCAGGGTATCATCTCGACGAACTCTATGCTTGCCGTGGAGAATGGTGACCAACAAGAAATGCCACCAGAGGACCCTACACCTCCTCCACACCAGAGGCTTCATCCACGCATCAAGATAACACGGACGAAGAAGAGCGCTCTAGCGAAGAAGCGTCGCCTGACACATCGCGCCATTGCACCTTCAGCACCGCCTGCACCTCCAGCACCACCGACTCGCGAGCAGCATCTCGACGACATTGAGGAGGAGACTGAGCCTGAGGAGAGAGTTCCTGCTACGCCAGAGGGGACCGCATCACCACCATCCGGGCTTTGCTTTGCATCAACACCTACCCACCAGTACGATGGAGATCTCAGCGAGTAGATGGACTATAGGAACCATGAGCGATATCTTTGATGATGCGAGTGAACGTTAGTTATTTTCATGTTTGCTATGTCCATGGTAGACTATACCGATATATGTGGTATAGCTACTATGTTGTCCAGTACTTTCATGCTTGAGTGTTTTAATTGGAGTTTTATCTGGAGTTCAGTTGCTGGTTTTATTTGTTCATTTGTTATCATATTGGGTTTATGGGTTATATATTTCCCTCTCTTCTATTCTAACACCAGAAGGCCAACAGGATGGATGCTAATCGCGGAGGTCGTGGCCATGGAGCATGTGGACGTGGTCGCGGTCGTGGACGTGGACGTGGACGCGGTCGTGGACCAGGTTTTGGGGAACATGTCTTTGAAGAAAACTTTGAGGAGGGACATGTCCATGATACCGACTCTGACTCTGGAGGAGATGATGTGCCACCACCACCACCGCCACCCAATATGGCACAGATGATGTTGATGCAAACACAGATACTTCAGCAGCTTGCAGCCAATGTTGCGAATCAGAATCAGGGTCAACCACCACAGTCGGGATTTGCTGAGTTCATGAGGGCAAAACCGCCAACTTTTGAGGGATCAGCAGACCCACTTGACGCTGATGATTGGTTGAAGGACATCAGGAAGACTCTCAACTTGGCCAATTGTACCGTGGAAAATCGTGTCAAGTTTGCGACACACCAGCTCAAGGGTGTGGCTGCAGATTGGTGGGAGAATTATTGTGAAGCTCATGAGGATGCCCAAACTATCACTTAGAATGAGTTTGCAGAAGCTTTCCGCACCGCACATATTCCTGCAGGCATCATGGAGCTGAAGAGAGATGAGTTCCGAGCTCTTACTCAAGGAAAGATGACAGTGTCGGAATATCTTAGTCGTTTCACGCAGCTGGCACGTTATGGAAGGGCAGATATTCCAACTGAAGCTGACAAGACTGCCAAGTTTTTGAAGGGGCTGAACCCTGGGTTGAAGGACAGGCTGGTATCTCATGATTTCCTTACTTTTCAAGCACTTGTCAACAAGGCTATACTCCAGGAGAACTCAAGGAGGGAGTTAGAGGAGCACCGCAAGCGTAGAGCACCACAGAATCACCATGGGGCAGGTAGCTCCCGACAGAAGATTGGTCATCATCCTGGCTATCGTGCACAGTATGTCAAGCCATCAAGGCCCAACAACACCTATCAGCCAAATGCATATAAGACTCCACGAGCTGAAGTGGGAGGTAATCATGCTAATACAGCTGGAAAGGCATGCTTCAGTTGTGGGCAAGAGGGTCACTTTGCTGTTGCATGTCCCAACAAGAACACTGGTCCCACTCCAGTGAAGTTCAATTTGGGTTCTGCAGTTAAGACACCCGCAGCTGGACGTGGCCGAGGCATTCTCAATACACCAGGGGGTGCACCTCATGCATCAGGACGTGGAAGGGTCAATCATGTCACCATCGAGCAGGCTCAAGAGTCACCAGATGTTGTTCTTGGTATGTTCCCGATCAACTCATATTACGGTCCAGTACTTTTTGATACTGGAGCTTCTCATTCGTTCATTTCAAGGAGTTTTGCTGAAAAACATCATTTTCGAACTGAGGGTTTGAACTTGCAAATGGTAGTGCAATCACCTAGGGGTATTTTAAGGACTGGGCAGAAGTGTCCTAAAGTGGTTATAGTTATAGAAGGGGTAGAGTTCCTAGCAAATCTTATCTTGATAGACTCCAAAGGCTTGGATATCATTTTAGGAATGAATTGGTTAAGGAAACATAAGGCATTTGTAGATTGTGCTAGGACCTCTGTTACATTAACAAGCACTAAAGGGGCCACTGTGGAATACCAAGCTAGGATTGCACCTCAACCCGAGGTTGATTGCATGCTAAACAAAGTGAAGGAGTTAACTTTGGAGGATGTTCCAGTGGTGAAGGAATATCCAGATGTCTTTCCGGATGAATTGCCTGGATTGCCACCAGACCGTGAGATTGAGTTTGTCATTGAGTTAATACCGGGCACCGCTCCTATTGCGAAGAGACCTTATAAGATGACAACGATTGAATTAGCCGAGTTGAAGAAGCAAATTCAGGAGTTAGAAGAGAAGGGTTACATTAGGGCGAGCACATCACCATGGGGCGCACCTGTGCTATTTGTGAAAAAGAAAGATGGTAGCATGCGCATGTGTGTGGATTACCGAGCGCTAAATGCAGCAACTATTAAGAATAAGTATCCCCTGCCAAGGATTAATGACTTGTTCGAACAGTTGAAGGGAGCACGTGTGTTTTCCAAAATAGATCTCCGATCGGGATACCACCAGTTGAAGATTCGCCCGCAAGATGTTCCAAAGACCGCCTTTGTTACTCGATATGGTCTCTATGAGTTTTTGGTAATGTCTTTTGGACTCACGAATGCACCAGCTTACTTCATGTATCTCATGAACAGCGTATTCATGGATTGCTTGGATAAGTTTCTTGTAGTGTTCATTGATGATGTTTTGATCTATTCCCGGAGTGAAGAAGAGCACGAGAAACACCTTCGAGTGGTTTTGGAGAGGCTAAGGGCTCATCAACTCTATGCCAAGTTTAGTAAGTGTGAATTCTGGTTAAAACAAGTGGACTTTCTAGGACATGTCATCTCAGCCGAAGGAGTTGCCATGGATCCAACAAAAGTGGAATCCAGGTTCAATAAAATAAGTATAGGTTTAATAACTCTTGCCACAAGGCATACATAGTGAAATGTCTCATGGCATTTATTACAACCAGAAACACAGCGGAATATATAAATACGTAGCGACTCCATATCAGCCACAGGCAGTCGATGTAGTCAACGTGTCCTCACTCCTCAGGATCATCATAATAGTCGTAGTTGACGCCCTCGTCTTCATAGATCTCTGTTGTTCAACAAAAGTATTGCCGTGAGTACATTACGTACTCAACATGCCTCCCACGGGGAAGGACCTAATAACTACATGTGGCTTCAAAGGAAGGCTGTATGGATCATTTGCGTAAAGCTAATTTTGTTTAACAAATAAAGCAGTTGGATAAAAGCAATTTTAGATGAAAACATGTTTATCTTCAGAACAACTTTCATCAAGTGAGGATCCTCGATCAACCCACGTCCTTCATAGGTTTCAAGAATAGGGGCAAAGAGGGAATAAGCAAGACAGGTCCTGTACGTCAAGAAAGATTCATGTGTCATCCATGACCGTGGACACGGCTATTCGAATAGTTTTACACTCTGCAGAGGTTGTACATTTTACCCACACGACACAATCCCGACTTGTTGCCACCAGTGGCCGCTGGTATAGTACTCCATTTGGTGTACCGGTAGGGGGATTGTGACGAGGTCTTTGGACTAGATCCCCCAAAGATGTGACATGCCCATCGGGTCTGGCGCACGGAACTGAGAGTACGTCCTCAAACCGGTCCCCCCATCTGTGCCGAGGATACTCCTTGTAAGGCAGCTATCCCATCTGCGGTACGGCGACATCGACACCTAAGGCTGGCTAGCTTACTTGACCAAGCCAGTGCCCATATAGCATGTGGCTGTACTGTTATCACAATCTTCAAATCCAAGACTTATTAGGCCTTATGCGGCACGGACGACTGATTGCCCCCTTCAACTTGTGAAGGGCAGCCAATCGCTCCTTCAATCCTTGATTCAGCTGTCGCCCGCACCAGTATTCAGATGGTAAGTTTCACCCAGAGTAGAAGAGGATAGAGAAGGTCATCAAGGGCCAACTGGCCTAGCTCAGCATTAAGTTTCAACTGTCAATGACTCGGAGGTCATTCAACAAGGCACCTATAGGGTGATAAGCATGGCTAAGCATTTCTACTCTACCGGAATTATATACTTCTACTTAGGTGACAAGCGGATCAGGGTAATGTGTCAATTGACATGCTAGCCACGAGAATTAAAATAGCATGCACATAGCAGCAATAAAACTCAATGCAATTGTGCAAACCATAGGATAAGTATGATCAAAGAAGGAGGCATGCCTTCGTTGTTGAGTTCCCCGTTTCCTTCTTCCTCGTAGTGCTCCTCTCCCGTACCGTCGCCTCCTACTCATAGTAACGGCGAAGCACAATAAATAACAAGCAATAAAATCCAATAACATCCAATGAAATGACAAAATAGGAAGGATTGGTAGAAAGATGTGGATGGATATGGAGATTTCAAAGGAGGTAGATCGATTGATGATGAGTAGAGGGATTGAACGGATTGGTTGGGTATAGGTTTATCCGGACTAAGTAAAACTCGGCCATCATGTCTAACATTCTAAATAGCAATATGCTAACTGAACTTTAATAGTGCCCAATACAAATACTTCGGCTAACTATAAAGAAAAGACAAAATAATGACTGACGTGACACAAACAAAAAACAATAACTATCCTATGCATTTGAACGACACGACTCAACATAGCATGGCAATACAAATTTACCCACAAATCAATATTTAGATAAAATCTAAATATTTATAATAGTTAAAACATCAACTATAGAATTTAACAACAAGCGTCTTAAAAGTCAACCAAGCTACTTTCTAAACAAACTCGTTAAGTTACAAAACATCAAACAATAGCACGATCCTAAAGAAATGCTAAAACATAATAGACTCAAATCATGTAGCATATAATTAAAATAATCTAGATACATTTGAAGCAAATGGATCAACAATAATCTAGTCATAGCATCATCAACTCTTGTAACAAAAATCATGCACATGATATAACTCACAACACCACCTAGACTCAATCAAACTAATTTAAACAATAATTCTACAATCGTTCCGAAACTAAACTGGAACATAAATATTGCTACGCATGGCAATATTATTTAGAAAGTACGCATGCATATACTATGTCTATGAACAAATAAAAATTATCGCACTTCACTAACATGCATCAAAATAATAATTGTACAACTAGTTCTAGAAATTCTATGACCAATTCTAATATATCCTAAAATCACTCAACAATATTTAGGACAAACCCTAAGCATGCTATGGACATGACAATAAGACATAAACAATTTTGCATGATTACTTATATAAAACATCATACACACTTAATAAAAAAAATAACACAGTTAAACATCTATTCAAACAAAACAATTAACTCGTTCCTAGCATCATCAAAACAACCTATGGGTTTAGCATTGGTTTTGGGTCACCGAGTAGTCGTTGGAGATGGAACCGGTGGTGTTGAGCGAGTGAGCGCCGGTGCGCGTCGTCGTCGTCGTCCGAACTCCGGTGATGAAGAGATGGTGGTGAGTGATGCTCCTAGTGACGAGAAGGCACCGGGACACGGATGGACATAACGGACGATCGGCGGGTGACGTCGATGTTAGTCCCGAATAGAGCAGCGGCACGGCTCCATTGTGCGCGCGGCCAATGATTGCCAACGACTGGGAAATGATGTCTAGGAGGTAGGCTTTGGCAAGGGGATTCTGTTGGTGGGAGGAATTGGACTAGGATGCTCATCTTAGGCGACGGTAGTCGAAGAATAGTAGAGATGGGGCTGTATTGCGGGGTGGATTACGAGTGATTGAAAAGGAATTGGAGGATGGGATGATGGGGCTTTTATAGAGGTGCTCCTGGCGCACGTCGTGACGCGAAGGGTCTGCCGAATGGTAGCCGGAGGAGAGAGATCAGGAGGTAAATGCCATTGTTGGGCCAATAACTTCATCAGTTACTTGCATGAGATTAAGCGCATCATGAGTGGAGCCATTAGACTGAACGGACTCGTCGTTGAGTGGGGAGTAAATCTTGTGTTGATGACGAATGGAAATGATGAAGGGATTAATGGGATTTGAAGGAAAAAGAAGAGGCAACCATGGAGGTTTCTTCTCTGTAACATGTACGTGCACGCGTGCGGGAGGAAGGAGAAGAGCCGAGCCGTCCGCTCGCTCGCTCACTCGGCTAGGCTGCTGGCCTGCTGGTTGGGCCTTGGGCCAAGTCTCTTTGGTGGCTAGACACAAAGAAAAAACAAAGAGAAGAGATGGCCCAGTGCATACGTGAATGTGTGTGACCAATTTTGGTGCAGACGTGCAATAGGTCAACAACGGCTAGGCTAGGATGCACGTATTGTTCAAGGACCAATAAAAGAAAGAGAAACTAAAGAAGAGAGAAGAAAAGAAAATCAATATAATATAATATTGATTTTTTTACTAGGATTGCTACAAGAGGAACCGAAACAAAGACAACTAAAAAGTCTTCAAGAATCCAAGAAATCAAAACAACAAAAAAAACTTAAATAAAATATTACGAACGAATAAATCGACTCAGGATATTACAGAAAATATTTTCCACCTGACATGTGCTAAATTAATTCCAAACAACTTGATATTAATTTGAGCAATATCCAAAATATATAATTAAAAATTACGTTGCAACATCCCTTGGCTTAAAAAAATGAACTCTCG
Organism: Triticum dicoccoides; assembly: GCF_002162155.2. Taxonomy (NCBI): domain Eukaryota; kingdom Viridiplantae; phylum Streptophyta; class Magnoliopsida; order Poales; family Poaceae; genus Triticum; species Triticum dicoccoides. The sequence continues at coordinate 465,294,930 of NC_041380.1, read as the reverse complement.
AAAAAAAATCAAGATGTTACAGCCCATCTCAAATGACCTTTGCGGGGGCTCCCAAACGAGTACTCCTTGATTAGTTGCCCCCCCTTCTATCATGTACTATTTTACAGGTCCAGTTTGTAGCGAAGGCCTCAACCCAAAATGAAATTGGCCCACCAAGATACGGAATAGTGAAGCCCAAGCATTCATCCCCTCAGCTCCTCCATCGGACGGTGATGAAAATTCATCTTTGGTTTTGGGGAAAAAGATCTTGTTCAACTCTTCTTCTTTTTCTCGTGGGAAAACTTTTGATCTACTCATTTTCAATCATAGCAGTATAAAGAGCATCAGAAATAAAAAATTATTGTTGGAGAATGTTGCATGAAAAACAAAAACAAAAATCTACGCACACGCAAGATCTATCCATGGAGATGGATAGCTATAAGAGGGGGAGGGCATCTTCATACCCTTGAAGATCGCTAAGTGAAAGCGTTTATCAACGTGGTTGATGTAGTCGTACACCTTCACGATACGTCCCGGTCAAGTACCGAACGTTTGATAGCAAACCGGGCATTCCTCCGGTATCCGGTAGTTGCATGATCTCATAGTCGAAGGAATGTGTATTTGACATTAAGAAAGCAATAACAATAAACTGAATGATCATATGCTAAGCTAACGGATGGGTCTTGTCCATCACATCATTCTCCTAATGATGTGACCCCGTTATCAAGTGACAACATATGTCTATGGTTAGGAAACCTTAACTATCTCTTGATCAACGAGCTAGTCTAGTAGAGGTTTACTAGGGACACGGTATTTGTTTATGTATCCAAACATGTATTTAAGTTTCCGGTTAATACAATTCTAACATGAATAATAAACCTTTATCATCATTAAGGAAAAAATAATAATAACCATTTTATTATTGCCTCTAGGGCTTATTTCCATCAATTATATCGAGCTCTGTAGACCACATAGCGACAAATACAAGCACTGAAGCAAAACGATGGCACACCGCCGTCAATGCCACTCCCTCACCAGAGTTGGGAAAATTTTGTTGTAGTAGAAAGTTGGGAAGTCGTCATGCGAACTGCTAAGGCCCCATAGAACCAGCGCATCCGGAACAACAACCGCCACTGATAAAGAGATGCGTAAATCAGAAGGATCCAACTTAAAGACACACGAACGTGAACGAACGAAGACCGGATCCGATCAGATCCACCAAAGATAAACGCCGACCGAATCCTTCAAGATCTGTTGTAGACACACCTCCACACATCCTCCGACAATGCTAAATGCATCACCGGGATGGGGCTAGGCGGGGAGAACCTTATTTCTTTTTCAGGGAGCCTCCGCCGTCTCACGTTTCCGAGTAAGTCACAAATCTTAACAAAACTAAAAAAACATCCAAAAACAGAGCCCTCTCGTCAACAAGGGTCGGGATTCACCGTAATCCCATGGCCCTAAGACTACAAGAGACGAGGCAGATCAGTGGTGCCACCTATGGGATGCATAAACCCTTATTGTTGTTGGCTTGACGCACGAGACGAAGCGTGTTCTTTCTAGCCCGCCCATGTATGGATAACACTAAGATTTTTGGTTTAGGATTTTTATAAAATGTTTTCATGCTGGTTTTCCGCATTTGTGCTTTTTCTGCTTGTTTTGATTAGTTTTTATTTGCCGTCTACATTTTACTTTTCCTTTTTTGTTTTGTTTCATTTTTAATAATCAGTAATATTTTATAAATTTGTGAATATTTGTTTTTCAAATTCGTGAATATTTTAAAAACAAGTGAAAAATTGTGGTGACCTAAAAAAATCAAGAATATTTTGTAAATACATTATTTTAAAATATATATTTAATGAACATTTTTTTTCAAATTTATGAACTTATATTAAATTTTGAATAAAATCAAACACGTGAACATTTTTTGATTTCATTCACTTCTTCCACACACTCACAATAAAATGATAGCCTTTTTTAGCCAAAAAAATGCAGCGAAAAGAGCGATGTACGAAGCTAAGTCGAGCGACTAATAATAGGAGATGCACAAGTGAACAAAAATCCACATCAAACTAAGCGGTGTAGCAAGCTGAGTCAAGCAAGCAACCGACGAGTGACCAAGCTATCTTAATGGGTCATGGCCCAGCGTGGTCTATAGGGCCATCTCCGCGACTTAAGCGCTGAATAGGAGCACCCCATCAACAACTCCTCTTAGCGATTCTCAAAAAAAAAAAACTCCTCTTAGCGCAACTTCTCGGAACTGAAGTCCCCTCTGGCATACCTAATTCGTGGTGGCATGCGCTCTACCAACCCAAGAGCCTGCCTGGCCATCATGGGGTAAGTCTATATCTCACCTCGCGCATGGAGCGTCTATAGCTCGCCTGCTGCGAGTCGGGAAGTCGTACTCGCCTACAATCATGTCGATTATGGCAGTTCGTAACAATATTGGGCGGTAGCTGGTAAGCCTTTTGTAAACTTTGCTCTCTTTTTTGCCATTTTTGAGAATAAAACACAAAAGTTCACCACTTTACTGTATCTAGGGCATATAATACAAAGAAACTGCTCACGTACTTTAAAAAATATCCATCTATTTTTATTAAATGCTATATGAAAAGAGTGTTAATATATTTTTGAAAAGTTCAACATGTGTTTAAAAATTTTCACAGTGTACTTTTACAATATTCATTGTGTCCTGTATCTTAAGACAATTTCTTCACTGGGTATTTAGAATTGTTTTCGGCATGCATTTAAAAAAACTCAAAGTATGTTTAGAAATGTACCATATTTTTAAACAAATATTTGAAAAGTTTTTCTAATGTGTGTTTATAAAATTTTCACCTACTTTTATGTGGTGACTGTCTATTATATAGAAAATTCAACATGTATTCAAACTATATTCCAACATATATTTTGAAAAATGATTAACTTATAGTTGGAAAAAACCAGTGTGTATTTAACAAATTAAAAGTAAAAAAATCAGAAAAGGAGAACAAAAAGAAAAAGGAAACAAAGAGTTTTCTTTTGAAAAAAAACAGGGAATGAAAAAAATAAAAAAGATCGAATCCCAACAAACTGATAGTCAGGGGAAAAAATCCATATAAAACCATCCAGGAAAAAAACAAAAAAAATGATTCCCTGCTTAGCTGGCTCCGGCCGATGTTCGTACAAGCAAAATAAGAAAGAAATGCAAAACTGTGGAACGTTGCAAAAAAAACTGTGGAAGATTGCAAAAAAACAAGAAACCGATAAAAATTGAGATAGAAAAAAAAAGGAAAGAATGAAAAAAGAAAAGGAAAATAGAAACCTAAAAAACAAAGAAAATAAAATCCGGGAAAACCGGGCGACTGAACGCAACGAAATCGACCGTCCGATACGCGCCCCGACAACCGTTCGATCCAACTACCGCGTGCGTGACTATTCCTGCAGCAACCGCTCTGTTTCAGAAATAAAAAAACCCTGTTTGCCATCCAGACACACCTGCGCGCAGCGCGGCGCCAGCCCCCGCCACCGCGAAAACCCTGCTGCCGGCGCGCTACAGGGAGTGAGGCCGTCGACGGCAAATCCTGCAACACAATGACGCACCACATCGCGCGGCGCATGCTGGGATCCGATGCAGATCAAGCAAGCCGCGGCCCCCTGCTTCGAGAACAGTTGTGGCCGTCGTTCTCAGCTCCGACCGCCGCCGGGGGGCTTCTGCCGTGATATGGAGTATCGCCGTGGTTCAC
>NC_041380.1:465272985-465290912 GCF_002162155.2 Triticum dicoccoides | reverse complement strand
CGACAAGATCAAATCAGGGCAGTTGGGTAAGTTTTTGAATCTGAATCCCTGAGCTGCGTGTCACTGTAATGTTGTAGATCCTATTTATCAGAAGCGGCCTGTTTGATTCATGGTGTGGTACCTAAAATAAAGTTTCAGAATTATGTGGGTGAAGCCAAGGCACAACCCTAAACCTCTGCCTCCTTCTTGTATCTCTGTAACATGTATCTGAAACATCTCATTTTTGTTGTTTATCAACAGAAGAAACACATAGCTAGTTGTTGTCTCTGATTTCAATTTTGTTTATGAATGGCATGGATTGCATGAATTTTTGAAACAGCAAAATACAACTGTTGATGCCATGTATGTGTCTATGCCATGTATCTATTGATGCATTGTAGATGAAATTCTGAAATTCCGGCAATTCTGAAAATTCTGAAACAGCAATATAACTCTTGATGCCTTGTAGATGAAAAAAGTGACTGTTGCACAACACCTGCTATATTTTACGAAAACAAAAACTTGCGCCTCATTTTAGGAAGCTGCGAATGAAGGGGAAGGGAGCTATGTCCAAAGGAACTTCTCTGTCCATGATAATGAAGATTCAGATGGTTTGTTGCATGTTGATGATGCGATGCAAGATGATTCGGATGATGGAGATGTTTCATCGCAGCCACTACCACCCTATGTTGGCAAGGTCTTTGACACAATTCAGGATGCAAAGAAATTCTACAATGACTATGCCTTCAAGTTGGGTTTTGGCACACACATATCTTCAACAAAGTACAACCAGAAGAAGGGACAGAAGCAAGAGATGCCGTAATGATCAAGAGGGTCTTTGGGTGTGTGCATGCTAGAAAAGCTGATAAACCGGAAACAAGTAGCACCTTGGAGACCATTGCAAACAGAAGCAAGCAACACCTGCAGGCGGCCTAATGCTGCTATGGATATAACAAGAAAATGCCAGAAGAATAGGATTACAAAATAATCCAAACAAATGTTTTCTTATGATCTGTTTTGTGGCCCTTGTGTCCTTTTGTGATGCTACATATACACATTGAGCGCCAAGCCGCTGGTTACTACACACAAAACATCTTTGGCAAGTTCCAGAAACAAGTCACTACTTCTACCGGCTACATTGTCAACTAAGACACCGAGTACCAAGGGCAAGGTCTCCTATTCAAGCTAACATCAAGCTCATATGAGAACCCAAAGCATTATTCCGTGCATGTTATGATCTATGAAGAGGTGTTTCAATGCAGCTGCCACTACTTTGAGATGAATGGCCTGGTTTGTGCCCACATAATAAGGGTGATGTTGCACCTCGATGTTCAAGTTATTTCGTAGTGATACTTGTTGGATAGGTTGTCTGAAGCAACAACAACAAGCATGGCCAGAACTGGGCGATTGCTGGACTTCAGACACCCCTCCACAAACAAACTGAAATAGAACTCCTTGTGTCGAAGGTTAACATGGCTTACCTCGAATGCATGTTGCAATGACGATGCTTACAAAATATCGGATGAAGCAATAAAGGTTCTTGAGCCTCCCTTCGCAGCATCGAGGAGAGGAGCACTGCCAGTACAACAAGCAGCACAACAGAGTGAAACACCACCACCAGCAGCAGCTGTCGTAACAGAAACATTGCATGATGACCTACCACAACCAGATATGCTACAGAACCCAGCTCGTGTGCCTAAGAAAGGGAGACCAACTGAAAGAGAAAAGAGGAAGAAGACTTTGGTAGAGCAGCGAGATGACAAGCTGAAGAAGAAGTCAAAACAAGAAGAGAAGAAGACAACGGCAACAGGGAAGCCAAAATCTGAAAAAGGAGTATTCGCTGCACATTCTGCAAAGAAGAAGGGCACAATGTGTAGACATGTGGACCACTCAAAGTTGCGACAGAGGCAGTGGCAGCACAACCTAAATGTCAATTCTGCTCAGAGGTTGGACATGATGTACCAAACTGTGTGTACTTGAGAGCGGTGATGACAAATGCTCCGAGAAATGCCCAAGCAACGCAACTCAACCTCTAGGAAAAAACTGCTCCAAGGAAATGCTCCATAAGATGTTTTTCATTTTCTTTTGCGCCTCACATTGTGCTTGAGGAACAAACATTCATAGTTTCCATTTTGCAACATTGATGATGTATTTAATATATATTTCCATTTTGCAAAAGCTATGTTACGGGAAAAACAGAGGAAATAAAAAGATCTCATATTCTTATGTGTGCCTGAAATTGATACCTATGTGTGCCTGAAAATAGAGGAAAACAAAGCACTATCCTGCAAGAAAACAGACAAGAAAGGCTCACATTTTGTATCTTGAAATAGTTTTGAATTTGTTGTTTTCTTCATTTTGTCCTCCTTACAATATTTTTGTTTTCATGTTGAAAAAACATGTTTCCAATACTTGAAACATCTTGTGTTTTGAACAGTTTTTTGAGGTCTGATCCAGAACATGAATGATGCTTTCAGCAAATGTTGACATATTCTCACTATTGCTAAGCACATTTTGTCCTCCCTCCAATAATTTACATACATACATGATGATGCAAGATGGTTTCAGTTAAAAAAATGAATTGTTTCAGCAATATAATGCCAGTAAATATACATGGCGCATGAAGTATGATTTCACTGTTTCAGCACAAAAAAAACCCAATGAAAACAAAAATATACCAAGCTGCAAAAAAGGCCAATCATTTTCATTACCAACTCTCCATCAATCTCTAGTTCACATTCACATGGGTCAGCATGGATCAACATGGATGGTGCTCCAGCATTTCAAAACAAACTAAAAAAAGGAAAATAAGATATGCCCAGCATGATAGATGCTCCAATCTTAAGTTCAACAAAAAACATCTAGATAGCTCCGGCATGATACTTGCTGTTTTCAGTTACATAAATGGATGTTTCGGACACATGGACTCACAAAATAAAAAAAATAAAAAAACTAAGCTAGCGAGTTTGTGGTCTGATTGTCATCTTCTACGAGCTTCTCAGCAGTTTATGGAACTCTTCGGCTGAGTTGAGAGTGTTCTGAGGGTGCTTGAAAAGCTTTGGTGCTACAAATGTTCGAAAATTGAGCAACGACCTCGTGTCCTGAGCATAGAAAAAGCAGGAATACAAAAAATGGAAAATATTAATATTTCGCGCAGCCGCTTTGCCGACCAATGAGTTTGGAAGATAGGCCTGCTGCGAAACAAGAGCAAAAATGAAAACATGAAAACCATCAGCAATGCATGTCTACTTATCAGAGAATGAAAAGTATTGAAGCAAAAGTTGAAGATTTCATATATAACTGCAGATAAAATGCAGGTTTGAAAGAACATTAGCTAATCCAACTAATTTCAGATAAACATGAGCTAAAGATTCATGGAAAAGTATTGGAACAGTAGCTAAATTTTAGAGAAAAGATATATGTAATTTCAAAAGCAAAAACTGAGTTCCCTGTGCTATAAGCTAGCAGTACAAACATTTCTGTAGTTTCAGAAACATAACCTACAGACATAACCTACAAACTAGTTTCAGAAAGGTAAGTTTCTCTGAAATTTAGCTGTTGTTTCTCTGAAATTACATATATGTTTCCTTCCCTTCTCTGAAACTACATATATGTTTCTCTGAAACTACAAACTGGATGACTGCATGAGCTACAGAAGCTTTGAAGTAAAAAGAAAAATCCTGCATCACTAGTTTCCTGCAACACTTCAAGTCTGTACCACTAATTCCCTACAACACATCAAAATCCTGCATCACTAACTTCCAGGTAAAAATGCTACAGAGGTTTTGAGCTACAAACATTCAGAAAAGGATATCATCAGCTACAACACATCAAGGGGATAGCATGAGCTCCAGCAGCAGCAGCGTATTCTGAAAGTCAAATCAACAATCTACACATCTACACCACCTATATCATCTACATCATCCACCTCGGCGCCGACGACGAGAGCATCTCCCTATGTCGTAGCACCGCTACAATGAGCTGCAAAAATTCAGAAACTAACACAAAAATGAGATCATGCAACTTTAAGATCTCTCTGCATCACAACATAAACTATGAGCTTCACAAAAAATAAAACAAAGGGGATCCTACAGAAACTGTGTGCTCTGAAAATTTAAAAACACACAAATGGGATCCAATGCACAAATTTCCAGCAGAAGAGGATCTAGTGCACAAATTCGTATCACAACATAAACTATGAGGTTCATAAAAATGAAACAAGGGGATCCTACACAAACTGCACGCTCCAGAAATTCAGAAACACACCTATGAGTTTTCAGAACTATGCGCTCCAGTGCACAAATTTTCAGCAGCATAAAAACTGAAAGAAAAACGATCCTAAAACTCGTTGTCGCGTCGTCGAACTACCTACAACGCCGCCGAACTACCTACAACCGCTCTGCTCCTTGTCGCGCCATCGTCTCCATCATGGTGACATGCCATTTTTTTGAGGAAAATGAACTATGAAGGTAGCTAAAACTAACTAAAAGGGACTTATGGACGCCACTTCTTTGCCATTTACATCCCCACCGGCCCACCTCCTCCCAGCGAATCGTTCGCCAACTAAGAGGGTCCTATTTCGGTTATGTTTTGTTTCTTTTAACAGTTCCCTACTAAAATCAAACAATCTGCATCCAAATTGCCAAGATCTAGAGTTGATTCTAAGAAAAACCTCCAAACTAGGTGAGAGCACGTTCGCTAATTTGCAGCAGCAAATAACTAAACTACCATTTCAGCAACCTAACACACATATCCAATGCAACAAATGAACAAGTTCGCTCGTTTATGCTTCCATCTCAGCCAGCAAAACCAGACAAACAAGATGCTCCAAATCAACAGTCCAGTTCATCAGGACGCCAACAGAATGCCTTCCAGTAGAACAGCAGCCGCAATAGAATCACATCAACAGTTGAGGAACACAATCCAACCGCACAAGGAAACCTACAATTCTGACGCTGTTCCGTTCCTTCGGGCAAATGCATTCTCAAGAAATCGAACAGGGAAGCAAAATCAATCAGTGCTGAAAAATCCGCGCTAATTTCCGGCCGCCACCCATCTTTCCGGAGCATCTTGTTCGGGGGGAGGGGGGGTGGTGTCCGATCCATACCTGTCGGCCACCGCCGAACCCGTCGACGTCGTCGCCACCGCTGAGGATATGCGCCGCCGCCGTCGCCCATGCCGCCCAACGCCCTGCGCCGCCCGCCGCCGCCGCCTCCCGAATCCAGCCGCGTATCCCTAGCCCTCTTAGAGACAAGAGTCGATAGAGCTGGTCAGTTGCAAGAATAACTGTATTGAAACAATGGCTCTGTTTCAGAAACGCACGCGTGTCACGCGGAAGCGGGGAGGCTGTCCTCCGTCCGATCAACAGACGATCTGACGGACGCTTAGCCGGCGGATGCCGCATGAGTGATCGGTCGGGTGAAGGAGAGCTTTTCCCATTCTGTTTTCTTTCTTATTTTTTCATTTCTTTGTTATTTTCAGGTTTTCATCTCTTTTCTTTGATTTCTACTGTCATGTTTTGCATCGGTTTTTTCGGCTGATTTTGTCTGTTTTCTTCTTTATTTCCTTTTTCATTATTATCTTATCGTTTTCTTCAGTTTCCTTTGTTTCCTTTTTAGGTTTATATTTATTATTATTATTTTAAACACACGTCTACTTTTTGATGCACAATGTACACTTCTTCAATACCGCATGAACATTTTCATACACATTTAATATTTTATCATATGTTATTTACATTTTTCATAATACATGTTTTGATATCTACTTTTTTCATACACGGTGCATATTTTCTGTATACAACAGGAACATTTTTACACACATTTAACATTTTCGGATACATAATTAACATTTTGTAAAATATATCTTTTCAGGTCTACATTTTGTGAATACACATCGTACATTTTAAGTATCTATAAGAAAAACGATTCTTATACACTGCTATTTTATTTCTTTTTCAGGTTTATTTGTGTTTCTTTCAGTTCTTTTTAACACATACTAGTTTTTTTTACTCCCTCCATTCAGAAATACTTGGTTCAAATTTGAAGTAAAACAACGACAAGTATTCTGGAGTAGAGGGAGTACATTTTTTTGTATAAGCCTGCATATTATTTCCTACATGATGAACAATTTAATAGAAAAATGTATATCAATTCAAATACATATACTGATTTTTTCGAATGCATGTTTAAATATATTTAATTAAACATTGGACATTTTGTAATTGCTTGAAAAAAATTGGTAGTACGTGTACATATATTACAATATATACTTAATTTTTGGAAATGCCCCAAACAGTTTTCTTTTGAAAAAAAGATTATTTCTAAGAAATATGTACATTTTCTAAATGGTACGAAATATTTTCTTGATTTAAGAAAACATTTTTTACACAGTATAAATTGTCTTGTCAAAATTTGACATACATTTGTTAAAATACGGAAATATTTTTAAGTTGGCAGGAACATTTTTTAGTGCTATCAATTTTTTTAGAAGTTGTTCAAACATTTTTTTAACACTGCGATAAGATTTTCTGGGAAAGTGTGGTGAACGTTTTTAAACTTAAACAATTTTTTCTATTTTATATAAATATAACCATACATAATAACTTTAAAAAATAGCGGTAGGGAGTCACTGCTCCTTCCGTGGGGCGGCGCAATTAGGCCATAATATGCGGGTTTTAGCATTTATGTTCATGGGAGCGTGATTAAGGGGAGCTCCTAAGTGGTGCCTTAAGCAGGACCTCCTATTTGCCGCCTTTTGCGGCAAACTGCCATGATTCGCACATGGCATAAGTGACAAGGGCCGGCCCATTTTACACTAGCGCACTATGAAAAATCAATAAAAAAACTGCCAAAGATGGGAATCGTACCCGCGCCCGCGGAATACAAGAACTGCACTCATACATTGTTCACATGCAAAATGCTTCTGGGAAGAAGCATATGCTTAGTTTGGCCTCAGATTGTCTCGTCTTCATCCTGACTCATGGGCGCGGGATATCACATGTGACCCTCGGTTTACTGATCATGTGGTCTATCTGGCACTCCCGGAATTGGATCTAGCACGGCGAAGAAGGGAAGAATCCTACGGCGATGATCAGGGCTACCAAGGAGGCGATTGCCCTCCTTCATCTTCCACGCCGAGATGCGATGATTTTGCATGGTTTTGGTTGGAGACCACCTGATGAGGGACTCGTCAAGATCTCCACGGACGGTGCCTTAAATTTGGCAGATGGCAGGGGTGGTGCGGGAGGGGTGGCTAGATCCTCTTCGGCGCTCCTGGGAGCATGGTGCAAAACATATTTGAGTATTTCTGATCCCTTGATTATGGAGGGTTTATCACTGCGAGATGGAGTTCATTTTGCTTCACTTAGAGGATTCTCGCGTGTGGTCATAGAAACCGATTGCTTGAAGATGGTGACGCTCTAGAACACTCACCACAATTCTCGGTCAATTGTGGCTCCTTTATTGTTAGATATAGGAGAGCTATGTAATAATTTTACTTTATTTGATATTCAGCATGTAATCAGGTCAGCTAATGTTCCGGCGCATCTTTGTGCAAAGCGCGCTTGCACTCTGAATGTGACCGATAGCTGGCTTGAGGAGACTCCTGACTTTTTGGTGACCAGCCTTTTGGCTGACTGTCCCAAGAATGCCTTCATATGAAATAAAGCTCTCTGGTTTCCCTGCAAAAAAAACTCGGAAAGTTTGCAATGCGGTACCCAAAGAAATGAAACGCAATGACAAAATGTGTGCGGTCTTGCAAAGAAAAATCCATATATTTCCTGAAAAAATGCGATTCCTTTTCTAAATGACGAATATTTATAAAAATAGGACCAAAATTTTAAAATGACGAACAATCTTAAGAAATATAACATTTTTCAAAAATAATTAACATTTTTCTTAAACCGGAACAATTTTTTGAAATTCCAAAATCAAACTTGGAAAGGCGAATATGAAACTCCCGAACAAATTTCGAAAACTAGAACATTTTCCTAAATTTGTGAACAATTTTTGAAACTATAATTATTTTAAACTCCTAAAAAAATGAAAACATGGACATTTTTTAAAAATTTGTGAACAATTTTTATAATCAGAACATTTTTGAAATTGTGAACAAATTTTGTGAATCCTAACATTTTTGGAAATTGTGAATTTTGTTTGAAAAGAAGAACATTTTTTGAAATTCCTGAACATTTTTTGGACATTGTGAACAATTTTTGAAAAATAGAACACTTTTTGAAATTACTAACAATATTTGAAATTTTTGAACAAAATAAATAGGAAAACGAAAAAACAATAAAAAGAAACACAGAAAATAAAAGGAACAAGAAAAACAAAAAAATAATGAAAAAAGGAAAAACTGACATGTTTTTAAAAATCATGAACATTTTTCGAGTTAATGAACATTTTTTGAAAAATGACCATTTTTAAATTTCAAACATTTTTCGAGTTAATGAACATTTTTTGAAAAATGACCATTTTTTAAATTTCAAACATTTTTTAAAGGCAAGAACATTTTCTTAAATTTAAGAACAATTTTCGAACATGAACTTAGTTTAAAAAAGATAAAATAACCTTGAAAAGGGAAAAAGAAAAAAGTATCAGAAAACGAGAAAAAGAAAAAGAGGAAACCGAAACAGAAAAAAGCCCAGCAAAAAAAAGGGTTTAGGGAACGTTCTAGAAGGTTCCCAAAACCGGATGGCTAGGTGCGATTATAAGCTCAAAAACCGGGCCGGCCCATCGCGTCGCTGCTCGGTCGCTCGCCTATGCGAAGCGCCGGCAGTTTGACGCAAAGAGCGTCAAATAGGATTTTCCGCCTTAAGCGCCACTGCGAGCAACCGGCGCCCACGCGCGCCCCCTTCGTGAGCCGGCCCATTAAACCATCGCTCCCTCGCTTTGCTCCCGCTTCGCTTCTATTGTAGTATTAAAGTAAATGAGACAAAGAAGAGACACAAATGATCCTCTTAGATCTATTGCAATTTGGGAGACCCACTTATATACATGCTGAAAGGGTGTGTTAGGGAGTCATTTGTTCCCTAACAGACACCTCCTGGGAGGCATCCCTCCCATATAATTGATCACATGTTTTTATTTCTCAACACTCCCCCTTGATCAATTCATCATATGTATATTGCAAGCTGAAAACTCCTCCAAAAACCCTGTGGGAAAAATTGAGGAGAAAATCTTATAATAATATGCCATCGAAAACTCCTTTAAAACCTAGTGGGAAAAATATAAGGAGAAACCAATATGGGATATATCCGCACTTGTATTTATATTGTCTCGTTAAAAACCTTATATGAGAAACCATCGTGGAAAACCCATAAAAGGAAAAAGAGTACTATATGAGTGATTTGAGGATCACCAATGGGTTATAACTTGGGATTTTACTCCTCCTGAACTTTGCAAACCTCAAGAATATCTCATACCAATTCCACGAACCTAGTTCTGGAATATAAACATTGATAGAGATATTATGAATATCACAATAATCTGTTTGCATATTATCCTATTACATTTCTGTAATTCACAAGGATAAATATAACCCATAAGCAATACAAGTGACATTATGTTGGAAGATAATGATAATCTCCACATAATTTCACATATGGCCAATCATTCTATGAAGTCATCCATATTTTGTGATGCTTCAAATAAAATAGAATGATTACTGGAAGGACTCGTTTAGAGTCTATTCTGAAGACTTCCCTCAAAATACTCTTCCAGCAAACCCAATCTTTGATATAGCATTGTGGGATCAGATAATTAGCCACTATCAATATATCAAACCATGGTCCCATCTTAATTTTTCGGATGAGATTGATCAAGACCCTTTGTGCCCTGGATATATCTAAGGATATTCCGTACACAAACCTTATACCTTTCGGGGAACTGCACTCAATAAATTGCCAACAATTATAGTGCCAGACCTGACATATTTTGCAAGATATATGAGTGCTTTGATGGTATTTAGATATGGCAATTCATGCTCCACTATCACTTCACCATCTCCCCTATGTCTTAAGGATTTGTATCCCATATTAGGTATAATATGACCATATGTGTCTTTAATATAATATATCCATATTGAACTTCTCCAATACTTTCGGATATATGAAGACTGATATCTTACGGAAATATGCTCAAGTCATAAACTTAGCTTAATTTGGCTTAACCCAAATATCCGTATTAAGATGATTGTGTGTATTTTATGTCTTATATAGACTTTGATGATGTTGCAGGATTTCCGCGGCCACCTATGGGACCGGGTGGCCCCTTGTTGGTTCGGCAGGGGGGATTGCGCGTTGCACAAAGATCAGACCAGCGTACGGCAGCACGGCAGAGAGCACACAAGCGATTTACCCAGGTTCGAGCCGCCCCGAGGCGTAAAACCCTACTCCTGCTTTGGTGGATTGATGGTGGAATGAGCGTGGTGATGCATAGTACACTTGCCCGGCAAGGTTTGTCTTAGGGCCGCAGCGTCTACGCGCGTATGGTGGCTTGGGGTTGTCAACTTTCTAACCCTCTAACCCTTCCTACGAGTGCCATGGGCCTACTTTTATAGATTAAGGGGTCACCACAGTGGCAAAGTGGTCATTATCAACTGATATGATAGCAAATAGTGCTATCATACCTAACTCTGCGGGCTGACAGGGTGCATTAAATGTGCCACTTAGTGTCACATCACTGGGCGCCCGGCAAGGCCTGCCGGTCTATCTCGCTAGCTTCACACATGTTCTATTGACACGTAATAGGACGGGTGTCATCTGTGGGCTTGTAGGAAATGGCTGCCATGTGGCGAATGGCTGCCACTTAATCATCTTGCGGCTTGACACCGCACTGATTGATAACGTGAGTCGTGCTAGAGTGGTTGGTGGGGCTGTTCTGCCCCCGCGAGCCCCGGTAGGCTCTGCAGGGGAGCCTCAGCTGCTTGCTTCTGGTGGTGGCCTCGCCCCTTGCCGGGCTCGCCTGCCCGGCAAGGGAGGCCGTTCACTTGCCGATATCCTGCTCCTTAGGCTCAATCTTGGTCCTTCTGAGCTACATGTTGGTTCTTCAAATCTCTTGGCTCTTCAATCTTTGACTTAAGCTGGTGCTTCAATCTTAATCTTGTGCCTGTGCATAGTTGGTCAACAGACCCAGGGTTTGTTGCACCGACAGAAGCCACCGGGCCTGCCCCGAACGCGTTGCTAAGTGTCGTCAGGGTAGATCCTAATAAGTGCACAGGCAGGATCGCCGAAGGGGTTAGCCCCTTGAGCTCCCCTTTGCTGCTTCATTAGTCTTGATTTCGGGCCAGTTTCCGGTTTCCCCGTGGGGTCTTCTAGCTGGGCGCCGGCGTCTTCTCTGCCGGTGCCTGTGCTGGAGCCCCTCTTCCGGTGCTGGAGGTGGTGACCAGGGGGCTGTCGAGGTGCTCCACACGTCTTACTCCTTCGCAGCCTCGCCACTCCCGACCTTGTCGGGCTGGGCTCGCCAGCTCCCGACAAGGATCGGGGTGGCGTTGTGCCAGCGATGTGCTCGTCCTCTACTCTTCCCACCGCAATACCTGGATAAGAGGGACAAGGAGAGGAGTTTACGGAGTACTTATCCTTTTTCAATCTTAAACCTGTAGGCAATTGCCAAATTTTAATTCAAATAATGTAATCTCTCGAGTCCATCCCTGTGTTCTGTAATGCTTGTACTTGTGTTAGCATATGAATGAAAAATATGAACCTTGTCGACAACTGAAAGTACATGTAGTCCCCATGTGTGGTTTTGGTAATTAATGATAATCCTTATGGACTAATGTTTGCATTGAGATATACATTTGAAGGTTAGTCCCATTGGAAAATGATTGAAGAATAACGGAAGACAACTCCTTTGAAGCAACAATTACATTGAGATGATCAAAATGAAGTTCATTGGAGTATCTTAAGGGTTTCCATGCTTAGAGCTATGGTTTGAGCCATAATGGATCAAGATCTTAAAAGGATGATTTTAATGATGAATTCTAGGAGTGGCTCAAAGATATGAGCATAATGGACTCATGTGCTGTGTCATGATTGATCAAGTATTCAAGCAAGCTATTCAAGTGAAGAATTCAATATACCCTTCAAGACATCAAGATTAAACATGGAGTAGAGATATAGGTTGACCAAGATGAAGCTCAAAGATCGAACTCTAAATGGTCAATACATGAGCGCAAACGATGCACCACATAGGATCTTGTGGTATGATAATAAATTATCAATTGCACTCTGTGTACTAACCCATACTATGTGTTGTCTATATTTTTGAGGGTTAGGTGATTCTCATGGGCTCGCATCGAGAGAGAGATTTCAAGTGTCTATGAGAGGATGACATCAAGTGTTGGTGATCATGGTTGTTAAGGGCAAGTTCAAGATAAACATCCCAAAGGATTACATGCTTGAAGCTTGTGGATGATCACATGATGGACAAGTGAAGATGAATACAAAGAAAAGCTTCCCACATTGTGTACGGGGAGAGACTTGAAGACTTCACCAATGTCTTGCCTTCATCTTTAGCCAAGAATAAACATCAACATCAATATGAAGTGAACGGCTCATGTCAAAGGTATTAGTTCCTTTGACGTTAGTGTTGTGGAGTGATGACCACCAAAGAAACATATACACTCAAGAATGGATTCTCGATAGCTATGTAGTGTAGCTCTTTTATGATTCTTGAGTTATAGGGATCCCGCACTATTAAGAGGGGATCAAAGGGGTTTGTGATGGATTTGCTCAAGTCAACATCTTCTCTACACAATTCCACTCCTATCCTATATACCAAACAAAATCCAAAGCCAAATAGGTTTCCCAAATATATGATAACACCTTTGCATATTTGGCATCCTACATTTTGATTGATCTTGTATGGTTCTATATGTGAGGACCTGGGGTTTTTCCATAGCTTCAAAACGAGCCCAAGATCATCAAAATCGGAGTTCGTATGAAAAAGTTATGCATGCTTTACTTTCGGTATGCTGGCTGTTTTCTGCGGGTACGGAAGTTCCGGGCCGCCCGGAAGTTCTGGGGGCCGGAAGTTCCGGGCAAGTTCCGGGGAAAGTTCCGGGTTAACCAGAGAGTTTGCACATATCTGGTCCAAAGGGAGCCCAGAAGTTTCGGGCCTCCTGGAAGTTCCGGGGGCTAGAAGTTCCGGGCAGATTCCGGACCAAGTTCCGGGCTAACCAGAAAGTTTGCACATATGTGTCCAATAGCTGGCCCAGAAGTTCCGGGCTTGCCCAGAAGTTTCGGGCTGCGTTTTTCTGTGCATAACGGGCAGATTCGGTGGGGCACTATATAAGGCACCCTTCTTCCCCATCGAGTCAGGGCTTTTGGATCTGAGATTTCCCCATTCTTTTGAGCTCTATCCTCCTCCCCCAAGCCTCAAAACTCCAATCCATTTGGGGGGGGGGGGACTATCCCATGGATCTAGGGTTCATTTGTTGACCTCCTCCATTGTTCCTCTCCTCTCCCATCCCTCCATATCATTAGTTGCTTTTGGTGGGATTTGAGAGAGAGGGATTTGAGCCTTCTCATGCTAGACCCTGAAGAGATTTGTGAGAGTTCCTGAGAGAGATTTCATCCAAGCATACACCCACTCCTCCTCTCTCTTTTGACCAAAGAAATTTGTGATTTGAGCAAGTCTTGAGCATTTCCCCCTTTGTCTTGTTACTCTTGGAGGTTGGAGACTCCTAGGCGGTAGGAGTGCTCCGGTGAGGAATCAACTTGTGATTTGTCCCCCGGAAAGTTTGTGAAGGTTTGGAGGCCACCTCAAGGTCTACCACTAGTGGTTGGGAATCACCTTCGTGGTGATATCTCAAGGAGAATAGGGTGAGCCTTCGTGGCATTGGTGTGCCTTCGTGGTAACATCCACCTCTCTAACGGTGACTAGCTTCCCTCCAAGGAAGTGAACATCGGGATACATCCTCGTCTCCGTGACTTTGATTATCCCTAACCCTAACTCCTTACTTGTGGTTTACTTTGGTCATTTGACCGTGCATTCACTATATCTTATTGTCCTCATTATATTGTGGTGGTTCATTATATTGTGTTGGCCATTTCCTTGTAGAGATTATTTAGGCCTACACTTCATATTCCGCAATTCATACTTGCTACTGTTGATATACTTTGTGATTAGTGTGAATTACTAACTTGTGTCATACACTTCCATATATTGTGATATTGCTCAAGTAAATTTGTGTAACTTACTTGAGTTTGCTTGTATCATTCAATTCCATATATTGTGATACAATTTGTGTAAGCTTGTATTGCTTACTGGTGGTTGTGTGTATTATTCATTTCCATATCTCGTGATATACATTGAGTAAGTTTGTGTGACTTACTTGTGCTTACTCATATCCTCGTTAGTCTCATCTTGTTTATGCTAAGTTGTTGGTGCACTTAGTGAGCCTAGTATATTTAGCATTTGTGCTTTAAAAGTATCCGCTTAGTTTATTTCCGCATTAGGATATAGCCAAATCCATAAAAGATTTTAAAACGCCTATTCACCCCCCTCTTGGCGACATCGTGGTCCTTTGAATTGGTATCAGAGCTAGGTCTCTCCTTATTAGGCTTAACCACCTAGAGAGTAACGATGTCGACTAGTGAACTAGTGTACGATGACACATTTTGTTTTAATGGCACAAATTACATTATGTGGAGATTACGCATGCTTTGTCACTTTTAGGCCATGGGTCCAAATGCTTTGCGGATTGTGGTTGTAGGGAATTCAAATCTAAAGGATGGACAATCTCCATCACTTGATGATATGCATCTTGAGTGTGAAGCTTTAAGTGTCATTCACCAAGATATAACCTTCGAGGTGTTCAAGTCAATCTCGTCTTGTTCGTTGGCTCATGAGGCTTGGACCAAAATTGAAGATATATATGGTGGGTCCAATCTTGATGAAGACAATATTATTTTCGGGGAGTTAATGGAGGAGTTATCCACCTTTTTAAATCATGAAGAACTCTCTATTGCTTCCACCTCCAATTACTTGGACACGTTAATATCTTCCACTTCACCAACATGTGGCATGCCACAAGGTAATGACATGGTGAGTGAAGAAATATCGTGTGATGATATGCTTGATCTCCCATGTTGCCATGATAGAAATGCTTTGGTTTCCTCTAGTTGTCCTATGACTAACCATGTAGAGGAAATCAAGAAAGATGAGACATGCTTGATTGATGAAGAACCCTCTTCTCCAAAAGAATCATCATCAACCCCCTTTGTTCACATGTGCCTAATGGCAAGAGGTAATGACGAGGTATCATCTTCTCTTAGTGATAATGATGATAGTTGTAATGAGGATGATGATGATGACTTGACTCAAAATCTCTATGAGATTGGGAAAACTCTTCATAGAGCTAAAAATAACACTTATAAAAGGTTCCAAGATGTTCTTGCTTGCTTTCAAAAATGTAATGACTCATTTCTTAACGAGCAAGCAAAAAGTGAACAACTTGAACATGAACTTTCTAAGGCTCATCAATGTCTTAGTGATTTGAGGTCTTTAAAAGAAGAGATTGAAGTTACTCATTGTAAACTTAAAGAGGATTTTGAGCACCTTGACCTTGGCTACAAGAATGTCAAAGGAGAGCTCACCAAACTTTCTTAGTCTCATGGGGAACTTCAAGCTACTCATGCGGAGTCTCTAGTTTCTACATGCTCATCTCATATTGATAATGATGCTTGTGCTACTAACTCTATCTTGTGTGAAGCATCGATATTAAAAGAAAATGTTGAGCTTAGGACAACTTGATTTGCTAACTAGCAATTATGGGAAATTGGAAGAAAGTCACGAAAAGCTCTCGGGCACTCATGAGGATCTTCTAATCTCTCATGATGGGCTAAAGTTTGCTCATGAGGCTATGGTCACCAAGGTAAAATCGTATGAGTCTCATGTGGATATTATCACACCTTCTACTCGAAATACCTTATTGCCATGTGCTAGTCCTTGCAATTCCTCTCTACATGATATTGATACATCTTGTGATGAATTGCTCACCATGCCTTGTTGCTCTAACAAGGAAGCTTCTATTTCATCTAGTTCTTTTGTTAATACTAACCTTGTAGAGGAAAATAAAGAGCTCAAGGCCCAAGTCACTAGTTTGAAGAAAGACTTGGAAAAATGTTGTGATAATATCATGAGTGTGCAAAAGGACCCTCAAGACAAAATAGGACTTTATTTCATCTCCAACAAGATGAAGTCCAAGAACAAGAAGAAGGGACAAGATCAAGTCAAGAATCCGGCCAACATTATTTGCTTCAAGTGCAAGAATGTTGGACACCATGTGAGATCTTGTCCATTGAAGAATAAGGCTTCAAGTGTGAAGCATAAAGGAAAGTGGCCTCAAGTTCAATCTCAAGATAATGAAAGGCCTCTCCTCATGCTTAACCAAGATAATGTTCTCTAAGTTGAGAAAGTAAAGAAGAAGAGAAAGGGGAGCACATGTTGCTATATTTGCCATGAGAAGGGACACATATCTTCATCATGTCCCAACGGTAATGTGTCTAAGCCTCCAATTATCCATGATAATTATTCACTTAGGAAGGATGTTGATGGTAATATGTTTGCCAAGTATGTTGGTACCCAAAGTGGTTTGAAAGTGGATAAGACCATTTTGGTTGCCAAGCCTATTGTTACTAACTTCTTAGGACCCAACGTGGTTGGGGACCATCGAGCTCAAACTTGATCAATAGGTGTGTGGAGGGCATTGGAGACGTGGCTTGTTCATGAAGAAACATTATTCTCACCATTCATTATGGTTCAAACCAAGTCAAGTGAATTATCATCATATTTGTCATTCCAATGCTCCTCGTGGCGGTAACTTGTATTTGTATTATCTACATTGAAAGTTACTAGCCCCATGCATGTTTAGGTTTTGTACCTAGCATGTGTTTTTATATGTTGTGTCTCCTAATATGCTTGATTTGTGTTATCTAGCATGTGTAGGTTGCAATGCATGTCATATATTTGTGTGTGTAGTCTTGAGCCTTTATTGCTTCATTAGTTGAATCTTCCTTGTTTTTTGAGATATTAATGGATTATCACATTATGGGAGAGTGTTATGCTCTACGCACATCACAAACCTAAAATGTATATATATATATATATATATATATATATATGGGATACCACCTAGTATTTATAGTGCAAGATTAATTATCTAGTCACTATGTGGTATGTCAAGTTCATTCAAAACTCAAATTCTCATCCATTGATTATCTTTGGCTGGATTTCATATGCCTCTTATGTATAATGCATGGATCATCACATTATGGGGGAGTGATATGCTTTGTGCATATCACAATCCTTGTTAATATGAACAATTGAGGGAAGCCACTTAGAATTTATATTTGAGATTATCTTATATCTCTGTGGCATGCAATGCCTTGTTTACATATGGCATTCTCGTGTGGTTTTGCCCATGGTTATCTTAAAAATAATATTTGGAAAATCATTTGATTAAAGCTATTCCAGTTGTTGCTTTGCATGATGATCTTTCTAATTGGAATGTTAATAAGTTGCTATCCAAGCATTGTGTTTATTTCTAAAACTCTCATGTTATGATTGTGTTAGTATAGATGACCATGTACTTATTTGATTTCTACACCGAATGATAACTCGAAATACCATTTTGTTCGAGTTCATCTAAATGATTTGTATGGAGTTATGGGAGTTTGTTATCTCATTGCTTATAGCGTGCTATATCTACTTGAGTGAGATATTCCTATGAGTATGTATGCAATGCATATCTTATATGCTCATTGGTTTTCCTTGGTTCATATGTTGAGCCTTGTGTGCTATCATATGTTGATTTGTCACTTTGATTCATTTTGGACAACATGAATGCCGAGTGATGTTATTGGAAGTATTAACGGTTATGTGTTCATTTGTCCAATTTGTATCTCCCTGGATTTTGGTTGGCTTGTGCATGCATATTTACTA
>NC_041380.1:465243778-465272644 GCF_002162155.2 Triticum dicoccoides | reverse complement strand
ATCAAATTCTTAATAGCTAAGATGTGCATGAAATTCAAATTCATATCGATATGCACATACTTAAGTGGTTTTACCCTATGTGTTGTAGTTATGCTAACTACTTCGGACCCAATAAGTTTGGGGACCATATTGTACTTAAAATGTTTTAGATACATTTGAGAAGCATTGGGTGCTTGGCTTATTCATGAAGGTGGTGGCACTACGAGGAAATTAGAGCCAAGCTTGGACATTTTATTGATCTACGACTTCATACCAATGCTATCTCGGTAACAAGTATTTACTTCATGCATATATATAGAAATGGGGGTCAACCTTGTTTAGGTTGCATCATGGCATGAATTTCTTGACTCGTTCCTATGATACTTGTTTCCTTTCTCAAAGCATCCCAACAATGATCTCTTGTTGCTAGTTGTGATGTCTTTGATGGTTGTGTGTTTGGAGTTCATTAATATACAATAAGATTATATTAAGCCATGTGCTATGCCTTCAAGCAAAGATCTCATTGGTATATTTTATGACTCCCGTTTGGATATCTTATTCTTTCCTTTAGTAACTATTTCATGTGTACATCCTTCTTTGTGGAAATCATCTACATAGAATCTTATACACATGAGAGAAGTTACATCTCTAGTTGATATCCCTATTCTTTCATGTCCACCGTTTCATTCTCTTTTTATATCTTTGGTGGCTCCATGGAAGCATCTGTTGTATGAGTGCGTGTCTTACCTCTTTGCATCTTAGTGCACTCATGTTTGGTGAAGACTATTGTCCTCGTGCTTGTCTTGACAAGCCTATTACTTCCTATCTTCATCATGGGTTGTCACAAGCTTTGATTTTTAAATTTGTATATTAGTGAGCTTGTGAACCCATTTGCTTGATGTGTGTGTGTCCTGCTTAACTTCATGTGTATGGGAAGGACATGTCTTGCACCTTGTATCTCATTTACTCAGGACTATGTTGATGCTTAATTCTCATCCTTATATTAGTCTTCTCAAGTGCATTGACGTGACTCACACACATCATTTTGGTTGTGCCTATTATTAGGTTGCCTCATTTACATGTTGCTCAACCATATGTTTGTTGCAAATGCGAGGCTTCTTTTCTTATCTATGCTTGCTTGCAATTGTTTTGTGTTCCGATTGATTTTGGGGGAATGATGATCCTAATTTGTGCACTTGTATCCAAATACAAAAAAAATTCTAAATAGTGCACAAATTATGGGGAGCTTCTCTATTTTCCTTAGAACACTCCTTTGCCCAAATCATAATATTCTTTTATCCTTTTGGCTCGTCGGATCTTTTGATTGCTTGCTTCACTTTGTGTTATGCAAATGAGATCAATTTGTGCCATGTGTTTTGTGCCATGTGCCTTGCTATTATGACTAGGTTTTAGTTGTATAATAATGTATTCACTTGTGTATATCATGTTCTTATCAATTGCGTCTATTTTGTGTATGCAAAGTTTCTTTGTGGATACATATCTTGATTATGATTGGTCACTCAGAATTTTTTTTACATGAGAAAGTTCATATCTTTCCTTGATATCATTTATTCTTTGCCGGCCACTTTGTTTGTTTCTTCTTATTCTTATGGTGGCTTCAGTAAGAGGTTGTGTCATTAGTGCTTGTATGTTTGGCATATAATCTTGCGCACTCATGTATTTTGACTGTTTTCCTCGCATGTCTAATGCTTGTTTTCATATCCTCATATCTGGTTGCATTCTATAGATTCTGAGCTCCTCAAATTGTTCATTATTGAATATGTGCATTTGCGTTCACTCACATTTTGTGATATGCACACATCAAGGAGGAACTCATATTATTTTGGTCTTCTAGATGTTTTGTCTTCCATTTTGGCATTTGTTGCCAATGGGGGAGAAGTTTAGAGGGTTTAAGATAAATATCTTTTGAAGTTCTTGTTGTCATTCATGCCTATCCACCCTAGTTATATATGCTTGTTGCATGAATGAATATATAGAGAAAACTCCAACTAGTTTATATCAACCAATATATGCAATGAAATTCAAAGTTCATTCACACATGCATATATTGTGGGGGAGCTTGCTCTATATATTGCGGTCTTACTAACATCAAATGCTTGTGTAGTGTTTTGATGTTAGTATAGCCAGTTTTGATAAACATCAAGTTTCTTTGTGATAATTGATGCTATCAAAATCACCGCAAGTATACAATTTATCCTCGAAAAAATTGCGTGCTTGTGTAAAAATTCATTATATAAACCCTCTTGTTGAGATTGTCATCAATTACCAAAATGGGGGAGATTGAAAGTACATGTAGTCCCCATGTGTGGTTTTGGTAATTAATGACAATCCTTATGGACTAATGTTTGCATTGAGATATACATTTAAGGTTAGTCCCATTGGAAAATGATTGAAGAATAACGGAAGACAACTCCTTTGAAGCAACAATTACATTGAGATGATCAAAATGAAGTTCATTGGAGTATCTTAAGGGTTGCCATGCTTAGAGCTATGGTTTGAGCCATAATGGATCAAGATCTTAAAAGGATGATTTGAATGATGAATTCTAGGAGTGGCTCAAAGATATGAGCACAATGGACTCATGTGTTGTGTCATGATTGATCAAGTATTCAAGCAAGCTATTCAAGTGAAGAATTCAATATACCCTTCAAGACATCAAGATTAAACATGGAGTAGAGATATAGGTTGACCAAGATGAATCTCAAAGATCGAACTATAAATGGTCAACACATGAGCGCAAACGATGCACCACATAGGATCTTGTGGTATGATAAGAAATTATCAATTGCACTCTATGTACTAACCCATACTATGTGTTGTCTATATATTTGAGGGTTAGGTGATTCTCATGGGCTCGCATCGAGAGAGAGATTTCAAGTGTCTATGAGAGGATGACATCAAGTGTTGGTGATCATGGTTGTTAAGGGCAAGTTCAAGATAACCATCCCAAAGGATTACATGCTTGAAGCTTGTGGATGATCACATGATGGACAAGTGAGGATGAATACAAAGAAAAGCTTCCCACATTGTGTATGGGGAGAGACTTGAAGACTTCACCAATGTCTTGCCTTCACCTTTAGCCAAGAATAAACATCAACATCAATCTCAAGTGAACGGCTCGTGTCAAAGGTATTAGTTCCTTTGACGTTAGTGTTGTGGAGTGATGACCACCAAAGAAACATATACACTCAAGAATGGATTCTTGATAGCTATGTAATGTAGCTCTTTTATGATTCTTGAGTTATAGGGATCCCGCACTATTAAGAGGGGATCAAAGGGGTTTGTGATGGATTTGCTCAAGTCAACATCTTCTCTACACAATTCCACTCCTATCGTATATACCAAACAAAATCCAAAGCCAAATAGGTTTCCCAAATATATGATAACACCTTTGCATATTTGGCATCCTCCATTTTGATTGATCTTGGATGGTTCTCTATGCGAGGACCTGGGGTTTTTCCATAGCTTCAAAACGAGCCCAAGATCATCAAAATCGGAGTTCGTATGAAAAAGTTATGCATGTTTTACTTTCGGTATGCTGGCTGTTTTCTGCGGGGACGGAAGTTTCGGGCCGCCCGGAAGTTCTGGGGGCCGGAAGTTCCGGGCAAGTTCCGGGGAAAGTTCCGGGTTAACCAGAGAGTTTGCACATATCTGGTCCAAAGGGAGCCCGGAAGTTTCGGGCCTCCCGGAAGTTCCGGGGCCAGAAGTTCCGGACAGATTCCGGACCAAGTTCCGGGCTAACCAGAAAGTTTGCACATATGTGTCCAATAGTTGGCCCGGAAGTTCCGGGCTTGCCCAGAAGTTCCGGGCTGCGTTTTTCTGTGTGTAACGGGCAGATTCGATGGGGCACTATATAAGGCACCCTTCTTCCCCATCGAGTCAGGGCTTTTGGATCTGAGATTTCCCCATTCTTTTGAGCTCTATCCTCCTCCCCCAAGCCTCAAAACTCCAATCCATTTGGGGGGGGGGGAACTATCCCATGGATCTAGGGTTCATTTGTTGACCTCCTCCATTGTTCCTCTCCTCTCCCATCCCTCCATATCATTAGTTGCTTTTGGTGGGATTTGAGAGAGACGGATTTGAGCCTTCTCGTGCTAGACCCCGAAGAGATTTGTGAGAGTTCCTGAGAGAGATTTCATCCAAGCATACACCCACTCCTCCTCTCTCTTTTGACCAAAGCAATTTGTGATTTGAGCAAGTCTTGAGCATTTCCCCCTTTATCTTGTTACTCTTAGAGGTTGGAGACTCCTAGGCGGTAGGAGTGCTCCGGTGAGGAATCAACTTGTGATTTGTCCCCCGGAAAGTTTGTGAAGGTTTGGAGGCCGCCTCAAGCTCTACCACTAGTGGTTGGGAATCACCTTCGTGGTGCTTTCTCAAGGAGAATAGGGTGAGCCTTCATGGCGTTGGTGTGCCTTCGTGGTAACATCCACCTCTCTAACGGTGACTAGCTTCCCTCCAAGGAAGTGAACATCGGGATACATCCTCGTCTCCATGACTTTGATTATCCCTAACCCTAACTCCTTACTTGTGGTTTACTTTGGTCATTTGACCGTGCATTCACTATATCTTATTGTCCTCATTATATTGTGGTGGTTCATTATATTGTGTTGGCCATTTCCTTGTAGAGATTATTTAGGCCTACACTTCATATTCCGCAATTCATACTTGCTACTGTTGATATACTTTGTGATTAGTGTGAATTACTAACTTGTGTCATACACTTCCATATATTGTGATATTGCTCAAGTAAATTTGTGTAACTTACTTGAGTTTGCTTGTATCATTCAATTCCATATATTGTGATAGCTTGTATTGCTTACTGGTGGTTGTGTGTATTATTCATTTCCATATCTCGTGATATACATTGAGTAAGTTTGTGTGACTTACTTGTGCTTACTCATATCCTCGTTAGTCTTATCTTGTTTATGCTAAGTTGTTGGTGCACTTAGTGAGCCTAGTATATTTAGGATTTGTGCTTTAAAAGTATCCGCTTAGTTTATTTCCGCATTAGGATATAGCCAAATCCATAAAAGATTTTAAAATGCCTATTCACCCCCCTCTAGGCGACATCGTGGTCCTTTCAATTGGTATGAGAGCTAGGTCTCTCCTTATTAGGCTTAACCACCTAGAGAGTAACGATGTTGACTAGTGAACTAGTGCATGATGACACATTTTGTTTTAATGGCACAAATTACATTATGTGGAGATTACGCATGCTTTGCCACTTTCAGGCCATGGGTCCAAATGCTTTGCGGATTGTGGTTGTAGGGAATTCAAATCTAAAGGATGGACAATCTCCGCCACTTGATGATATGCATCTTGAGTGTGAAGCTTTAAGTGTCATTCACCAAGCTATAACCTTCGAGGTGTTCAAGTCAATCTCGTCTTGTTCGTTGGCTCATGAGGCTTGGACCAAAATTGAAGATATATATGGTGGGTCCAATCTTGATGAAGACAATATTATTTTCGGGGAGTTAATGGAGGAGTTCTCCACCTTTTTAAATCATGAAGAACTCTCTATTGCTTCCACCTCCAATTACTTGGACACGTTAATATCTTCCACTTCACCAACATGTGGCATGCCACAAGGTAATGACATGGTGAGTGAAGAACAAGAATTCAAAGCCCCCATTGCTCGAGGGAAGGGGCCGAGGATATCGATCGAGCCCCCATACCGAAAATGGCCATGATAGAGGGATTGTCTGAAGGGCTTGGGCAGGCAGGTGTATTCTGTTGGAATGGAACTGACAGGCTTCACATTTTGTGATGAGCTCAACTGCATCTTGGAGGGCCGTGGGCCAATAGAATCCTTGCCGGAATGCTTTCCCAACTAATGCCCTTGATCCAATTTGTGAGCCGCACATTCCTATGTGAATCTCAGCCAGCAGTTCCTTTCCATCCTCCCGGCAAACACACTTCAATTTCACACCGTTGGGCCTCCTTCTATACAGAGTGTCATCGACAAACTGATACATACTGGCCCTCCGGGCTACTCTTTCAGCTTCATCATCATTGCCAGGGAGTTCTCCGGTTTGGAGGAAGTGGACAATGTGCCTTGCCCAAGTTGGAACCTGAGGCTCGGCAACGAGGATATGCGGCACCTCCTCGGCTGTGGGAGCACCAACCTCGTTCGCGGGGTCCATAGGCCCAGCTGGAGGGGGTGGTCCGGCAGGCTGTGAGGAGTTGTTTCCGACAGAGTCTCTGCCGGGAGAGGCTTACCATAGTCCAACTTTCTCCTTTTCCAGGCCATTGTGGCTGGTGATACGAAGGGTTGAGAGAGATGGAGAACAAAAGTTCCTGGTTCCATAGGAAGCTTCTGCGCAGCACACTTTGACAGGTGATCAGCTATGCTGTTTTCCGCATGGGGTACGTGCTCTGTTTGCAACCCATCAAAGTGCTCCTCCAATCTCCTCACTTCCTCGACGTATGCTTTCATCAATGGACTTTGATAATCCTTGTTGACTTGTCTCACCACAAGCTGTGAATCACCTCGAATGATCGGCTTCTTAAATCCCAATTCTGCTGCAATCCTGAGCCGGGCAAGGAGCCCTTCATACTCAGCTGTATTGTTGGTGACTTCTTCCCTGGCAAAGTGCATTTGGACGACATACTTCAAGTGCTCCCCGGAGGGGGCAACAAGAAGCACGCCAACCCCTGCACCTTGTAGGAAAAAAGCACCATCAAAATATATAATCCATTCTTGGGGTGATTCCTTGCCGGGGAGAGCTGTCTCTGTTACTTCCTCATCAGGGGTTGACGTCCATTCTGCAATAAACTCTGCCAGTGCCCTGCTCTGAATGGTTGAAGTGCTCTCAAACTTCAAACCAAAGCTGGATAACTCCAAAGCCCATTCCACTATTCTGCTAGTTGCCTCGGGGTTTCGGAGTATCCTTTGCAACAGAAAACGAGTGACAACCGTAATCTCATGTGCTTGGAAGTAGTGGTGCAGTTTCCTTGAGGCCATGACAAGGCCAAAGATCAAGTTTTGCACGCTAGAATACCTCGATCTAGCCTCCTATAACAAGGAGCTGACGAAGTACACTAGGCGCTGCACCACTTTCTTCCTTGCCGCCTCCTTGGGGTTGCTCTCGTTGCCATGCTCACTGCTGCTCAAATCCTTTTCTGACTCTGCCGTGATCTGGCCACTTTCTACCTCCTCCACCTCTCGTTGTGCTACCAAAGCCGCACTGACTACTTGGTTAGTTGCCACCAAGTATAGCAACAATGGTTCCTGGGGTTTCGGTTTAACCAAGGTAGGCACAGACGATAGGTAGGCTTTCAACTCTTGCAGAGCTGCATCTGTTTCCGGGGTCCACTTCATAGGTCCTGCCTTCTTCAAAACCTTGAAGAATGGCAGGGCACCACTACTGTAGGATGCTGCTAACGTGACACTACGATCAGAGACCCTTCAACGAAACTATGTGCGATGCCATAATCGCAAACGGTGGTGTAAAAAAACCCGTCAAAAAGGTGCAAAACGTTTGCGATGGCGGAGCCATCAAACACGGTTCAGATTTTAGTTGCATGTGTAATGCAGGGCATACGGTTCAGTTCAATTAACTGTTTGCGATGAGGAGGAACAAAAGAAACGGGCAACCAACTGAAGGTGTGTGTGATATACAGCATACGGTTCACTCGGGTGAACTATTTGTGATTAGGCAACACAAAAGAAACGGTCAGCCAAATCAAAGGTGTGTGCGATATTGATAACCCACAAGTATAGGGGATGGCAACAGTTTTCGATAAGTAAGAGTGTCGAACCCAACGAGGAGCTAATATTATGTGGAAAAGTGATGATAGGTGTAGCGAGATTGTCGCTTAAGCAATTGACTACTTTACTAGACCGATAGCAAGTATTATGTGGGAGAGGCCACTGCTAGCATGTTATCCCTTACTTGGAATTCTATGCACTTATGATTGGAACTATTAGCAAGCGTCCGCAACTACTAATGTTCATTAAGGTAAAACCCAACCATAGCATTAAGATATATTGGTCCTCCTTCAATCCCGTATGCATCAATTTCTATGCTAGGTTGAAGCTTCTGTCACTCTTGCCCTCCAATACATAGTCCTATCAACATACAACTAACCCTATGGTGTGATCCACGCGTGCGCTCATATGATGGGCACCAAAGGATAGCAACATAACCACAAGCAAATTAAATCAATCATAGCAATTCATCAACCACCGATAGGACAACGAAAATCTACTCAGACATCATAGGATGGCAACACATCATTGGATAATAATATGAAGCATAAAGCACCATGTTCAAGTAGAGGGTACAGCGGGTTGTGGGAGTGGACCGCTGTAGATAGAGGGGGGAAGGTGATGGAGATGTTGGTGAAGATGGCGGAGGTGTTGGTGTAGATCGCGGTGATGATGATGGCCCCCGGTGGCACTCCGGTGCCACCGGAAGCGAGGGGGAGAGAGCCCCCCTCCTTCTTATTCTTCCTTGACCTCCTCCCTAGGTGGGAGAAGGGTTTCCCCTCTGGTCCATGGCCTCCATGGCATGGGAGGGGCGAGAGCCCCTCCGAGATTGGATCTATCTCTCTGTGTCTCTCTGTTTCTGCGTTCTGTTCTAGCTCTGTTTCACCGTTTCGCGTATATATGGAGATCCGTAACTCCGATTGGCCTGAAACCTTCGCCCAGATTTTTTCTTCCGAATATTATCTTTCTTGCGGCAAAAGAAGAGCATCAACCGCCTTACGGTGGGCTCATGAGGGTAGGGCGCGCGCCCAGGGGGGAGGGGCGCGCCCCCCTACCTCGTGACCACATCGGGCACCGTCTCGCGTGGATTTTTCTTCTGGAATTTTCCATATTTTCCAAAAATAAGCTCCGTCCGTTTTTATTCCATTTGGATTCCGTTTGATATGGTTATTCTGTGAAACATAAAACATGCAACAGACAGGAACTGGCACTGGGCACTGGATCAATATGTTAGTCCCAAAAATAATATAAAAAGTTGCCAAAAAGTATATGAAAGTGAATAATATTGGCATGGAACAATCAAAAATTATAGATACGACGGAGACGTATCAGCATCCCCAAGCTTAATTCCTGCTCATCCTCGAGTAGGTAAATGATAAAAAAAATAATTTTTGATGTGGAATGCTACCTAGCATAATCTTGATCATATGTCTAATCATGGCATGAATATTAGGACACGAGTGATTCAAAGCAATAGTCTATCCTTTGACATAAAAACAATAATACTTCGAGCGTACCAATAAAGCAATCATGTCTTTTCAAAACAACAAGGCCAAAGCAAGCTTATCCCTACAAAATCATATAGTTTGGCCATGCTTCATTTTCGTCACACAAAATGCCCCCATCATGCACAACTCCGATGACAAGCCGAGCAATTGGTTCATACTTTTTAACGCGCTTCAGCTTTTTCAACCCTCACGCAATACATGAGCGCAAGCCATGGATATAGCACTATAGGTGGAATAGAATATAATGATGGAGGTTATGTGGAGAAGGCGAAAAAGGAGAAAGTCTCACATCGACGCGGCTAATCAACGGGCTATGGAGATGCCCCTCAATTGATGTCAATGCGAGGAGTAGGGATTGCCATGCAACGGATGCACTAAGAGCTATAAGTGTATGAAAGCTCAACAAAAGAAACTAAGTGGGTGTGCATCCAACTTGCTTGCTCATGAAGACCTAGGGTATTTGAGGAAGCCCATCGTTGGAATATACAAGCCAAGTTCTATAATGAAAATTCCCACTAGTATATGAAAGTGACAACTCAAGAGACTCTCTATATGTAGAACATGGTGCTACTTTGAAGCACAAGTGTGGTAAAAGGATAGTAACATTGCCCCTTCTCTCTTTTTCTCTCATTTTTTTGTTTTCTTCTTCTTTTTTTGGGCCTTCTCTTTTTTTTGGCCTTTATATATATATATTTTTATTTTTTATTTATTTTCGTCCGGAGTCTCATCCCGACTTGTGGGGGAATCATAGTCTCCATCATACTTTCCTCACTGGGGCAATGCTCTAATAATGATGATCATCACACTTTTATTTACATACAACTCAATATTACAACTCGATACTAGAACAAAGGTATGACTCTATATGAATGCCTCCGGCGGTGTACCGGGATGTGCAATGATCTAGCGTAGCAATGACATCAAAAAACGGACAAGCCATGAAAACATCATGCTAGCTATCTTACGATCATGCAAAGCAATATGACAATGAATGCTCAAGTCATGTATATGATGATGATGGAAGTTGCATGGCAATATATCTCGGAATGGCTATGGAAATGCCATGATAGGTAGGTATGGTGGCTGTTCTGAGGAAGATATAATGAGGCTTATGTGTGATAGAGCGTATCGTATCATGGGGTTTGGATGCACTGGCGAAGTTTGCACCAACTCTCGAGGTGAGAAAGGGCAATGCACGGTACCGAAGAGGCTAGCAATGATGGAAAGGTAAAAGTGCGTATAATCCATGGACTCACATTAGTCATAAAGAACTCATATACTTATTGCAAAAGTTTATTAGCCCTCGAAGCAAAGTACTACTGCGCATGCCCCTAGGGGGATAGATTGGTAGGAAAAGACCATCGCTCGTCCCCGACCGCCACTCATAAGGAAGACAATCAAAGAAACACCCCATGCTTCAAATTTGTCACACAACGGTTACCATACATGCATGCTACGGGACTTGCAAACCTCAACACAAGTGTCTCTACAATCCACAACCACCCACTAGCATAACTCTAATATCACCATCTTTATATCGCAAAACTATTGCAAGGAATCAAACATATCATATTCAGCGATCTACAAGTTTGTGTAGGATTTTATGACTAACCATGTGAATGACCAATTCCTGTCATCTCTCTAAATAGATATAAGTGAAGCAAGAGAGTTTAATTCTTTCTACAAAAGATATGCCCAAACTCTAACAAATATAAGTGAAGCAAAAGAGCATTCTACAAATGGCGGTTGTATATGTAAAGAGAAACAGGCAATCCAAACTTCAAATGATATAAGTGAAGCACATGAAGCATTCTATAAAGCCATGCTCAAAAGATATAAGTGAAGTGTAATGAGCATTCTATAAATCAACCAAGGACCATCTCATACCAGCATGGTGCATAAAAGAAAAATAAAAACCTAATTGTAAAAGATGCTCCAAGACTTGCACATATCGCATGAACGAAACAAATCTGAAAACATACCGATATTTGTTGAAGAAAGAGGGGATGCCTCCCCAGCATCCCCAAGCTTAGACGCTTGAGTCTCCTTGAATATTTACTTGGGGTGCCTCGGGCATCCCCAAGCTTGAGCTCTTTCCTCTCTTCCTTCTTCTCACATTGAAACCTTCTCAATCAAACACTTCATCCACACAAAACTTCAACAGAAAACTCGGTAAGATCCGTTAGTATAATAAAGCAAATCACCACTCTAAGTATTGTTGAAAACCAATTCATATTTTGTTCTTGCATTGTGTCTACTTTAGTATAAGTTTTTCATGGCTTAATCCACTGATATAAATTGATAGTTTCATCAAAACAAGCACACTATGCATCAAAAAGAGTATCTGTCTAAAACAGAACAGTCTGTAGCAATCTGAACATTCACCATACTTCTGGTACTTGAAAAATTCTGCCAAAATTAGGAAAAATAAACAATTTGTACAGCAAGACAGTGCAAAAAGAATCAGAACCATTTGACGTTCCAGTAAAAAAATTAAAATTCACGGACTACAGCCAAAGTTTCTGTCCTGCACCGCACAAACCAACAAGCATTGTAAACATCCTAAAGGCAAACCTTGGCACATTATTTTTATAATACAATGGAATTGTACAAGGGGATAATTATTTTGTTGAAAAGTTTCTGTAATTAAGATTCACAAAGTTGTCGTGAGCATAAACAAAGTTCAAGGAGCTCTCCCACTTCAACAATGCTTGTCTTTCTCACTTTCACTTTCCTTTCTGAAAAAGTTTTGGGTTCCCCTCTTTAGTTTTGTTGTTTTTAAACTATATGAAAGCACTCAACAGAAATAAATGACTCTCTAAAACTTCCGGGTTGTCTCCCTGGCAGCGCTTTCTTTAAAGCCATTAAGCTAGGCATATAGTGCTCAAGTAATGAATACACTCGGATCCCAAGGTATATCAAAGCCAATTTTAATTAGCAATGATTTGTAATTTAGTAGTGAGCACAAAGTAATATATATCATGTAATGACGAAGTCTAACTCTCTTCCTATGCATCGGCATGTCATAAAAGAACAATTCATGCACACAAAGTAAAGGCCAATGCATAGTATAAACAGTTTCTTGCAATTTTCGTATTGGAAACATAGAGAGGTGGAGATATAGTTCCTCTCTCATAATAATTGCAAGTAGGAGCAGCAAGCACATGTATATTATATCTATCAAAATCATCATGTGCAACGGTAAAAGGCAACCCATCAATGTAATCCTTAATAAGTGCAAACTTCTCCGATATAGTGTAGTCGGCAGAATTCAAAAAGATAATAGGACTATCATGCGTGGTTGCAATAGCAACAATTTCATGTTTAACATAAGGAACTATAGCAAGTTCATCTCCATAAACATAATTTAAATTGGCATCTTGGCCACAAGCATAGCAAGCATCATCAAAAAGGGATATTTCAAGAGAATCAACAGGATCATAACAATCATCATAGTAATCATCCTTTGATAAACACGAAGGGGAATTAAATAATGTATGAGTTGGAGGGTTACTCTCATTAGAAGGTGGGCACGGGTGATCAATCCGCTCTTCCTCCTTTTGTTCTTCGCTCTCCTCCTCATCTTTTTCATCCAATGAGCTCATAGTTTCATCAATTTCTTCTTCATAGATTCCTGCAAAATATTAGTCTCTTCTTGGACAGCGGAGTAGTTCTCAATATATGGTTTAACATAAGGATTAGAAGGATAATTATCATAGCAATATTTAAGTATGGCAAAAATTTCAGATTCGTAAAGAGTAGCACCATACTTTTCAATCAAAGAAGCAATTTCGTAAGCACCCTTAAAAGCAACAAATTCTTCAATTTGTTGAACATCATAGTAATTATAAACACCCTTAGCATACGAGGATAAGATTCCATTATCAATAAACTCACATTGGTAGGGAAGGTGTTTCTTAGGGTTTTCAGAACAACAAGTAAAATCATAATAATAGCATAAATTCCAAGCATAGCATTGCAAACGTTGAATTTGACCCCATAATAGTTTCCCTTTTTCAGATATACGGTGTCGCACATAACAAGCATGCTCATCTAAAGATTTGCCCTCAACTAAGCTAGTTGGGGTTTTAGCACGAGCACAAAGGGATCGAAGATGATCCAAGTAAAAAGCTTCAGTAGTGTGATAGATTTTGTGTGGTTCTTCAACCATTGGAGCAGTAGGTACAACTAATTTTTTTTGTATTTTGCGTTTCCTACCCATAACTAAGGATAGAAAACAACTAAGAACAGCAAATAAAAATTACTTAGTGATAAAGCAAACAAGCACACACGAGAATATTCACCCCACACTATTGCTCCTCGGCAACGGCGCCAGAAAAAGGTCTTGATAACCCACAAGTATAGGGGATCGCAATAGTTTTTGATAAGTAAGAGTGTCGAACCCAACGAGGAGCTAAAGGTAGAACAAATATTCCCTAAAGTTCTATCGACCACCGATACAACTCTACGCACGCTTAATGTTTACTTTACCTAGAACAAGTATGAAACTAGAAGTACTTTGTAGGTGTTTTTGGGTAGGCTTGCAAGAAAGTAAAGAGCATGAAAATAAAACTAGGGGCTGTTAGATAAAGACACAACTAAAATAAATATAGCGAGTGTGGAAAAGTGATGGCAGGTGTGGCGAGATTGTCCCTTAAGAAATTGACTACTTTACTAGACCGATAGCAAGTATTATGTGGGAGAGGCCGCTGCTAGCATGTTATCCCTTACTTGGAATTCTATGCACTTATGATTGGAACTATTAGCAAGCGTTCGCAACTACTAACATTCATTAAGGTAAAACCCAACCATAGCATTAAGATATATTGGTCCCCCTTCAATCCCGTATGCATCAATTTCTATGCTAGGTTGAAGCTTCTGTCACTCTTGCCCTCCAATACATAGTCCTATCAACATACAACTAACCCTATGGTGTGATCCACGCGCGCGCTCATATGATGGGCACCAAAGGACAGCAACATAACCACAAGCAAATTAAATCAATCATAGTAATTCATCAACCACCGATAGGACAACGAAAATCTACTCAGACATCATAGGATGGCAACACATCATTGGATAATAATATGAAGCATAAAGCACCATGTTC
The DNA here is from genome assembly GCF_002162155.2 of Triticum dicoccoides. NCBI lineage: Eukaryota > Viridiplantae > Streptophyta > Magnoliopsida > Poales > Poaceae > Triticum > Triticum dicoccoides. The sequence goes on along the minus strand of NC_041380.1, from coordinate 465,258,315 downwards.
AAGTAGAGGGTACAGCAGGTTGCGGGAGAGTGGACCGCTGTAGATAGAGGGGGGAAGGTGATGGAGATGTTGGTGAAGATGGCGGAGGTGTTGGTGTAGATCGTGGTGATGATGATGGCCCCTGGTGGCACTCTGGTGCCACCGGAAGCGAGGGGGAGAGAGCCCCCCTCCTTCTTATTCTTCCTTGACCTCCTCCCTAGGTGGGAGAAGGGTTTCCCCTCTGGTCCATGGCCTCCATGGCATGGGAGGGGCGAGAGCCCCTCCGAGATTGGATCTGTCTCTCTGTCTCTCTCTGTTTCTGCGTTCTGTTCTAGCTCTGTTTCACCGTTTCGCGTATATATGGAGATCCGTAACTCCGATTGGCCTGAAACCTTTGCCCAGATTTTTTTTCCGAATATTATCTTTCTTGCAGCAAAAGAAGAGCATCAACCGCCTTACGGTGGGCTCACGAGGGTAGGGCACGCGCCCAGGGGGGAGGGGCGCGCCCCCTGCCTCGTGACCACATCGGGCACCGTCTCACGTGGATTTTTCTTCTAGAATTTTCCATATTTTCCAAAAATAAGCTCCGTCCGTTTTTATTCCGTTTGATATGGATATTCTGCGAAACATAAAACATGCAACAGACAAGAACTGGCACTGGGCACTGGATCAATATGTTAGTCCCAAAAATAATATAAATAGTTGCCAAAAAGTATATGAAAGTGAATAATATTGGCATGGAACAATCAAAAATTATAGATACGACGGAGACGTATCAGATATACGGCATGCAGTTCACTCGGATGAACTGTTTGTGTTGAGACAAGAGAATAGAAATGGTTCAATATAACAAGATGTGTGTGATACGCGGCAAACAGGTCTGTAATCAGAAATGTGTGCGAAGACCGACAATAACACAGACGATTGCTGCTAATAAGACGTGTGTGTTGTGCGATGGGATTGCATACAGAACATCAACATACACACACACACACACACTCATAAGGACATGGTTGCATAACCAAATTAAACATCCACTTACATAGGTGGCTACTACAACCATGGCATTTGCACACACCAAAGTAAACTATTACATGCATAATTACATAGGTGGCTACTATACACATGCCATTTCTACACACCAATAATGTAAACTATATATTACATGCATTATTAACTAGCATAAACGACCACCTGATCATCATCTACTTCTTGTGATGCTTGCTCTCCTTGTGGCTTGATCCGGGCTCATCAATTTGGGTAACGAGGCACTTCCTCATGTCAACGATCCGCCTGTGCATCTCGTAGCTTGTGTACACGGTCTTTGCCGTGAACCTGAGGTGAGGTTCATCCAGTTGCCGCATCCAGGCCTTGTTCCAGGATAGGGGACTTGTTCTCTGGGCATCCTGCTTCATCTTTTCGTAGTAGGGGTCGATGATGGCCGTGGCGAGTTCGACCAGGGATTCCTTCTTCGTGCTGCCCCAGACCCTGTAGTGGTCACGGATTTCGACAAGGTTCTTGCAGGCCAAGCCCGTAACACTGAGCGCGTTTACACCATCGGTGGTTTCTAGCGTGGCAAACTTGTAGTCGGTGCTGTTGACAAACCTGTTGAAACGGTCGCAAGGCTCCGTGGCCATCATCGACCCCTACTACGATGATGACATGATGGCGCACACACAATTGGGCGACGACAACCTTCTGATCTATGCTGGGACGACCGGCAGTGTACTGGAGGTCGATGCCGACCACCTTGTACTTGTCTCGAGAAAGCAACTGCTCAACGCTGTTGATGTAGTCGTCCACCACGGTCGGGTCGATGGTGTACACCACCAAGAGATCTGTCTCCCTCACGTGGGTCTCCACTCTATGCTCGCCGAACTCCATTGGAGCGCCGCTGGACATCCCCTCTCTATGTGTCACCGTGGGTGTGCTTGTTGTGTTGTGGGGCGCGATCGAAAGGTTGAAGAGACTAAGGTTATAATGGCCGCGGGAATTAAAGGGGAAGCCGGACGGCCAGGAATATCGGCAGACCCTGATGGCAGTTCTAATTTGCAGCGCGTAACTCCATCGTGCCGCACGTAACTGCATCACGTGGCAACGTGCGCGGTGCAACTGCATGCATATGGGCCCCCCGACATGATCGTGCGCACGCCCAACCGCTGGCAGAGCGTGCACGGAGGGACGCGAGCAGAGGCCGACACAGTGATACATGGCAAATAAGACGAACTATGCGAGCGATGTCGGAGACATCAAGCACGAATCAGATTAGAGTTGCGTGTGCGATACGTGGCATACCGTTGATCCATCCGAGGTGTTTGTGATGGAATAAGCCGTGTGTGTTGCAGGCAAACGCTTGCTGGTATATAACCCTAAATGTAACCAAAAAAGTGTTAATGCATGTTACAAAATTTGTATAGCTAGAAACTATGTTCAAATACGACTCCAATGATATATCTTTGGCGACATGCATTCGTATTTTATTAGTTAAATCCTACTTACAAACCAGGACGGGGGTATAGTAGGTAATTAAATCACAAATGTTTTTTTGTATTAACCGTATGTGTATGTGTCCTTTCGTCCTCCTCTCGCACGTCCTGTCACCCCGCTGCCGCAGATAGCTTACAGCGCAAGCTTGCGCAGAGCGCGGGGGCATTCTTTTGGCTAAACGGTGGCTCGAAGTGGCGCCAATGAATCATCGCTGAGCCCCTTCCCGCGCAACCTCGCAGGTTCCCGCACAAGCTTCCCGCCCGACTCGGTGAAATTCCCCAAAATCCCAATGCTTACCGGCCTGCTATAAAAACCCTCACAGCCGACGAGTCCTGCGTCGCATTTTCCCCTCCCTCCATGTAGCTTATCTTGTGTGCTTCTCCCACAATCGCCAATCGCACCGTGATGACCCACAAGTGTAGGGGATCTATCGTAGCCTTTTCAATAAGTAAGAGTGTCGAACCCAACGAGGAGCAGAAGGAAATGATAAGCGGTTTTCACCAAGGTTTCCTCTGCAAGCACTGAAATTATCGGTAACAAATAGTTTTGTGATAAGGAAACTGGTAACGGGTAACAAATAGTAAAAGTAAATAAGGTGCAGCAATATGGCCCAATCCTTTTTTGTAGCAAAGGACAAGTCTAGACAAAATCTTATATAAATAGAAGCGCTCTCGAGGACACATGGGAATTATCGTCAAGCTAGTTTTCATCACGCTCATATGGTTCGTGTTCGGTACTTTGATAATTTGATATGTGGGTGGACCGGTGCTTGGGTACTGCCCTTCCTTGGACAAGCATCCCACTTATGATTAACCCCTATTGCAAGCATCCGCAACTACAACAGAAGTATTAAGGTAAATCTAACCATAGCATGAAACATATGGATCCAAATCAGCCCCTTACGAAGCAACGCATAAACTAGGGTTTAAGCTTCTGTCACTCTAGCAACCCATCATCTACTTATTACTTCCCAATGCCTTCCTCTAGGCCCAAACAATGGTGAAGTGTCATGTAGTCGACGTTTACATGACACCACCAGAGGAAAGACAACATACATCTCATCAAAATATCGAACGAATACCAAATTCACATGACTACTTATAGCAAGACTTCTCCCATGTCCTCAGGAGCAAACATAACTACTCACAAATCATATTCATGTTCATAGTCAGAGGGGTATTAATATGCATAATGGATCCGAACATATGATCTTCCACCAAGTAAACCAACTAGCATCAACTACAAGGAGTAATCAACACTACTAGCTAGCAACCCACAGGTACCAATCTGAGGCTTTGGGACAAAGATTGGATACAAGAGATGAACTAGGGTTTGAGATGGGATGGTGCTGGTGAAGATGTTGATGGAGATTGACCCCCTCCCGATGAGAGGATCATTTGTGATGACGATGGTGATGATTTCCCCCTCTCGGAGGGAAGTTTCCCCGGCAGAACAGCTCCGCTGGAGCCCTGGATTGGTTCCGCCAAGGTTCCACCTCGTGGCGGTGGAGTTTCGTCCCGTGAGCTTGCTTATCATTTTTTCCTCGACGAAAGACTCCATATAGCCAAAGATGGGCATCAGAGGGCCACCAGGGGCCCACGAGGCAGGGGGCGCGCCCGGGGAGTAGGGCGCGGCCCCCACCCTCGTGGACGGTGGGTGGCCCCCCTCTGGTACTTCTTTCGCCCAATATTTTTTTATATTCTGAAACATGCTCCCGTGAAGTTTCAGGACTTTTGGAGTTGTGCAAAATAGGTCTCCAATATTTGCTCCTTTTCCAGCCCAGAATTCCAACTGTCGGCATTCCCCCTCTTCATGTAAACCTTGTAAAATAAGAGAGAATAGGCATAAGTATTGTGACATAATGTGTAATAATAGGCCATAATGCAATAAATATTGATATAAAAGCATGGTGCAAAATGGACGTATCAACTCCCCCAAGCTTAGACCTTGCTTGTCCTCAAGCGAAAGCTGAAATTGAAAAATATGTCCACATGTTTAGAGATAGAGGTGTCGATAAAAATAAAATACGGACATGAGGGCGTCATGATCATTCTTAGAACAGCAACATATACATATATTGTCATATGATCTCTTATGCTAAAGTAACAATTCAATCACAATTTCAAGTATGAATCGGAAACTTCATTGAGAACCAACAAACTATAATCTCAGTCATTGGAGCAATTGCAATTTATCATAACATCAGAAAGAGTCAATATAAGAGCTTTTCAGCAAGTCCACATACTCAACTAACATTTAGTCTTTCACAATTGCTAACACTCACGCAATATTTATGGGTATGAAGTTTTAGCCGGACACAGAGAAAGATAGGGGCTTATAGTTTTGCCTCCCAACCTTTTACCTCAAGGGTAATGTCAACAATAATAGTTCATGAAAACTCACATCCAATTAGCTATATATATCTGGATCTTTCCAACACATTATGCTTGCCAAAGGATAAAATGTAAAAAGGAAAGGTGAAGATCACCATGACTCTTATATGAAGTAATAGACAAGAATAAAAGATAGGCCCTTCGCAGAGGGAAGCAGAGGTTGTCATGTGCTTTATGTTTGGATGCACTAAATCTTAATGCGAAAGAACGTCACTTTATATTGCCACTTGTGATATGGACCTTTATTATGCGTCCGTCGCTTTTATTTCTTCTACATCACAAGATCGTATAAAAGCTTATTTTCTCCACACTAATAAATCATACATATTTGGAGAGCAATTTTTATTGCTTGCAACGATGACAACTTACTTGAAGGATCTTACTCAATCCATAGGTAGATATGGTGGACTCTCATGGCAAAACTGGGTTTAAGGATATTTGGAAGCACAAGTAGTATCTTTACGTGGTGCTAAGAATTTGGCTAGCATGAGAGGGAAAGGCAAGCTCAACATGTTGGATGATCCATGACAATATAATTTATTTCAGATGTAAGAAAACATAAACCATTACGTTGTCTTCCTTGTCCAACATCAACTCTTTAGCATGTCATATTTTAATGAGTGCTCACAATCATAAAAGATGTCCAAGATAGTGTATTTATATGTGAGAACCTCTCTTTCTTTATTACTTCCTATTAATTGCAACGATGACCAAAACTATGTTTGTCAACTCTCAACAACTTTTATTCATCATACCCTTTATATGTGAAGTCGTTACTCTCCATAAGATCCATATGATCTTTTTATTTCTTTTTATTCTTTCCCTTTTATTTTATTCCCTCAAGATCATAGCAAGATAATCAAGCCCTTGACTCAACACTAATATTTATTATATATGGCTCACGGACTCGATTACATAGAAGGATCATAAAGCAAAACTCAAAACTAGATCATACTAAAACTTTATTCTACTAGATCAAGATATTACCAAAAGGATCGAACTAAGAAAAACGGTAAAGATAAAAGTGTGATGGTGATACGATACCGGGGCACTCGCCCAAGCTTGGCAGTTGCCAAGGGGAGTGCCCATACCCGATACTCAGTTCTTCTTTGTTGGTGAAGAAGGTGTTGGTGATGATGGATAGTTGCACATCGAGCATAGGAGATCTTCCAATTTACGGATAATGCCCTTGAGTGCGATGATATGCTCCTTCAACAAAATATTTTCACTTGTGAGATACTTGTTTTGAATACGAGCTAACTCAATCATCTTGAAAGCCTCAATCTTCATTGGGGTAAAGAGATTGTGGTGAGGTTGAAGGATGTTTTCTTCTGCTACTGTCGGAACTTCGTCCCCCACGGCCTTCTTGATCCCATCATCCTTGTTGATCTCTCCGGGCTCTTCTCTCTTCAGCTCTATCTTGATTAGCCAAGCATCATTGCCTCATTGTTGGAAGAGGAAGGAGAAGACATGATGCCTGGCCTTGACAACCTTGACAGAAAACAACTCAAAACAAAAACAGAGGATATTTGCATGATACGATGGTCAAAACCTTTGGGAGATTATATAATGATTTTTTACCGACCAAAAGAAGTATCATGCAAGAAAACAGAATCCGGAGAGCACACGAGGTGCCCATGAGGCAGGGGGCGGGCCCAAGGGGGTAGGGCGCGCCCTCCACCCTCGTGGAAGCCTCGTGTCTTTCCCGGACTGCTTCTTATTTTCCTATTTTCTTAAATATTCCAAAACAAAGAAAAATTTCTATTAGAACTGTTTTGGAGTCGGTTTACTTACCGTACCTCATACATATTCCTTTTCGGAGTCTGAAACATTCTGGAAAGTGTCCCTTATGTATTCCTCCGGGGTTACGGTTTCAATAACATTAGTTTCAACATTTATGGGATTACCTGAGATGTAGTGTTTGATTCTTTGACCGTTCACCACCCTCGGATTTGTGCCTTCGAAGTTGTTGATTTTTATGGCACCGGAACGATAGACCTCCTCGATAATGTAAGGAGCTTCCCATTTTGAGAGTAGTTTGCCTGCAAAAAAATCTTAAACGGGAGTTGTATAGCAAAACATAATCACCTACATTAAACTCACGCTTTTGTATCCTTTTGTCATGCCATCTTTTAACTTTTTCTTTAAACAATTTGGCATTCTCATAGGCCTGGGTTCTCCATTCATCAAGTGAGCTAATGTCAAATAACCTCTTCTCACCGGCAAGTTTGAAATCATAATTGAGCTCTTTAATGGCCCAATATGCCTTAAGTTCTAGTTCAATAGGTAAGTGATGAAGCTATGTACCTAGGGTAGGGTCATGGACCTGTCCTAACTGCCCTACCCAAGGACATCTCTAGAAGAAATCACCTTTCAATCGACTTGGAGGTGTTCCACTCGACAGACTCGAAGAAACTCGACCAAGAAGCAATCACTCGACCAAGATCCAACCACTCAACGGCCAGGAGACCTAAAGTCACTCCGCACGCTAACGGTCGGTCATTAAGTAGCTTTTATGGTCATCATAGCACTTTATTACTAGCATTACCAGTAACGCCCTGCCTTAATGTACATTGAACCCTTTGTAACGTGGGCTGGCCAGGGTCCTGGCGCACTCTATATAAGCCACCCCCTCCTCCGAGACAAGGGTTTGCACGCCTGTAATTCATACTCTCATAATCCAGTCGACCGCCTCCGGGCTCCGAGACGTAGGGCTATTACTTCCTCCGAGAAGGGCCTGAACTCGTAAACCTTGCGTTCTTACAACTTCTCCATAGCTAAGATCTTGCCTCTCCATACTTACCCCCCTACTTCACTGTCAGACTTAGAACCACGACAGTTGGCGCCCACCGTGGGGCAGGTGTTTTAGCGTTTGTTGGAGGAGTTGCGACCTTTTCCGACCCGAATCATCATGGTTTTCGGCGGAGTTTCGGTGGAGGGCCGCGAGATCCATCTCGGCGCGCTCACGTTCATCGTCGACGACTCTGCTTGGCTCCAGGAGGCTCCGCTCGACGTGGACGCACTCCCTGTTCGCAGGGCAACGCACTTTAGCGCGTACGTCTGTGGCGTTCTCCTGCGGCAACCGTCGACCCCCTACTGGTCAGCTCCTGCGTTGTCCTCCCTTCCCGTTTCCCGCCGGCGCAAGTGCTTCGGTCGGTCGAGACTTCAGCGGTGGGTGAGACACGCGGTGGCACATCAGTCATCCACCCCTCAAGTCACGGCAATCGAGCCCGTCGAATCCCTCTACGGCCTGTTCGACCTGTCAACTGGCTCCGCAGAGACCGCATCCGAGTGCGACAGCAGCGATCCGGCGGCGGAGGTTCTGATGGTCGATGGACCGCCCAGTCCTCCCGATTTTCCCACACCGACGGATGCGCGGGTGGAGGCGACCTGTCGCATCTCCATGAGGAGTATCTTCCCGAGCCTCTCACGTCGCTGCAGAGAGAAGAATTTCGCCGCTGGAACGTGGATGCACTGCACACTCCTATCATTGGAGAAACCCCCGAGGCTCGCGCCTTGGAGGACGCGCGCCAGGCAAACTTGGCCGAGTGCACTCGATTGGAGAATCTCCAGCGAGCACTCGACGAGCGTGCGTGTCAACGGGTTCCCGAAACCAGTCGGCGTCAGCTCTTCCCGCCCCCGCAGGTATATCGAACTCCGATTCAGAATTTAGCAGCTGCGGCCCGTATAGCGGAGTCGATTCAACCTTCCCAGTCGGAGGCTGGCAGAGGCTTGCTGCAGATCAGAGTGTTACTCCGGGCAGCAGGAGATCAGAATTCCGCTGTTTCTCAGTCGCGGAACAGGATTCACAGCAGATCCGTTGCCGCGGACACAGTCCAGTCGGCTCACAGCCCGAGATCGCCCCCGAGGCGTGAGGGACGTGGAGACCGGCGTGACCAGTATGGGAACCATGAGCAGTATGATCACCAAGTCGATCGTGATGGTCGACGTCGAGTGCCCACACCTCCCCTGAGGAGCGGGTCGTATGTGCCTCGCTAGTAGGATGACAGGCGCCCTCATAGTGGTGGGCGAAGGATTCCAGTCGACCCCAGAGGGCTAGGCTTTGACGCGAGATCCATTCTCGTCCAAGGTTTGGTCGACAGGAACAGGGCTCACCGAGAAGGTCATGACAGAGATGCACCTACCAGCAGCAGAGTACATGTTTCGGGGCCAAAGTGCTTTAGTAGAGCCATCAGGGCCGCTGTGATTCCTCCCAACTTCAGGTTGGCGACTGGAGTCAGTAAGTTCACGGGTGAGTCCAAGCCCGATACTTGGCTTGAGACTACCGAGTGGCTGTCCAGATTGGTGGCGGCAATGATGAAGTGGCCATGAAGCACCTGCATCTCATGTTGGAGGGCTCGGCCAGAGCGTGGCTGAACCAGTTAGCACCTAGCAACATTTACACTTGGGAAGATCTCTCCCGAGTGTTCGTCACCACATTTGAAGGTACATGCAAGCGACCGGCAGGGCTGACGGAACTGCGGTCTTGCGTGCAGAAGCCGAATGAAACTTTGAGGGATTACATCCAGAGGTGGATCACGTTACATCACTCAGTGGAGAATGTGCCTGACCACCAAGCAGTTTGTGCCTTCAAGGAAGGTGTCAAGTACAGAGAACTGAATTTGAAATTCGTTCGAACCGGAGATATGTCCCTGAATCGGATGATGGAGATTGCCACCAAGTATGCTAATGGTGAAGATGAGGATCGTCTCAGGAGTGGCAAGCTCAAGTCAGTCGTCCAAGAAACTAGAGGAAATTCCAATCGGAAACAGAAGCAGAAAGCCGAGCCAGCGGCTCCCGGGGAAGCCTTGGCTTTAACCCAAGGAAAGTTTAAAGGGAAACCTAAAGGACCTTGGAACCCCAAAAAGGTTAAAGACCAGGACGGAAATGATGTGTTGGACTTACCGTGGCTCGTCCACACAAAGAAAGATGAAGAGGGTAATTTCATTTATCCGAAACATACCACTCGACAGTGTCGACTCTTGATCCAGCAGTTCCAGGGCAAGCAGCCCAAAGGTAAGGAAAAGGAGTCGGACAAGGTCGAGGACAAAGAAGATAGTGACGACGGATACCCTCAGGTCAATTCCACTCTGATGATTTTTGCCGATGTTGAAAGCAAAAGTCGATTGAAAGTTATTAACCGAGAGGTGAATATGGTCGCTCCGGTGACACCTAGTTACCTGAAATGGTCTTAGACTGCCATAACATTCGACCAGTCCGACCACCCAACGCACATCGCCACCCCTGGGAGGCAAGCTTTGGTGGTCGACCCAGTTGTTGAAGGCACTCGACTGACCAAAGTCCTGATGGATGGTGGAAGTGGTTTGAACATATTGTATGCTGAGACATTGAAAGGGATGGGCATCCCGATGTCCAGACGCAGTGCCAGCAACATGAGTTTCCATGGAATCATTCCTGGGAAGAAGGCTGAATCACTCGGCCAGATTGCTCTTGATGTGGTTTTCGGTGATTCCAAGAATTACCGCAAAGAGAAGTTGACATTTGAAGTTGTAGACTTCCAGAGTGCCTACCACGCTATTTTGGGCAGGCCGGCTTATGCACGCTTCATGGCCCGACCGTGTTATGTGTATCTCAAATTGAAGATGCCTGGCCCCAAAGGTGTGATCACTATTATGGGCAATCGGAAGAAAGCGGAAGAATGTTTTCAGAAAGGTTCGAAGATCGCCGATGCTCAGATGGCAGTGGTGGAGTTGCAGGAATACCAGAAGACTGCAGACCCGAGTGATTTGTTGCGAGCCAAGAAGCCCGCTATAGAGTCAGCTTTTCAGTCGACTGGCAATACGAAGGCAGCTCACATCCACCCGACCGACCCCGGCGCTGCCCCAACTCATATCTCGACAACACTCGACTCCAAATAGGAAGAAGCGCTCATCCAGTTCCTCTGTGAGAACTGGGACATTTTCGCATGGAAGCCCTCTAACATGCCGGGTGTTCCCAGGGAGCTGGCTGAGCACCGCCTAAGAGTCGACTCAAAAGTAAAACCTGTCAAGGAACATCTCCAATGGTCTACCGTCCAGAAGAGAAAGGCCATTGGCGAAGAGGTGGCTCGGCTCTTAGCGGCGGAGTTCATCCGAGAAATCTACCACTCCGAGTGGCTCGCCAATGTTGTCATGGTCCCCAAGAAGGACAAGTCACTTCGCATGTGCATTGACTTTAAACATATCAATCGGGCCTGCCCGAAAGATCATTTTCCTCTCCCCCGCATCGACCAGATAGTCGACTCGACTGCAGGATGTGAGTGACTATCTTTTTTAGACGCCTATTCCGGGTACCATTAGATCCGTTTGTATGGGCCTGACGAGATCAAAACTGCTTTCATCACTCCATTCGGGTGCTTCTGTTATGTTACCATGCCATTCGGCCTCAAGAATGTCGGAGCCACATTCATGAGGATGATTCAGAAGTGTTTGCTCACCCAAATCAGTCGGAATGTGGAGGCGTACATGGATGATATTGTGGTCAAGTCACGGAAGGGTTCCGACCTGCTGACTGACCTTGCTGAAACCTTTGCCAACCTCAGAAGGTTTGATATCAAGCTTAATCCATCAAAATGCACATTCGGGGTTCCTGGCAGAAAGTTACTCAGTTTTCTAGTTTCCGAACGGGGAATCGACGCCAATCCAGAAAAAGTCGGTACTATACTCCGAATGAAAAGTCCTGTGCGAGTGCACGACGTTCAGAAGCTTACTGGTTGCTTGGCCGCCCTAAGTCGATTCATATCCCGTCTCGGTGAAAAGGCATTGCCTCTTTACCGATTGATGAAGAAGTCTGACAAGTTCGAGTGGACTCCTGAAGCTGACGCAGCGTTCGCAGAGCTCAAAGCTCTGCTCTCCACCCAGCCGGTGCTTGCTGCCCCAATTAGCAAGGAGCCTTTGCTGCTTTACATTGCAGCCACAGGACAAGTCGTCAGTATGGTACTTACGGTCGAGCGGGAAGAAGAAGGGAAAACCTTCAAAGTTCAGTGCCCATTGTATTATATTTCTGAAGTCTTGACCCCATCGAAGCAAAGATATTCTCATTATCAGAAGCTCGTATATGGGATTTATATGACCACAAAGAAAGTTGCCCACTACTTCTCTGATCATTCCATTACAGTCGTCAGCGATGCTCCGTTGTCAAAGATCTTGCATAACAGAGACGCAACTGGTCGAGTGGCAAAATGGGCAATTGAACTCCTTCCTCTAGATATCAAGTTTGAGGCAAAGAAAGCTATCAAGTCCCAGGCAATCGCGGATTTCGTTGCCGAGTGGATTGAACAACAACTGCCAACTCAGGTTCACTCGGAGCATTGGACCATGTTCTTCGACGGTTCCAAGATGCTAAATGGTTCCGGCGCCGGAGTGGTGTTGGTCTCCCCCAGAGGATATAAACTCAGATATGTTCTTCAAATCCATTTTGATTCCTCTAACAACGAGGCAGAATACGAAGCACTTTTATATGGGTTGTGCATGGCCATTTCACTCAGCGTCCGTCGCCTCATGGTCTATGGCGACTCAGATTTGGTGATTAATCAAGTGATGAAGGAATGGGACGTCAGAAGTCCAGCCATGACTGGTTATTGCAATGCAGTGAGAAAGCTGGAGAAGAAATTCGAGGGGTTAGAGCTTTATCACATACCCTGACTGAAAAATCAAGCAGCTGACGATCTGGCAAAAATAGGTTCCAAAAGAGAAGCCATTCCCAGCAATGTGTTTTTGGAACACATCCACACACCATCGGTCCAGGAGGATCCCTTCACTGAAGAGGCCCCGCAGCCAAAAAGCGCCACGGATCCGACTGAAGTTGAAGTTCCAGCTGTGGTCGACCTGAGCATGGAAGTCTTGGTTATCACTCTCGTCTGGACAGAACCATACATCGCGTACATCCTAAGGAAAGAACTCCTAGAAGACGAAGAAGAGGCTTGACAGATCATCCGTCGATCCAAGGCCTTTACAGTCATAAAGGGACAGTTATATAGAGAAAGCGCGACTGGGGTCGGCCAGAAGTGTATTACACCAGAAGAAGGTCAGATGATCCTTAACGATATCCACTCGGGGACCTGTGGTCATCATGCGTCCTCTCGGACCATTGTGGCTAAAGCATACCGAGCGGGGTTCTACTGGCCAAGAGCCAATGAGATGGCAAAAGAGATGGTCGACAAATGTGAAGGATGTCAGTATTACTCCAATATGCCGCACAAGTCCGCGTCAGCCCTGAAAACCATTCCACTCGTCTGGCCCTTCGCTGTTTGGGGGCTGGACATGGTTGGACCACTGAGAACAGGCAGGAGCGGCTTCACTCATGTGCTGGTAACAGTCGACAAGTTCACCAAATGGATTGAAGCCAAGCCTATCAAGAATCTCGATGCTTGCGCCGCTATCAGTTTCATCAGAGAGTTGATATTCAGATATGGAGTTCCACACAGCATCATCACCGACAACGGGTCAAACTTCGATTCTGACAAATTCAGGGCCTTTTGCGCCTCTCAGGGCACTCGAGTCGACTATGCTTCAGTCGCCCACCCTCAGTCGAATGGGCAAGCAGAAAGGGCGAACAACCTGATTCTCAAAAGCTGAAACCCCGATTGATGCGCGATCTCAAGCACGTAGCAGGTGAATGGGTCGACGAGCTTCCATCAGTCCTTTGGGGATTAAGAACAACCCCGAATCGATCGACCGGAAGAACCCCATTCTTTCTGGTCTACGGAGCCAAGGCTGTCTTACTGAGTGACCTGCTTCACAATGCTCCCCGAGTCAAGCTCTACTCTGAATATGAAGCAGAACAAGCCTGACAGGACGTAGTCGACCTCCTAGAAGAAGAAAGAGAAATGGCCTTGATTCGATCGACCATCTATCAGCAAGACTTGCGTCGATTCCATGCCAGAAACGTGAAGAGCCAAGCCTTCCAAGAAGGAGACTTAGTCCTCTGAGTGGATCAGCAGAAACCACACAAGCTCGCTCCTACTTGGGAAGGCCCCTTCATAGTCACCAGAGTCCTCCACAATGGAGCATACCACCTCTACAATGTCGATCGCCAGATTGACGAGCCACGTGCCTGGAATGCGGAGCTACTCCGCCCCTTTTATACTTGAATTCTCACTCGGATGAGATGTAATAAGAAAAACTCCTGTAGTTTATTTATCAAAGACAAGAGCGTTATAATTTTCCCAGTGATTATTATTGTTTTTGTTTGCGTAAGAAATCCCCAAGTGGGTGGCTTAGCTGCGAATCTGCTTCGCCTAAGTTTGTAAAAACAGTTTCCCACCGAGTGGCGAGCCAGCCTCCCAATCGGGGGCTTAGCTGTGAATCCGCTTCGCCTAAGTTTGTAAAAACAGTTTCCTACCGAGTGGCGAGCCAGCCTCCCACTCGGGGGCTTAGCTGCGAATCCGTTTCGCCTAAGTATTTAAAAAATCCTACAGAGTGGAGAACAATCCTCCCACTCGGGGGCTTAGCTGCAGTCCAGTACTCGCCTAAGTTCTCTCACTTGGAGACTTAGCTGCAGTCCGGCACTCGCCTAAGTTTGAAAAAATCCTACCGAGTGGAGAGCAATCCTCCTACTCGGGGGCTTAGCTGCAGTCCAGTACTCGCCTAAGTTCTCTCACTTAGAGACTTAGCTGCAATCCGGCACTCACCTAAGTTTGAAAAAAATCCTACCGAGCGGAGAGCAATCCTCCCGCTC
>NC_041380.1:465211021-465243360 GCF_002162155.2 Triticum dicoccoides | reverse complement strand
CTACTGAGCGGAGAGCAATCCTCCCGCTCGGGGGCTTAGCTGCAGTCCAGTACATGCCTAAGTTCTCTCACTTAGAGACTTAGCTACAGTCCGGCACTCGCCTAAGTTTGAAAAAATCCTACCGAGCGGAGAGCAATCCTCCCGTTCGGGGGCTTAGCTGTAGTCTAGTACTCACCTAAGTTCTCTCACTTGGAGACTTAGCTGCAGTCCGGCACTCGCCTAAGTTTGAAAAAATCCTACCAAGTGGAGAGCAATCCTCCCACTCGGAGGCTTAGCTGCAGTGCAGTACTCGCCTAAGTTCTCTCACTTGGAGACTTAGCTGCAGTCCGGCACTTGCCTAAGTTTGAAAAAATCCTACCGAGTGGAGAGCAATCCTCCCACTCGGGGGCTTAGCTGCAGTCCAGTACTCGCCTAAGTTCTCTCACTTAGAGACTTAGCTGCAGTCCGGCACTCGCCTAAGTTTGAAAAAATCCTACCGAGTGGAGAGCAATCCTCCCACTCGGGGGCTTAGCTGCAGTCCAGAACTTGCCTAAGTACGAAACACATCTCAATCCTCAAGGACGACGAGGGGCAGGTCGACTGCCACCTTCTCCTGGGGAGCTTCGCCATAAATACAATGCGCGATTCATCCCGCTCTACAGTAACAAAGTGCGGGTCGACTGCCACCTTCTCCTGGAGAGCTTCGCCACAAATACAATGTGCGCTCCGTCCCGCTTTGCAATAACAAGGTGTGGGTCGACCGCCACCTTCCCCTGGAGAGCTTCACCACAAATACGATGCACACTCCATCGCCGACCCGCAAGGGCGACAAGACATGGGTCGACTGCTTCCCTCTCCTTCAGAGCTGCGCTGCGAATACAAAAGTTGTCTCGAATGGAGAATGGGTTCACTCAGCAGGAGATTCATAAATATATTCAACGGTAAACCAAGTTCAGATAAATTCCAAAGGTCCCGGATCACAGATCGAAGTACTTGGGCATGCAGCCCGAAAAAGTTTAAACGGTTACGAAAACCACTCCGCATTCTGAGGCAAATTTAAGGTGGGACATAAGAGTTTGTTCACTCCATGGGAGGAGGGCTGGCAGGCTCGACGAACTCATCCAGGTCGACGCCGTCGGCTATCCGAGTGGCTGCAGCGATGAAAGTCTCCATAAAGGTTCGGAAGTCATGTTTCTGGGTGTTGGCGACCTTGATTGCTGCCAGTTTGTCTTGTCGCACCTCCTTGCAGTGGACACGAACCAAAGACAGAGCCACGTCAGCGCCACACCGAGCAGCAGACTTCTTCCACTCTTGGACTCGGTCTGGGATTTCATTTAGTCGAGTCATCAGGGACTCAAGATCATTTTGGAGCACAGCCTCTGGCCAAAGTGTCGGGTCAATCCGTGACATGGCGACCTTCAGTCGAGCCAAGTAGTCCACGGCACTGTCAATGCGAGATTCCAGACGGAGCAGATTCATGGCAGTTTCATGTTTCACGGGAGAGTTGATTGGGTCCAAACCTGGTTCGATCCGCCCAGTCTCCTCTTCAAAGTTCTGGCAAAACTCTGCATTCACGATCCAAGGATAAGTCAATTTTCGTACAGTGAGTCGACACAAAAAAAATCAGTCGGAACAGAATGTGCACCTTCAAGCTTGATGAACAACTTCTTGGCAAGACTTCTCAGATAGCTCTCCAGATCATCCCTCCTGCGAGCAATGCTTTCCATTTTCTCGCCCTGGACGAGATTCACCTTCTTCCAGCACGAGCACTCCTTGTTGGAGTCATTCAGAGCGGTCTTGAGCCTGGTATTCTCTTCTTCCAACTGGCCGATCGAAGCCAGCTTCTGTTCGGCCAGAGCGGTCCTGTCGTCAGCCTCCTTACGAGCATCAGCCAAATCCTGATCCTTCTTCGCCAGAGCTTCTCTCAGTTTTTCTACAAAGAAATGACGATTGATTCAGAAATAGCAGAAGGGTACTCAAGCCTAAAACTGACCAGTCGACAAACTCGTCTTACCAGCGGCGCCGTCTCTGACCTTTTGCAGCTCTGTCCTGGCCAGCTCCAAGTCAAGGTTCAGTTGAATCTGCTGCTTCTCCAAGTCAGCAAAGCAAGCTCCAAGATCACAAGATTTCTGAAATCAAAGGGGAGAAGTTATTTTTACAGCAAAAAACAACAAAGGAAATAAATACTAAGACTATGGTCGACTGCCCGCAGTCCACCATAGTCTCGGGGACTACACCCAGTGGGTGCACTTTGCGTGCCCCCACCGGTTCTGATAACACTCGACCGGCCCGCCGAAGTCGAGTCCAAAAAAGGCAGAAAGAGAGAAAGTAGAACTCAGACTACAGTCGACTGCCAGCAGTCCACCGTAGTCTCGGGGACTACACCCAGCGGGTGCACTCTGCGTGCCCCCACCGGTTTTGATCCCACTCAACCAGACCGAGTGGAAGAGACAAACTACCAGTTTGGTTTATACATTCGGCAAAATACAAAGACTACAGTCGACTGCCAGCAGTCCACCGTAGTCTCGGGGACTACACCAAGTGGGTGCACTCAGCATGCCCCCACTAGTCCAAAAATTCAATCGGCGCACCTAGTGGGTGTATAGATGCAAAGATTTTCGAAAAGAATCTTCAGGTAGCATATCCTAACAGAACAAGCAGCGACCAACTAACCTGAACGTTGCTCTGGAGAGCCGAGCTGGCATCATAGGCGACTTGGCTGGCGTCCCGCACCGTCTTCATCTTCTCCATCATAATGCCCGCCTGGCGTATGGCTTCCCTAGCAGCATTCACCTCGTCCTCTGGGACATGATGGGTCGCAAAAACTGAAGGCGGGTCGACAGGGGCCCGAGCAGTCGACGAAGAAGGCAAGGCACTCGATAGTGGCTCGGCGAAGGTAACAGAACCCCAATTGATGTCGCCAGTGTCCTGAATGACTGGTTCCGCCCTCGGCGTCGACTGTAGCGCCTCACTTACAGGAGCTCGCCTATTCTTCCTTGTCAAAGGCCTCTCGGGCTCTTCATCATCATCAGGGAGGTCAATAATGTTGGGAGCTGTGCAAAGTTCAATTGCCAAAATCACGTCACCCAATGATGCACATTGCAGTTGAATCGACCGAATAAAGATAGTATGACGAAAATCATACCCGGATTAGAAGTGACCGCATCCTCCATCACCTCATCATCATCCCTGTAATCTGAGGTCCCGGAAGTGGCAGCGCTGAGAATTCCAAAGTTCGTCCAGTTAAAACAAGAAAAACAAACAGCGCGGAGCGTCGAGTGAATACAAAGAGAGACACTCACGCGGAGGGGACAGGGATATCAATCTTGATCTTCAGCAACGCCTTTCGAGTCCTTGGCTTTGCAACTTTGGGGTGCTTTGGCGCCTTCTCAGTCGGGGTTGGTGAAGAGATCCGAGGACGCTTCAAAGACTGACCAGCCTGAGTAGTTGCCTTGTCGCGGGCACTCGGCCGTTCTTGGTCAAGCTTGGATCGCCTCTCCCTGCGAGGGGGCGACTCGACTTCTTCTCCATCACTTGAGTCATCGCTTCCTCCATTCCCTTCACCATCGGAAGTCCACTCGCCACTGTCGCTGCCACTCGCCTCGCCTTCCAGAGCTTGCTCTTGCTCCCCGTTGGGCATTGAATACATTTCAATAATGGCCTGAAAGAAAGCAGGGAGAACAAAGTCAGTCGATGCAATATAGGCAGCTGCGCGAGTGAATTCAGATTACAAGCAAAAACTCAGAATCAGACCTGCTCTGGTGCATGAGACTGGTCGAATGGGGGAACTCTCCTGGCTCCCTTGGGATTGTCCTTGTTCTCGGTAATGCCCGACAGCCACTTCTCCAGTGTGTCGTCGTCGACCTCCTCCGGATGGATCCGAGTGGAGTCTTCAAGACCCGAATACATCCACATCGGATGGTCTCAAGCTTGAAGAGGCTGGATGCGCCGCTGAAGGAAGACCTCCAAGAGATCCATACCAGTGACCCCGTCACGAATAAGCTGGACCACTCGATCGACCAACACCTTCACGTGCGCCTTCTCCTCCGGGAGCACCTTCAAAGGGGAGGGTTTCTCCACTCGGTCCATGGTAAAGGGAGGGAGGCCAGTCGATTGCCCTGGCGTCGACTGGTCTTTACAGTAAAACCAGGTCGACTGCCATCCGCGAACTGAGTCAGGAAGAATCATGGCCAGAAAGGAGCTTTTCCCTCTCGTCTGGATGCCAAGACCCCCACACATCTGGATCACTTGGGTCCTCTCGTCACTCGGATTAGCCTTTTTCACTGTCTGGGAGCGACAAGTGAAAATATGCTTGAAAAGACCCTAGTGAGGCCGGCAACCCAGGAAATTCTCACACAAAGAAATGAAAGCGGCGAGATAAACGATTGAGTTGGGGGTAAATTGGTGGAGTTGTGCCCCAAAGAAGTTCAGAAACCCTCGAAAGAAAGGGTGAGGAGGCAAGGAAAATCCACGGTCGACATGGGTGGCAAGAAGAACACGCTCACCCTCCCGAGGTTGCGGCTCAGATTCCTTCCCCGGAAGCCGCGCCGAGTCATAGGGGATCAACCCCCCTTCGGCCAGGTCGTCGAGGTCTTCTTGGGTGATCTCGAGTGGATCCAGTCGCCCTGGATCCAGCCCTTCGGTAGGCCGGTCCGTGAGGAAGATCCGCCTCGGCTGGTCGCCTTCCCCTTCGACCTCGTCGTTGCCTTCTTTGCCCGCTCCAGAGCCGCCGTCTTCTCCTTCCCCATTGTCACCGGCGAGACGCGTACAGAGCGGTGATGCTGGGGCGAGAACGTGCGCAGCGAAGGGGCATGAAGAGGAGAAGAGGAAATGGGAACATATTGTTCGGGAGACTCCGGTCCAACACCTTATATGAGGCCACTTCCGAGTGGCTGACGGGTAGGCCCAGGTGGCTCTGTCAAATCCCGTAACGATCGCGCGCGCGATACATGGTGAAAAAGGTGGCGTGGGGATCGAGGCAGCTCCGCTCTATCCCATCCGATTACTGCAGCCTCCCCCGTCCCGCGCGCTTCCCAAAATTTGGATCCCACAAAATCTGCGGGCAGCAAACAACTTGTCAGACCAAAGATCTCCTCTGCACCGTCACTCGGAGCCTTACAAGTAAAGAAACTCACTCGACGAAGAATTAAGAATGGATCAAGGCGACTGAAAAGGAAGTTGCTGTCATCACTCAGGTCCGTTGATCCGAAACAAGATATGCTCACGGCATGAAAAACGAGTCGGAGAAGTTCTCAACTCCTTCCCCACTCAAACCTCGATCCATTCGGGGGCTAATGATGAAGCTATGTACCTAGGGTAGGGTAATGGACCTGTCCTAACTGCCCTACCCAAGGACATCTCTAGAAGAAATCACCTTTCAACCGACTTCGAGGTGTTCCACTCGACAAACTCGAAGACACTCGACCAAGAAGCAATCACTCGACCAAGATCCAACCACTCGACGGCCAGGAGACCTAAATTCACTCCGCACGCTAACGGTTGGTCATTAAGTAGCTTTTATGGTCATCATAGCACTTTATTACTAGCATTACCAGTAACGCCCTGCCTTAATGTACATCGAACCCTTTGTAACATGGGCTGGCCGGGGTCCTGGCACACTCTATATAAGCCACCCCCTCCTCTGAGACAAGGGTTCGCACGCCTGTAATTCATACTCTCATAATCCAGTCGACCGCCTCCGGGCTCCGAGACGTAGGGCTATTACTTCCTCCAAGAAGGGCCTGAACTCGTAAACCTTGCATTCTTACAACTTCTCCATAGCTAAGATCTTGCCTCTCCATACTTACCCCCCTACTTCACTGTCAGACTTAGAACCACGACAGTAAGTGACATGCCTTTCCATAAACCATTTTATATGGAGACATACCCATAGGATTTTTGTATGCAGTTCTATAGGCCCATAATGCATCATCAAGTTTCTTGGACCAATTCTTCCTAGATCTATTAACAATCTTTTGCAAAATTAATTTAGGCTCTCTATTGCTTAGTTCTACTTGACCACTAGACTGTGGGTGATAAGGAGATGCAATTCTATGATTAACATCATACTTAGCAAGCATTTTACGGAAAGCACCATGAATAAAATGTGAACCACCATCAGTCATTAAATATCTAGGGACTCCAAACCTCAGAAAAATAACTTCTTTAAGCATCTTAATAGAGGTGTTATGATCAACACTACTAGTTGGAATAGCTTCTACCCACTTAGTAACGTAATCAACAACAACTAAGATATGAGTATACCCATTAGAGGAAGGAAACGGTCCCATATAATCAAAGCCCCAGACATCAAATGGTTCAATAACAAGTGAATAATTCATAGGCATTTCTTGAAGTCTACTAATATTACCAATTCTTTGACATTCATCACAAGACAAGACAAACTTACCGGCATCCATGAAGAGAGGAGGCCAATACAAACCGGATTGCAATACCTTATGTGCAGTTCTATCTCCAGCACGGTGTCCTCCATAAGCCTCAGAGTGACATTTGCGTAGGATCTGTTCCTGTTCATGCTTAGGTACACAACGTCTAATAACACCATCTACTCCTTCTTTATAAAGGTGTGGGTCATCCCAGAAGTAATGTCTTAAATCACGGAAGAACCTTTTCTTTTGTTGGTATGTGAAACTAGGTGGTATAAATTTAGCAACAATATAATTAGCATAGTCAGCATACCATGGAGCAGTACGAGAAGCATTTATGATAGATAGTTGTTCATCAGGGAAGCTATCATCAATAGGTAGTGGGTCATCAAGAACATTCTCTAACCTAGACAAGTTGTCTACAACGGGGTTCTCAGCTCCCTTTCTATCAATAAGATGAAAATCAAATTCTTGTTGCAAGAGAACCCATCTAATAAGTCTAGGTTTAGCATCTTTCTTTTCCATAAGATATTTAATAGCAGCATGATCAGTGTGAACAGTTACTTTAGAATCAACAATATAAGGTCTGAACTTATCACAAGCAAACACAACTGCTAAAAATTCTTTTTCAGTAGTAGCATAATTTCTTTGAGCACTGTCTAGAGTTTTACTAGCATATTGAATAACATTTAATTTCTTATCAACTCTTTGTCCTAGAACAGCCCCTACAGCATAATCACTAGCATCACACATGATTTCAAATGGTAAATTCCAATCAGGAGGCTGAACAATAGGTGCAAATATCAAAGCTTTCTTAAGTATTTCAAATGCTTCTACACAATCATCATCAAAGACAAAAGGAACATCTTTTTGTAAGAGATTAGTCAGAGGCCGAGAAATTTTATAGAAGTCCTTAATGAACCTCCTATAAAAATCGACATGACCAAGGAAGCTTCTTATACCTTTAATGTCCTTAGGACACGACATTTTTTCAATAGCATCAACTTTAGCTTTATCAACTTCAATACCTCTTTCAGAAATTTTATGCACCAAGACAATACCTTCATTAACCATAAAGTGGCACTTCGCCCAATTCAAGACAAGATTAGTTTCTTCACATCTCTACAAAACTCGATCAAGGTTGCTTAAGCCATCATCAAAAGAAGTTCCATAAACGGAGAAATCATCCATGAAAACCTGAACAATCTTTTCACAAAAGTCAGAGAATATAGCAGTCATACATCTTTGAAAAGTAGAAGGTGCATTGTATAAACCAAAAGGCATACGTCTATAAGCAAATGTACCGAAAGAGCAAGTAAAAGTTGTCTTTTCTTGATCCTCTTTTGACACGGGTATTTGAGAGAAACCAGAATAACCATCTAGAAAGCAAAAATATGTATGTTTGGATAATATTTCTAGCATTTGATCAATAAAAGGTAAAGGGAAATGATCTTTTTTAGTAACTTTATTTAATTTGCGGAAATCAATTACCATTTTATAACATGTAACAATTCTTTATGGGATCAATTCACCTTTATCATTAGGAACAACAAAAATACCTCTTGATACGTCTCCAACGTATCTATAATGTTTGATTGTTCCATGCTATTGTATTATCTGTTTTGGATGTTAATGGGCTTTATTTTACACTTTTATATTATTTTTGGGACTAACCTATTAACCCAAGGCCCAGTGCAAATTGTTGTTTTTTTTGCCTATTTCAGTGTTTCGCAGAAAAGGAATATCAAACAGAATCCAAACGGAATGAAACCTTCAGGAACGTGATTTTTGGAACAAACGTGATCCAGAGGACTTGGAGTGGACGTCAAGAAATGGACGAGGAGTCCACGGGGCAGGGGGCGCGCCTACCCCCTGGGCGCACCTCCCCCCTCGTGGCTCAACCGACCTACTTCTTCCTCCTATATATACTCATATACCCTGAAAACATACAGGAGCACGACGAAACCCTATTTCCACTGCCGCAACCTTCTGTACCCATGAGATCCCATCTTGGGGCCTTTTTCGGAGATCCGCCGGAGGGGGAAACGATCATGGAGGGCCTCTACATCAACTCCATGGCCCCTCCAATGACGTGTGAGTAGTTTACTTCAGACCTTTGGGTCCATAGTTATTAGCTAGATGGCTTGTTCTCTCTCTTTGAATCTCAATACAAAGTTCTCCTCGATCTTCTTGGAGATCTATTCGATGTAACTCTTTTTGCAGTGTGTTTGTCGAGATCTGATGAATTGTGGGTTTATGATCAAGTCTATCTATGAACAATATTTGATTCTTCTCTGAAATCTTTTATGTACGATTGGTGATCTTTGCAAGTCTGTTCGAATTATCAGTTTGGTTTGGCCTACTAGATTGATCTTTCTTGCAATGGGAGAAGTGCTTAGCTTTGGGTTCAATCTTACGGTGCTCGATCCCAGTGATAGAAAGGGAAACAACATGTATTGTATTGTTGCCATCGAGGATAAAAAGATGGGGTTTTTATCATATTGCTTGAGTTTATCCCTCTACATCATGTCATCTTACCTAATGCGTTACTCTGTTCTTATGAACTTAATACTCTAGATGCATGCTGGATAGCGGTTGATGTGTGGAGTAATACTAGTAGATGCAGGCAGGAGTTGGTCTACTTGTCACGGGCATGATGCCTATATACATGATCATGCCTAGATATTCTCATAATTATTCGCTTTTCTATCAATTGCTCGACAATAATTTGTTCACCCACCGTAATACTTATGCTATCTTGAGAGAAGCCACTAGTGAAACCTATGGCCCCCGGGTCTATTTTCCATCATATAAGTTTTCAATCTATTCTATTTTGCAATCTTTACTTTCAATCTATATCATAAAAAATACCAAAAATATTTATCTTATTATTATTATCTCTATCAGATCTCACTCTCGTAAGTGACCGTGAAGGGCTTGACAACCCATTTATCGCGTTGGTTGCGAGGTTCTTATTTGTTTGTGTAGGTACGAGGGACTTGCGTGTGGCCTCCTACTGGATTGATACCTTGGTTCTCAAAAAACTAATGGAAATACTTACGCTACTTTGCTGCATCACCCTTTCCTCTTCAAGGGAAAACCAACGCAATGCTCAAGAGGTAGCAAGAAGGAATTTTGGCGCCGTTGCCGGGGAGTCTATGCACAAGTCAAGACATACCAAGTACCCATCACAAACTCTTATCCCTCGCATTACATTATTTGCCATTTGCCTCTTGTTTTCCTCTCCCCCACTTCACCCTTGCTGTTTTATTTACCCTCTTTTTCCGTTCCCCTTCTCTTCTCTAGTTCACCTCTTTTTGCTTGTTTCTTGTTTGCCCGTGTGTTGGATTGCTTGCTTGTCACTATGGCTCAAGATAATACTAAATTGTGTGATTTTTCCAACACCAACAATAATGATTTTATTAGTACTCTGATTGCTCCTCTTACAGATGCTGAATCTTGTGAAATTAATGCTGCTTTGCTGAATCTTGTCATGAAAGATCCGTTTTCCGGCCTTCCTAGTGAAGATGTCGCTACCCATCTAAACAACTTTGTTAATCTATGCAATATGCAAAAGAAGAAAGATGTGGATAATGATATTGTTAAACTTAAGCTATTCCCATTTTTGCTTAGAGATCGTGCTAAAACTTGGTTTTCGTCTTTGCCTAAAAATAGTATCGATTCATGAAATAAGTGCAAAGATGCTTTTATCTCTAAGTATTTTCCTCACACTAAGATCATAACTCTTAGAAACGATATTATGAATTTTAAGCAACTTGATCATGAACATGGTGCACAAGCTTGGGAGAGGATGAAATTGATGATACGTAATTGCCCTACACATGGTTTGAATCTTTGGATGATTATACAATTTTTTATGCCGGATTGAACTTTGCTTCTAGAAATATTTTAGATTCGGCCGCGGGAGGCACTTTTATGGAAATCCTTTAGTATAAGCTACTAAACTCCTAGATAATATTATGGTTAATTATTATCAATGGCATACTGAAAGATCTACTAGTAAAAAGGTTCATGCAATAGAAGAAATTAATGTTTTGAGTGGAAAGATGGATGAGCTTATGAAATTGTTTGCTAATAAGAGTGTACCTTCTGATCCTAATGATATGCCTTTGTCTACTTTGATTGAGAATAATAATAAATCTATGGATGTGAATTTTGTTGGTAGGAACAATTTTGGTAATAATGCGTATAGAGGTAATTTTAATCCTAGGCTGTTTCCTAGTAATTCCTCTAATAATTATGGCAATTCCCACAACAATTATTATGGAAATTATAATAAGATGCCCTCTGATTTTGAATCTAATATTAAATAATTTATTAGTTCGCAAAAAAGTTTCAATGCTTTGATTGAAGAAAAATTGTCTAAGATTGATGAGTTGGCTAGGAACGTGGATAGAATATCTCTTGATGTTGATTCTTTGAAACTTAGATCTATTCCACCTAGCATGATATCAATGAGTCTCTCAAAGCTATGAGAATTTCCATTGATGAGTGCAAAGAAAGAACCGCTAGGATGCGTGCTAAAAAAGATTGCTTTGTGAAAGCATGTTCTTCTAGTTTCCATGATAATAATGATGAAGATCTAAAAGTTATTGATGTGTCCACTATTAAATCTTTGTTTTGAAATTTGAATATTGATAATGATGGGACTAGAGATGAGTCAGATTTAGTTAGAAGGCGTCCCAATGATTCAGAGTTTTTAGATCTTGATGCAAAAATTGATAAAAGTGGGATTGGAGAGGTCAAAACTTTACATAGCAATGAACCCACTATCTTGGATTTCAAGGAATTTAATTATGATAATTGCTCTTTGATAGATTGTATTTCCTTGTTGCAATCCGTGCTAAATTCTCCGCATGCTTATAGTCAAAATAAAGCTTTTACTAAACATATCGTTGATGCTTTAATGCAATCTTATGAAGAAAAGCTTGAATTGGAAGTTTCTATCCCAAGAAAACTTTATGATGAGTGGGAACCTACTATTAAAATTAAAACTAAAGATCATGAATTCTTTGCCTTATGTGATTTGGGTGCTAGTGTTTCCACGATTCCTAAAACTTTGTGTGATTTGCTAGGTTTCCGTGAATTTGATGATTGTTCTTTAAACCTGCATCTTGCGGATTCCACCATTAAGAAACCTATGGGAAGAATTAATGATGTTCTTATTGTTGCAAATAGGAATTATGTTCCCATAGATTTCATTGTTCTTGATATTGATTGCAATCCTTCATGTCCTATTATTCTTGGTAGACCTTTCCTTAGATCGATTGGTGCAATTATTGATATGAAAGAAGGGAATATTAGATTCCAATTTCCGTTAAGGAAGGGCATGGAACACTTTCCTAGAAAGAAAATTAAATTACCTTATGAATCTATTCTGAGGGCCACTTATGGATTGCATACCAAAGATGACAATACCTAGATCTATACTTGCTTTTATGCCTAGCTAGGGGCGTTAAACGATAGCGCTTGTTGGGAGGCAACACAATTTTTTTTTGTTCTTTGCTTTTTGGTTCTGTTTAGTAATAAATAATTCATCTATACTCTGTTTAGATGTGGTTTTATGCTTTCGATTAGTTTTTGTGCCAAGTAGAACCTTTGGGAAGACTTGGGGAAAGTCTTTGCGATCTTGCTGTAAAAAACAGAAACTTTAGCGCTCACAAGATTTGCTGCCATTTTTTTACTGGAGAGTGCTATTTAGTTAATTATTTTTGCAGATGATTAGTAGATAAATTCCTCACGTCCGGCAATTTATTTTAGAATTTTTGGGGTTCCAGAAGTATTCGAAACCTACAGATTACTACAGACTGTTCTGTTTTTGACAGATTCTGTTTTTCGTGTGTTGTTTGCTTATTTTGATCAATCTATGGCTAGTAATAACGTTTATGAACCATAGAAAAGTTATAATACAGTAGGCTTAACACAAATATAAATAAATAATGAGTTCATTACAGTACCTTGAAGTGGTGGTTTGTTTTCTTTTACCAACGGAGCTCACGAGATTTTTCTTTTAAGTTTGGTGTTGTGAAGTTTTCAAGTTTTGGGTAAAGATTTGATGGATTATGGAACAAGGAGCGGCAAGAGCCTAAGCTTGGGGATTCCCAAGGCACCCCAAGGTAAAATCCAAGGACAACCAAAAGCCTAAGCTTGGGGATGCCCCGGAAGGCATCCCCTCTTTCGTCTTCGTCCATCGGTAACTTTACTTGGAGCTATAATTTTATTCACCACATGATATGTGTTTTGATTGAAGCGTCTTGTATGATTTGAGTATTTGCTTTTTAGTTTACCACAATCATCCTTGCTGTAAACACCTTTTGGGAGACACACATGAATCGTAATTTATTAGAATACTCTATGTGCTTCACTTATACCTTTTGAGCTAGATAATTTTGTTCTAGTGCTTCGCTTATATCTTTTAGAGCACAGTGGTGGTTTTATTTTATAGAGATTATTGATCTCTCGTGCTTCACTTATATTATTTTGAGAGTCCCTTAGAACATCATGGTAATTTGCTTTGGTTATGAATTTAGTCCTAATATGATAGGCATCCAAGATCGGTATAATAAAAACTTTCATAAGAAGTGCATTGAGTACTAGGAGAAGTTTGATACTTGACAATTGTTTTGAGATATAAAGGTGGTAATATTAGAGTGTGCTAGTTGAGTAGTTGTGAATTTCAGAAATACTTGCATTGAAGTTTGCAAGTCTCGTAGCATGCACGTATGGTGACCGTTGTGTAACAAATTTGAAACATGAGGTGTTATTTGATTGTCTTCCTTATGAGTGGCGGTCGGGGACGAGCGATGGTCTTTTCCTACCAATCTATCCTCCTAGTAGCATGTGCGTAATACTTTGTTTTTGATGACTTGTAGATTTTTGTAATAAGCATGTGAGTTCTTTATGACTGATGTAGAGTCCATGGATTATACGCACTCTCACCCTTCCATCTTTGCTAGCCTCTTCGGTACCATGCATTGCCCTTTCTCACCTTGAGAGTTGGTGCAAACTTCGCCGGTGCATCCAAACCCTATGATATGATACGCTCTGTCAGACATAAACCTCCTTATATCTTCCTCAAAACAGCCACCATACCTACCTATTATGGCATTTCCATAGCCATTCCAAGATATATTGCCATGCAACTTTCCACCTTTCCATTTATCATGACACACATCATCATTGTCATATTGCCTTGCATGATCATGTAGTTGACATCGTATTTGTGGCAAAGCCACCGTTCATAATTTTTCATACATGTCACTCTTGATTCATTGCCTTCCCGGTACACCACCGGAGGCATTCATATAGAGTCATACTTTGTTCTAGTAACGAGTTGTAATCATTGAGTTGTAAATAAATATAAGTGTGATGATCATCATTAATAGAGCATTGTCCCAAATAAAAAAAAGAGAAAGGCCAAAAAAAGGAAGGCCCAAAAAAAGGGCAATGCTACTATCCCTTTTTCCACACATGTGCTTCATATACTAGTGGGAATTTTTCATTATAGAACTTGGCTTGTATATTCCAACAATGGGCTTCCTCAAATGCCCTAGGTCTTCGTGAGCAAGCAAGTTGGATGCACACCCACTTAGTTTCTTTTGTTGAGCTTCCATACATTTATAGCTCTAGTGCATCCGTTGCATGGCAATCCCTACTCCTTGCATTGACATCAATTGATGGGCATCTCCCTAGCCCATTGATTAGCTGCATCGATGTGAGACTTTCTCCTTTTTTGTTTCCTCCACATAACCCCCATCATCATATTCTATTCCACCCATAGTGTTATATCCATGGCTCGCGCTCATGTATTGCGTGAAAGTTGAAAAAAGTTTGAGATTACTAAAGTGTGAAACAATTGCTTGGCTTGTCATCGGGGTTGTGCATGATGAGAGCATTCTTGTGTGACGAAAATGGAGCATGACCAAACTATATGATTTTGTAGGGATGAACATTCTTTTGCCATGTTATTTTGAGAAGATATAATTGCTTAGTTAGTATGCTTGAAGTATTATTATTTTTATGTCAATATTAGACTTTTGTCTTGAATCTTTCGGATCTGAATATTCATGCCACAATAAAGAGAATTACATTGAGAATTATGTTAGGTAGCATTCCACATCAAAAATTATGTTTTTATCATTTACCTACTCGAGGACGAGCAGAAATTAAGCTTTGGGATGCTTGATACGTCTCCAATGTATCTATAATTTTTGGTTGTTCCATGCTATTATATTATGTGTTTTGGATGTTAATGGGCTTTATTTTACACTTCTATATTATTTTTGGGACTAACCTATTAACCCAAGGCCTAGTGCAAATTGCTGCTTTTTTGCCTATTTCAGTGTTTCGCAGAAAAGGAATATCAAACGGAATCCAAACAGAATGAAACTTTTGGGGACGTGATTTTTGGAACAAACGTGATCCAGAGGACTTGGAGTGGATGTCAAGAAACAGACGAGGAGTCCACAAGGCAGGGGGCGCGCCCTCCCCCCTCATGGGCCCCACATGGCTCAACCGACCTACTTCTTCCTCCTATATATACTCATATACCCTAAAAACATCCAGGAGCACGACAAACCCTATTTCCACCACCGCAACCTTCTGTACCCACGAGATCCCATCTTGGGGCCTTTTTTGGAGCTCCACCAGAGGGGGCAACGATCACGGAGGGCCTCTACATTAACTCCATGGCCCCTCCGATGATGTGTGAGTAGTTTACTTCAGACCTTTGGGTCCATAGTTATTAGCTAGATGGCTTCTTCTCTCTCTTTGAATCTCAATACAAAGTTCTCCTCGATCTTCTTGGAGATCTATTCGATGTAACTCTTTTTGCGGTGTGTTTGTCGAGATCCGATGAATTGTAGGTTTATGATCAAGTCTATCTATGAACAATATTTGATTCTTCTCTGAAATCTTTTATGTATGATTGGTGATCTTTGCAAGTCTCTTTGAATTATCAGCTTGGTTTGGCCTACTAGATTGATCGTTCTTGCAATGGGAGAAGTGCTTAGCTTTGGGTTCAATCTTACGGTGCTCGATCCCAGTGACAGAAAGGGAAACGACACGTATTGTATTGTTGCCATCGAGGATAAAAAGATGGGGTTTATATCATATTGCTTGAGTTTATCCCTCTACATCATGTCATCTTACCTAATGCGTTACTCTGTTCTTATGAACTTAATACTCTAGATGCATGCTGGATAGCGGTCAATGTGTGGAGTAATAGTAGTAGATGCAGGCATGAGTCGGTCTACTTGTCACGGGCGTGATGCCTATATACATGATCATGCCTAGATATTCTCATAATTATTCGCTTTTCTATCAATTGCTCGACAGTAATTTGTTCACCCACCGTAATACTTATGCTATCTTGAGAGAAGCTACTAGTGAAACCTATGGCCCCAGGGTCTATTTTCCATCATATAAGTTTCCTATCTATTTTATTTTGCAATCTTTACTTTCAATCTATATCATAAAAATACCAAAAATATTTATCTTATTATTATTATTATTATCTCTATCAGATCTCACTCTCGTAAGTGACCATGAAGGGCTTGAAAACCCCTTTATCGCGTTGGTTGAGAGGTTCTTATTTGTTTGTGTAGGTACGAGGGACTTGCGTGTGGCCTCCTACTGGATTGATACCTTGGTTCTCAAAAACCGAGGGAAATACTTACGCTACTTTGCTGCATCACCCTTTCCTCTTCAAGGGAAAACCAACGCAGTGCTCAAGATGTAGCACTTCCCTTCTTAGGGACACAATGGACAGGACTACCCACTGACTATCAGCAACGGGATAAATTATACCTGCCTCCAGAAGCTTTAGTATTTCTTTTCTTACCACTTCTTTCATCTTAGGATTTAACCGTCGTTGGTGATCAACAACCGGTTTAGCGTCTTTCTCCAATTTTATTTTGTGCTGGCATAGAGTGGAACTAATGCCCTTAATATCATCAAGAGTATATCCAATAGCAGCACAGTGCTTCTTCAGAGTTCTCAATAATTTATTTTCCTCATGCTCTGAAAGGTTAGCACTAATAATAACATGATATATCTCTTTCTCATCAAGATAAGCATATTTAAGAGTATCTGGTAAAGGTTTAAGATCAAACACGACATCACCCTTGGGTGGAGGAGGATCCCCTAGGATTTCAATAGGCAAGTTGTGTTTCAAAACAGGTCCTTTTAAAGAATACTTCATCTATTTCCCTTCTTTCATTCATAAACATATCATTTTCATGGTCTAGCAAATATTGTTCTAAAGGATCACTAGGAGGCACTGCAATAGAAGAAAGACCAATAATTTCATCTTTACTAGGCAATTCTTTATCATGGGGTTGTCTACGAAATTTAGCAAAATTAAATTCATGAGACATATCCCCTAAACCAACAGAAACAATATCCTTATTGCAGTCTATCTTAGCATTAACAGTATTCAAGAAGGGTCTACCAAATATAATGGGACAAAAGTCATCTTGTGGGGACCCAAGAACAAGAAAATCAGCAGGATATTTAACTTTCCCACACAAGACTTCAACATCTCTAACAATCCCAACTGGTGAAATAGTATCTCTATTAGCAAGCTTAATTGTAACATCAATTTCTTCTAACTCAGCAGGTGCAACATCATGCATAATTTCTTTGTATAAGGAATGAGGTATTGCACTTGCACTAGCACCCATATCACATAAGCCATGATAGCAATGATCTCCTATTTTAACAAAAATAACAGGCATGCCTACAACAGGTCTATGTTTATTTTTAGTATCAGGTCTAGCAATACTAGCAACTTCATTACAGAAGTAAATAACATGCCGATCAATATTATTGGCCAAGAGATCTTTAACCATAGCAACACTAGGTTCAAATTTAATTTGCTCAGAGGGAGTAGGTGTTCTAGTATTACTCTTACAAACCATAGTTGAAGCTTTAGCATGATCCTTTATTCTAACAGGGAAAGGTGGTTTCTCAATATAAGCAGTAGGAACAACAGGATCATTATAAGTGATAGTCTTTTCTTCAACTTTAATAGGTTCAACTACTTTTACTTCAACGAGAGGATTATATTTAAACCACTTCTCCTTAGGGA
Source organism: Triticum dicoccoides (assembly GCF_002162155.2). Lineage (NCBI taxonomy): Eukaryota > Viridiplantae > Streptophyta > Magnoliopsida > Poales > Poaceae > Triticum > Triticum dicoccoides. The sequence continues at coordinate 465,225,885 of NC_041380.1, read as the reverse complement.
GATCAACATGAGTAGCAAATGATTCACAAAAAGAAGCTACTATCTTAGAGTCAAGTCCATATTTAGTGCTAAATTCACGGAAAGCATCGGTATCCATAAAAGATTTAACACAATCAAACTTCGGTGTTATACCCGACTCCTTACCTTCGTCGAGATCCCAGTCTTCAGAGTTGCGTTTAATTCTTTCCAATAAATCCCATTTGAATTCAATAGTCTTCATCATAAAAGATCCAGTACAAGAAGTATCAGGCATGGAGCGATTATCGAGAGAAAGCCAAGCATAAAAAATTTAATAATAATTTCTCTTGAGAGATCATGATTGGGGCATGAATATAACATCGAATTAATCCTCCCCCAAGCTTGAGCTATGCTTTCTCCTTCGCGAGGCCAAAAATTATATATATAATTACGATCACGATGAACAAGATGCATAGGATAAAACTTCTGATGAAATTCCAATTTCAATCGGTTGTAGTTCCATGATCCCATATCATCACATAGCCTAAACCATGTCAATTCCTCTCCCTTCAAAGATAAAGGGAAGACTTTCTTCTTGATAAAATCCTTGGGCATACCCGCAAGCTTAAATAATCCACAAACTTCATCCACATAGATTAGGTGCAAATCGGGATGTAATGTTCATCACCTGTGAAAGGATTAGCTAGCAATTTCTCTATCATACCCGAAGGAATTTCAAAGAAAACATTTTCAATAGGTTCAGTAGGTTGAGGAGCAACTCTTTGCTCTACTGGTCGGGGTGAAGATACCCCGAACAAGCCCCTCAAAGGATTATGTTCCATAGTAACAAGTGACAGTAAATTTCAGCACACTATATAAAATTTTCCTTACCAAATTCCACCTACCAAAGGCGCTTCATTCCCCGGAAACGGCGCTAGAAAAGAGTCTTGATGACCCACAAGTGTAGGGGATCTATCGTAGCCTTTTCGATAAGTAAGAGTGTTGAACCCAACGAGGAGCAGAAGGAAATGATAAGCGGTTTTCAGCAAGATATTCTCTGCAAGCACTGAAATTATCGGTAACAGATAGTTTTGTGATAAGGTAATTGGTTACGGGTAACAAATAGTAAAAGTAAATAAGGTGCAGCAAGATGGCACAATCCTTTTTTGTAGCAAAGGACAAGCCTGGACAAACTCTTATATAAAGAAAAGCGCTCCCAAGGACACATGGGAATTATCGTCAAGCTAGTTTTCATCACGCTCATATGATTCGCGTTCGGTACTTTGATAATTTGATATGTGGGTGGACCGGTGCTTGGGTTCTACCCTTCCTTTGAAAAGCATCCCACTTATGATTAACCCCTATTGCAAGCATCCGCAACTACAACAGAAGTATTAAAGTAAACCTAACCATAGCATGAAACATATGGATCCAAATCAGCCCCTTACGAAGCAACGCATAAACTAGGGTTTGAGCTTCTGTCACTCTAGCAACCCATGATCTACTTATTACTTCACAAATGCCTTCCTCTAGGCCCAAATAATGGTGAAGTGTCATGTAGTCGACGTTCACATGACACCACTATTGGAAAGACAACATACATCTCATCAAAATATCGAATGAATACCAAATTCACATGACTACTTATAGCAAAACTTCTCCCATGTCCTCAGGAACAAACGTAACTACTCACAAATCATATTCATGTTCATAATCAAAGGGGTATTAATATGCACAATGGATCTGAACATATGATCTTCCACCAAGTAAACCAACTAGCATCAACTACAAGGAGTAATCAACACTACTAGCAACCAACATGTACCAATCTGAGGCTTTGGGACAAAGATTGTATACAAGAGATGAACTAGGGTTTGAGATGGGATGGTGCTGGTGAACATGTTGATGGAGATTGACCCCCTCCCGATGAGAGGATCGTTGGTGATGACGATGGTGATGATTTCCCCCTCTCGGAGGGAAGTTTCCCTGGCAGAAATAGCTGCGCCGGAGCCCTAGATTGGTTCTGCCTCGTGGCGGCGGAGTTTTGTCCCGTGAGCTTGCTTATCATTTTTTCCTCGACGAAAGACTCCATATAGCCAAAGATGGGCATTAGAGGGCCACCAGGGGGCCCACGAGGCAGGGGGCGCGCCTAGGGGTAGGGCGCGCCCCCACCCTCGTGGACGGTGGGTGGCCCCCCTCTGGTATTTCTTTCTCCCAATATTTTTTATATATTTTGAAACGTGCTCCCGTGAAGTTTCAAGACTTTTGGAGTTGTCTAGAATAGGTCTCCAATATTTGCTCCTTTTCCAGCCCAGAATTCCAACTGCCGACATTCCCCCTCTTCATGTAAACCTTGTAAAATAAGAGAGAATAGGAATAAGTATTGTGACATAATGTGTAATAACATCCCATAATGCAATAAATATTGATATAAAAGCATGATGCAAAATGGACGTATCACACCGGTCCGTCGTTGTCGCTCAGCCACTCTGCCGCCATCAGAGGACAGCTCCAGCTGGGAGGCTACACCGCGGCGGCGGCGCAGACCCCGGCGTAGTGTAGTGGGCATGGCGTCCCTGTTGGGTGTGCGTGGAACACCCACCACACGCTCCACTGCCGGTGCCCGTCGGCAGCTGTTCCGGCCACCGTTGCCGCCACACCACCATCGAAAGCCAGAGCCATCTCCCGCTCCACCGCCGCGGCCTGAAGGCGGGAGGTGGCCATCGTGGCCGCCACCCCACTTCCGGCCACCATGGCCCTCATCCGCTCCGCCACCACGACCCGAAGGCGGGAGGTGGTGGTCGTGGCCGCCAGCCCACCGTCGACCACCAGGATCATCACCCGCTTTGCCACCGCCGCCCGAAGGAGGAAGGCGGAGGTGGAGGCCCGCACGTGCGTCAGCGACCTTGTGCACTACATCGAGTTCCTGTGGGAGGAGGAGGAGCGCCTCGTCGAGCATGCAAAGAGCCCTACCACAGTCGTGGTTGCAGCACACACCGACGCAGAGGCGAGGGATCAAGAGATCTATGAGCAGTCCAGCCGCTTCGAGAGAGATCGTTTGGAGCGGCAGTGGGCGTTCGAGCTGGCGAGCGTCGCTGAACGTGCAGTAGCGGCAGGCACCGTATTGCATTTCTCCAGCTCGTCGGCAGGCTCCTCCTCCTCTGCCTCTTACTGAGCGTGCTCGGCAGAGGAGAGGCTGCCGGAAGTAGCACAAAGCCCCTCCATCGTAGTAATAGTATTTAGGGGCTATTTTGTTCAGTTCATCTGACTATAGATGTGTGGTCGAACTGTACAACATACTTAAAATTAGCTAGTATATATAGTTGAACTAGCTATTTCAGTATGTGGTTGGCAACAATTGGGGAAAAGTTTGGTCGGTTCAGCTGTCGAGTTGAACTGTTTGTATAAATTAAGAATGACTGCTTAATCTATGAATGAAATCTATGCTTAATTGCTGAATTTTAGTTGCAAAAATTAGATAGTGCTAGTGATTTCTAGCTGCATATTTTGACAAATCATAGTGTTACAAGGATTGACAAATGGCAATGTTACTAGATCAACAAATGTCAATCTTCCCATTTTGACAAATGGCAACATACCCAATATGAAAGATGTAAATCTTACCAAATTGTTTGTACGTGGTTGCACACGGGTCATCCAAAACAACCGTTTGTGTTGAAGGGATGCACAAATCCTGTGCTGCAGATTTTCCCTCGACTTAAGGGGGAAGACCATAGCTCTCACTTTGCACACGGGTGTTCTATCTAAAACATTTGCGATCAAGAGCTGCACAAATCGTGCTAGGCACATTTTCCCTTGGCTTCCTGGGGAAATTGTCGGTTTTGCATACGGGTGTTCTAACTAAAATGTTTGCGACGAGTGTTTTATATTTAAAAACTGTATTAAATTGTGGCTTGGGCGCCACTAATGTAGAGGATGTGAGCAAGGCGGATGGCCATGGAAGTCAAAAGGCTCGCTTCCCGATGAGCCTGCGTGGTGTACAACTCGCTCACTTCCCGGTGAGCCTCCGCATTGGAGTACAGCTCTCACGCCTTCCGTTTAGTCAAGCACTCAAGCACCTGTCCGCACGACACCTCCTAGCCATTAAAAGAGTGAGGTGTGGCGTCACGTGAATGGTTCACAGAACGCACACAAATTAAATTATACAAAATGTTTGAGATGTTACAATGGCAGCTATTTGTTTAAAAATGCCTTTGTTGGCTGTTATTCAAGTGCGCCTTCTCTCAAAATGGACACGAAAATACCACAACATGTCGGGTGCCATTCCATTATATCATGCCAAGTTTCATGAATTTCAGACGAGTTTTGGATTTACTAGAATTTAAAAACAAAGTATCTCAACGTTTTGCCGGCAATCAACAGTGCCCTGGTGTTTGAAATTTATTCCCATTTCTTGCATGGCACCTAAGCATGCCCCAAAGGACACATATTTGATTTTTCAACCAATTTATATGCATTGGAGTTTGTGCATGTAGTTCAAATTTGAATTGTGCACATGAAATGCCTAGAAAACTCAGTTAATATATAAAAATATCCAAACAAACAATAAAAAATTCCAAAATTAAACACAACACTCCTGTTGTTCTATGTTGACACTAGAATTTTTTTGAAAGCAATAAGAGGCAACGGATATCGTTTCGTCCCCAGAGGTGGCACGTTCCCTATCGAAACCATCATGCTTGTTGTGAGAAACTCTGGTTTGTGAGAAGCTTATACCCAAACCTGCCCTAAATGGGACAAATTTTTTACCACGACATGTTGATGCCGCTCCATGATAGCATGCCAAGTTTCATGAATTTCAGACGAGTTTTGGATTCACTAGAATTTAAAAACCAGGTATCTCAATGTTTGTGGCCGAATGACGGTGGCAGTGTGTTTGAAATTCATTCCCATTTCTTGCATGGGACCTAAGCTGCAACCAAGGACACATATTTGTTTTTTCAACTAGTTTATATGCACTGGAGAATGTGCATGTAGTTCAAATTTGAATTATGCACATAAAATGCCTGGAAACCCCAGTTAATGTATAAAAATGTCCAAACGAGCCCCAAAAAAATTCCTAAAATAAACACAACACTCCTTTTGTTCTATGTTGACACTAGAATTTTTTTGAAAGCAATAAGAGGCAACGGATATGGTTTCGTCCCCAAAGGTGGCACATTCCCTACCGAGACCATCACGCTTGTTGTGGGAAGCTCTGGTTTGTGAGAAGTTTATACCCAAACCAGCCCCAAATGGGACAAAAATTTTACCATGACATGTTGATGCCGCTCCATGATAGCATGCCAAGTTTCATGAATTTCAGATGAGTTTTAGATTTACTAGAATTTAAAAATAGGTATCTCAATGTTTGCGGCCGAGTCACGGTGGCAGGGTGTTTAAAATTCATTCCCATTGCTTGCATGGGACCTAAGCATGCAAGCAAGGACACATATTTGATTTTTCAACCAGTGTATATGCACTGGAGAATGTGCATGTAGTTCAAATTTGAATTATGCACATAAAATGCCTGGAAATATAAAATGTCCAAACGAACCCCGAAAAATTCCTAAATTAAACACAACACTCCTGTTGTTCTATGTTGACACTAGAAATTTTTTGAACGCAATAAGAGGCAACGGATATCATTTCGTCCCCAAAGGTGGCACGTTCCCTACCGAAATCATCACGCTTGTTGTGAGAAGCTCCGGTTTGTGAGAAGCTTATACCCAAACCTGCCCCAAATGGGACAATTATTTTACCATGGCATGTTGATGCCGCTCCATGATAGCATGCCAAGTTTCATGAATTTTAGACGAGTTTTGGAATTACTAGAATTTAAAAACCAGGTATCTAATGGTTTGCGGCCGAGTGACGGTGGTAGGGTGTTTGAAATTCATTCCCATTTCTTGAATGGGACCTAAGCATGCAACCAAGGACACATATTTGATTGTTCAACCAGTTTATATGCACTGGAGAATGTGCACATAGTTCAAATTTGAATTATGCACATAAAATGCCTGGAAAACCCAGTTAATGTATAAAAATGTTCAAACGAACCCCGAAAAATTCCTAAACTAAACACAACACTCCTGTTGTTCTATGTTGACACTAGAATTTTTTTGAAATCAATAAGAGGCAACGGATATCATTTCGTCCCCAAAGGTGGCACGTTCCCTACCGAAACCATCATGCTTGTTGTGAGAAGCTCTGGTTTGTGAGAATCTTATACCCAAACCTGCCCCAAAAGGGACAAAATCTTTACCACAACATGTTGATGCCGCTCCATGATAGCATGCCAAGTTTCATGAATTTCAGACGAGTTTTGGATTTACTAGAATTTAAAGAACAGGTTTTTCAAAGTTTGCGACCGAGTGACGGTGGATGGGTGTTTGAAATTCACTCCCATTTCTTGCATGGGACCTAAGGATGCAACCAAGGACACATATTTGATTTTTCAACCAGTTTATATGCACTAGAGAATGTGCATGTAGTTCAAATTTGAACTATGCACATAAAATGCATGGGAAACCCAGTTAATGTATAAAAATGTCCAAACGAACCCCGAAAAATTCCAAAAATAAGCACAACACTCCTGTTGTTCTATGTTGACAATAGAAATTTTTTGAACGCAATAAGATGCAACGGATATCATTTCATCCCAAAAGGTGGCACGTTCCCTACCTAAACCATCATGCTTGTTGTGAGAAGCTCTGGTTTGTGAGAAGCTTATACCTAAACCTACCCAAAATGGGACAAATTTTTTTTACCATGGCATGTTGATGCCGCTCCATGATAGCATGCCAAGTTTCATGAATTTCAGACGAGTTTTGAATTTACTAGAATTTAAAAACCAGCTATCTCAATGTTTGCACCGAGTGATGGTGGCAGGAGATACGTCGCCAATGTATATATAATTTTTGATTGTTCCATGGTATTATATTATCAATCTTGGATGTTTTATAATCATTTTATAGTCATTTTATATCACTTTTGGTACTAACCTATTGACATAGTGCCAAGTGTCAGTTCCTGTTTTTTCCGTGTTTTTTACATCGTAGAAAATCAATATTAGACGGAGTCCAAATGCCATGAAACTTTACGGAGAATTTTTATGGGCCAGAAGGAACACAATGGGCCCTGGTTGCGCCTGGGGGTGCCCCGAGGGGGCACAACCCACCAAGGCGCGCAAGGAGGCCTAGGCGGGCCCTGGTGAGTTGTGCCCACCTCGGGTGCCCCCCGGACCGCCTCTTTGCTCTACAAATACCCCAAAAATCCTAGAACCCTAGAGGAGTCGACGAAATATTCATCCAGCCGCCACAGAGTCTAGAACCACCAGATCCAATCTAGACACCATCTCGGATGGGGTTCACCACCTCCATTGGTGTCTCTCCGATCATGCGTGAGCAGTTCTTTGTAGACCTTCGGGTCCGTAGTTAGTAGCTAGATGGCTTCATCTCTCTCTCTTGATTCTCAATATAATGGTCTCTTGGAGATCCATATGATGTAACACTTTTGCGGTGTGTTTGTTGGGATCGATGAACTTTGAGTTTATGATCAGATCTATCTTTTTATATCCATGAAAGTATTTGAGTTTCTTTGATCTCTTTTATGCATGATCTCTTATAGCCTCGTATTTATTCTCTGATATTTGGGTTTTGTTTGGCCAACTTGATCTATTTATCTTGCAATGGGAAGAGGTTCTTTGTAGTGGCTTCGATCTTACGGTGCTTGATCCTAGTGACCGAAAGCGAAACGACACGTATGTATCGTTGCTACTAAGGATAAAACGATGGGGTATATCTCTACATAGATAGATCTTGTCTACATCATGTCATCGTTCTTATTGCATTACTATGTTTCTCCATGAACTTAATACACTAGATGCATGCTGGATAGCGGTCGATTTGTGGAGTAATAGTAGTAGATGTAGGCAGGAGTCGGTCTACGAATCTAACGTGATGCCTATATAATTATCATTGCCTGGATATCATCATAATTATTTGAAGTTCTATCAATTTCCCAACAATAATTTGTTCACCCATCGCTTTGCTATTTTTTCTCGAGAGAAGCCACTAGTGAAACCTATCTCTATATATTATTTAAAGTCTTCTTTCTCATATTATTTGCCTTTGCAATCTATTTTTATTTGCTTTTATTTTCAGATCTATTAATCCAAAAAATCAAAAATACTTTGCTGCACTTTATTTTATTTGTGATCTATTTATTCAATCTATTACAACTTTCTCCCATCACACACCAATTTCTGGCACCGTTAGTCGAAAGGGATTGACAACCCCTTTAACACGTCGGGTTGCGAGGGTTTGTTATCTGTGTGCAGGGGATGTTTATGTTGTGTTGCTTGGTTCTCCTACTGGTTCGAAAAACTTGGTTTCATATATGAGGGAAGTACCTACCGTTGCTGTGCTGCATCATCCCTTCCTCTTTGGGGAAATACCGACGTAGCTTCAAGCGACATCAAAAGGAATTTCTGGCGCCATTGCCAGGGAGGATCTTCACATATACCAGGTTCCTAATCACAAATCTCATCTCCTTGCAATTTACATTATTTTCCATTTGCCTCTAGTTTTCCTCTCCCTCACTTCACAAAAATTTGCCGTTTTATTCGCCTCTCTTTTTTGTTCGCCGTTTTCTTGCCAGATCTGTTTTTGAGTGAAATCTTGTTGTGTGGTCATCATGACTCAAGAGAACACCAAGTTATGTGATTTCTCAAATACCAACAACACTGATTTTATTGGCACTCCGCTTGCTCCTCCTGCCACTAGTGCGGAGACTTGTGATATTAATATTGCTTTGTTGAATCTTGTTATGAAAGACCAATTTTCCGGTACTCCTAATGACGATGCCACGTCCCATATTAATACCTTCATGGAATTATGCGACATGCAAAAGAAAAAAGATGTGGACAACGATGTGGTCAAGATGAAATTATTTCCGTTTTCCTTGCGTGATTCTACAAAAATTTGGTTCTCTTCTTTGCCTCGCAATAGTATCGATTCTTGGAATAAGTGCAAAGATGCTTTTATCACTAAGTATTCTCCTCCCACAAAAATTATTTCCCTTAGAACCCAGATCATGAATTTCAAGCAACTTGAACATGAGCATGTTGCACAGTCTTTGGAAATGATGAAAATGATGCTAAGGAATTGGCCAACTCATGGGTTAAATCTTTGGACGATCATACAAAAAATTGATGCGGGGTTGAATTTTGTTTCTCGTAATCTTTTAGATTTATGGAAATTACTTTGGGTGAAGCTACCAAATTTCTTGATAATATTATGGCAAATTATTCGCAATGGCATACCGAAAGAGCTCCTACTAGTAAAACGTTAATTTGGTTGAAGAAATTTCTTCTTTGAGTGAAAAAGTTGATGTTCTTGTGAAATTGGTTGCTAGTAGAAGTGATCCTATTGATCTTAATGATATGCCTTTGTCTACTTTGATTGAGCAAAATAGTGATACCACAGATGTGAATTTTATCTCTCGAAATAATTTCAATAACAATGCTTATAGAGGTAATTTTAATCCTAGGCCTTTTCCTAGTAATTCCTCTAATAATTATGGTAATTCCTATGGAAATCAATCTTATAATAATAATAGGAACACCTCTGATCTTGAGAATAATATTAAAGAATTTATCAACACTCAAAAAGTTTTCAACACTTCTGTAGAACAAAAGTTGAGTAAGATTGATGATTTGTCTAGAAGTATTGATATAATTGCTCATGATGTGGAAAATCTCAAGATGAAATTTTTTGTGCCTAAAGTATATGAATCAATTAAAACTCTTTATGTTTCTATGGATGAAATTAAGAAAAGAACCGCTATGCTTAGAGCTAAAAGAGAATTTTTAGAAAAAGCATTTTCTAGTGATTTCTTTCAGAAAAGTGATGAAGATCTTAAAATGATTGGTGTTTCTTATATTGAATTCCCTGTTTAGTAAAGCTAATATTGATGAAAAAGGGACTTGAGAAGAGTCAACTTTAGGTAGAAGACGTCCCAATATTTCGGAGGGTGAAAATCTTGTTGAGAAAATTGATGAAAGTGGGTTTGGAGAGGTCAAAACTTTAACTAGTGATGTGCCCACTCTTTTAGATTACAAAGACTTTAATTATGATAGTTGCTCTTTGATAGATTGTATTTCTTTGTTGCAATCCATGATAAATTCACCCCATGCTTATGAACAAAATAAAGCTTTTACTAAACATATTGTTGATGCCATGATGAAACTCTTGAAGAAAAATTGGAATTAGAAGTTTCAATTCCTAGAAAATTGCATGATGAATGGGAACCTACTATCAAAGTCAAGACTAAAAATTATGAGTGTTTTGCTTTGTGTGACTTGAGTGCTAGTGTTTCTACAATTCCGAAATCTTTATGTGATGTGCTTGGTCTTACCGGTCTTGAATCATGCTCTTTGAATTTGCACTTGGCAGATTTTACTATTAAAAAGCCTATGGGAAGAATTAATGATGTTCTTATTCTTGCAAATAGGAATTATGTGCCCATATATTTTATTGTTCTTGATATTGATTGCAATCCGTCTTGTCCAATTATTCTTGGTAGACCATTTTTACGCAATACCGGTGCCGTGATTGATATGAAAGAAGGAAATATTAAGTTCCAATTTCCTTTGAGGAAGGGTATGGAACACTTTCCTAGAACAAGAATTAGGCCACCATATTAATCAATCATGAGGGCATCTTATGGATCTCGAACCAAAGATGACAAAACTTAGATCCTTGCTTTATGCCTTGCTAAGGGCGTAAAACTATAGCACTTGTTGGGAGGCAACCCAATGAATAAATTTTATATTTGTTTTTTTGTTTCCTGTTTTTATGTGTTAGCACAATTATGCTACTATTATGATTGTGTTTTTTATGTTTTAATTAGTGTTTGTGCCAAGTAAAGCCTTTAGGATCTTCTTGGGTGATAGTTGTTTGATCTTGCTGAATAAACATAAACTTTTACGCTCACGAAATTAATTTTCATTTTTACCAGAGAGCGATAAAATATCCATTCCACTTGCAGTATATCAATATACAAATTGCTCAGGTCGTCGTTATTTTTCAGATTTTTTGGAGTTACAGAAGTATTCTAAATAGTCAGATTGCTATAGACTGTTCTGTTTTGACAGATTCTATTTTCTTTGTGTTTTGTGCTTATTTTGATGGCTCTATGGTTTTCTTTGATGAGTTTTTGCCATAGAAAAATTGGAATATAGTATATATAATACAAAAACAAAATATGAATTGATTTGATACAATACTTATAGTAGTGGTTTATTATTCTTATACTAACAGATCTCACGAAAGTTTTGTTGAGTTTTGTGTGATTGAAGTTTTCAAGTTTTGGGTTATCTTACGATGGATGAAGGAAGGATGGAAGAGCCTAAGCTTGGGGATGCCCCGGCATCCCAAGCTATTATCCAAAAATGAGCAACCAACTAAGCTTGGGGATGCCCCTGAGTGGCATCCCCGCTTTCTTCCAACGATCATCGGTATTTTACTCGAAACTATATTTGTATTCGTCACATGATATGTGTTTTGCTTGGAGCATCTTGTATGATATGAGTCTTTCCTGATTTTATTTTGCATTTTAAGTCATAAATCCTTACTGGACACACCTATTTGAGAGAGCCAAAATTATGTCATGACTTGTTAGAATTGCTCTCTATGCTTCACTTAAATTTTTATGAGCAATGGACTTTCTCTAGTGCTTCACTTATATCTTTTTGAGCACGGTGTGCTTTAGTATTTTTGAATAAATGCTATCTTGCTTCACTTAGATTTATTTGAGAGTTAGTAAAATTTTCAAGAAATTCTCTCTTGCTTCACTTAAATTAATTTGAGAGAAATATATTTTATGCTCATGATCTTCACTTATATTTGTTTGAGCTTGTCAAAAGCAACTTATGAAAATTAGTCCCAAAGTGATAGATATCCAAGAAGGATATAATAAAAACTTTCATGAAGATCATTGGAAAAAATAAACTTGATTCTTAGTAATAGTTTTGAGATATGATGATGTGATATGTCAGTCATCTTGATGAGTAATTATGATTTATTAAGAATATTGGTGTTAAGGTTTGTGATTCCCTATGCAAGTACGAAAGTGAATAATCATGCAATGAAATTACATCATACTTGCGGTGCATTATTCGGTGTTATTTATGCTTAATGCTTGCTTATGAGATTATTTGTTTCTTGGTTGGTCGCTTCTCAATCTTTTGCTAGCCTCCACTTTGCACTAAGTATGATCACTACTTGTGCATCCAAAAACCTTTAAACCAGTTTTGCCACATGAGTCCACTATATCTACCTATATGCGGTATTCTTTTGCCGTTCTAAGAAAATTTGCATGTGCCATCTCTAATTTTAAAAATAAACTTCTCTTTTGTGTGTTTGTTTCGCTCGCGGAGCGATGAGGGGTGGCTAATATTTTCCATGCTAGATGTGTTATTCTCTAGATGAGTGTTTATTCACTTGTCATTGCACGAGAGTAAGTCAAAGATATTAGGGATGCCCAGTCCCGAAATGCAAAAAAATGAATTTACTTTATGTTGTCAAATAATAAATTCCTTGGAAAGTGTTGGTATGGAGGGCACCCGTGGATACAGTTAGCCATGGAAAGTGAAAGTATGTTGGAAAAAGGAATAAACTTTATTTTCTGTTTGGGAACCGCCCATGGTATATCTATGCATGGAAAGTATTGGGAACTCTAAGTTGTTTTCGTTGATGGGATGGATACACCTCCCAAAATGTTTTTATCTCTAAGTTTTTTGCTTTGAGCTCTGGCACCTCTACAAATGCCTACTTCCCTCTGTGAAGGGCCTTTCTTTTACTTTATGCAATTTTTATTTTGAATTTGAGTCTCCATCTTCTCTTATAAAAGCACCAACTAGGAGGCAATATGATCGTACTTAAGTATTGGGTGTAGCTAATATTCGAGTGTGTTTCATGAATGGATCAATGTTTGAGCATGATGGGCTAGGGATAACTTATTTTAGCGCTGATATTTTGAAAGACATGGTTGCTTGTTGATATGCTTGAGTATCTAAATTATCATGTCAAAACTAGACTATTGCTTTGAACAACTAAAAGTCCAAATGCCTGATACATCTCCAACGTATCTACTTTTTCTCATGCTTTTCCTCTTGTTTTGGACTCTAATTTGCATGATTTGAATGAAACTAACCCCGGACTGACGCTGTTTTCAACAGAACTACCATGGTGTTGTTTTTGTGCATAAATAAAAGTTCTCGGAATGGAACGAAACTTTTTGAGGATTTCTGGAGCCAAGACCCACCGGAGAGGGGCCCCTAGGTGGGCACAACCCACAAGGGCGTGCCCCCCTCTCTTGGCATGCCCAGGTGGGTTGTACCCACCTGGTGTCCCCGCTGACCACCATCATACTATAAATTCACATATTTCCAAAAAAATCAGGAAGAAAGATTTATCACGATCCACGAGATGGAGCCGCCGCCAGGCCCTGTTCTTCCTCAGGAGGGCAGATCTGGAGTCTGTTGGGGGCTCCAGAGAGGGGGATCTTCGTTCTTCGTCATCACCAACCCTTATCCATCGCCAATTCCATGATGCTTCCCACCGGGAGTGAGTAATTCCTTCGTAGGCTCGCTGGTCGGTGAGGAGTTGGATGAGATTCATCATGTAATCGAGTTAGTTTTGTTAGGGCCTGATCCCTAGTATCCACTATGTTCTTAGATTGATGTTGCTATGACTTTGCTATGCTTAATGCTTGTCACTTTGGGCCCGGGTGCCATGATTTCAGATCTGAACCGTTTATGAATTCATCATTATATCCATGTTTTAGAACCGATCTTGCAAGTTATAGTCACCTACTACGGTTATGATCTGGCAACCCCGAAGTGACAACAACCAGGCCCACTCCCGGTGATGACCGTAGTTTGAGGAGTTCATGTATTCATTATGTGTTAATGCTTTGTTGTGGTTCTCTATTAAAAGGAGGCCTTAATATCCCTTAGTTTCCAATATGGACCCGCTGCCACGGGAGCATAGGACAAAAGATGTCATGCAAGTTCTTTTAATAAAGCACGTATGACAATTTACGGAATACATGCCTACATTATGTCGATGAACTGGAGCTAGTGCAGTATCGCCCTAGGTTATAACTGTCACATGATGAATATCATCCAACAAGTCACTGATCCAATGCCTACAAATTACTGCTATCATTGTTACTGTTACCATTACTACTGTCACTACTATCAAAACTATCAAACTACTTTGCTACTGATCATATTGCTGCAGATAATTAATCTCCAGGTGTGGTTGAATTGACAACTCAGCTGCTAATACCTTCAAATATTCTTTGGCTCCCCTTGTGTTGAATCTATAAATTTGGGTTGAATACTCTACCCGCTAAAACTGTTGCGATCCCCTATACTTGTGGGTTATCAATGTCCATGCCATAAACAAAAGGAATATGATATGACATGATAGACATCATTCCACACCAAAAATTCCGTTTTTATCACTTACCTACTTGAGGACGAGTAGGAGTTAAGCTTGGGGATGCCGATATGTCTCCAACGTATCTAAAAATTTTGATTGTTCCATGCTGTTATATTATCAATCTTGGATGTTTTATAATCATTTTATATCATTTTTGGTACTAACCTATTGACATAGTGCCCAAGTGGCAGTTCCTGTTTTTCTGTGTTTTTTTACATCGCAGAAAATCAATATCAGACGGAGTCCAAATGCCACGAAATTTGATGGAGAATTTTTATGGGCCAGAGGAACACAATGGGCCCTGCCTGCGTCTGGGGGGTGCCCCGAGGTGGGCACAACCCCCCAGGGCGCACCAGGAGGCCCAGGCGTGCCCTGGTGGGTTGTGCCCACCTC
>NC_041380.1:465202255-465210587 GCF_002162155.2 Triticum dicoccoides | reverse complement strand
AAAATCCTAGAACCCTAGGGGAGTCAACGAAATATTCATCCAGCCGCCACAGAGTCCAGAACCACCAGATCCAATCTAGACACCATCTCAGATGGGGTTCACCACCTCCGTTGGTGCCTCTCCGATGATGCGTGAGTAGTTCTTTGTAGACCTTCGGGTCCGTAGTTAGTAGCTAGATGGCTTTTATCTCTCTCTCTCTCTCTCTCTCTCTCTCTCTCTCTCTCTCTTGATTCTCAATACAATGGTCTCTTGGAGATCCATATGATGTAACTTTTTTGCGTGTGTTTGTTGGGATCGATGAACTTTGAGTTTATGATCAGATCTATCTTTTTATATCCATGGAAGTATTTGAGTTTCTTTGATCTCTTTTATGCATGATCTCTTATAGCCTCGTATTTCTTCTCCGATATTTGGGTTTTGTTTGGCCAACTTGATCTATTTATCTTGCAATGGGAAGATGTGCTTTGTAGTGGGTTCGATCTTACGGTGCTTGATCCCAGTGACAGAAAGGGAAACGACACGTATGTATCATTGCTACTAAGGATAAAACGATGGGGTCTATCTCTACATAGATAGATATTGTCTACATCATGTAATCGTTCTTATTGCATTACTCTGTTTGTCCATGAACTTAATACACTAGATGCATGCTGGATAGTGGTCGATGTGTGGAGTAATAGTAGTAGATGCACGCAGGAGTCGGTCTACTAATCTTGGACGTGATGCCTATATAATGATCATTGCCTGGATATCGTCATAATTATTTGAAGTTCTATCAATTGCCCAATAGTAATTTGTTCACCCACCGCTTTGCTATTTTTTCTCGAGAGAAGCCACTAGTGAAACCTACGGCCCCTGGGTCTTCTTTCTCATATTATTCGCCTTTGCGATCTATTTTTATTTGCTTTTATTTTCAGATCTAGTAATCCAAAAACCCAAAAATACTTTGCCGCACTTTATTTTATTTGCAATCTATTTATTCAATCTATTACAACTTTCTCCCGTCACCCACCAATTTCTGGCACCGTTTACCCGAAAGGGATTGACAACCCCTTTAACACATCGGGTTGCGAGGGTTTGTTATCTGTGTGCAGGGGCTGTTTACGCTGTGTTTCTTGGTTCTCCTACTGGTCCGATAACCTTGGTTTCATATCTGAGGGAAATACCTACCGCCGCTGTGCTGCATCATCCCTTCCTCTTTGGGGAAATATCGACGTAGCTTCAAGCAACATTAGCAGGGTGTTTGAAATTCATTCTCATTTCTTGCATGGGACCTAAGCATGCAACCAAGGACACATATTTGATTTTTCAACCAGTTTATATGCATTGGAGAATGTGCATGCAGTCCAAATTTGACTTATGCACATAAAACACCTGGGAAACCGAGTTAATGTATAAAAATGTCCAAACGAACCCCGAAAAATTCCAAAATTAAACACGACACTCCTGTTGTTCTATGTTGACACTCAAATTTTTTTGAAAGCAATAAGAGGCAACGGACATTGTTTCGTCCCCAAAGGTGGCACATTCCCTACCGAAACCATCACGCTTGTTGTGAGAAGCTCTGGTTTGTGAGAATCTTATACCCAAACCTGCCCCAAATGGGACAAAAAATTTACCACGACATGTTGATGCCGCTCCATGATAGCATGCCAACTTTCATGAATTTCAAACGAGTTTTGGATTTACTAGAATTTAAAAACCAGGTATCTCAATGTTTGCGGCCGAGTGATGGTGGCAGGGCGTGTGACATTCATTCCCATTTCTTACATGGGACCTAAGCATGCAACCAAGGACACAGATTTCATTTTTCAACCCGTTTATATGCACTGGAGCATGTGCATGTAGTTCAAATTTGAATTATGCACCTGAAATGCCTACAAAACCAAGTTAATGTATAAAAACGACCAAACAAACCCTGAATAATTCCAATTTTTTGACGACACACCTATAGTTGCATGTTCACTACAGATAAAAGTTCTAGCAATTCAAACACCATCCTTTGTAGTTGTGAGCCCATTACGTAATTCAAATCAAGACGATAAATCAAGTAGATCGCACACAGTTTATTATCACCAACCATGTGAGATCCAGCACAAAATATCTTGGAGCACTGTCGGTGTATAGTACGCCTAAGGCTTACGCGAGAAGGTGCATCGGCTACAGTCCACCGCCGGCGTGTCAAGCACTCTAGCTCACTCCCCAAATATTATTTCACTATTCGTTCATCGCCGGTGAAAGATGGGGACGTGGGCCCATGTCGTGAGGGCAACTTTGGCGGCCCACTCTGGCAAGAGCATGGCCGTAGCCGCGTGCTAACAAGCTTCGTGAGGGTGACCGCAGTCTGTGTCCGGGCGACCAAGGCAGCCCAAACGGCTGCTGTTGCTTCTCAGGCGGCGGTAGCAGCATCTGCCTCGGGGATAGCAACTGGCGAGAGCGGCACAACAACTGTCCATTCCGCAGCGGCGGCCTTAGCCCTGATGGAGGCTGCCCACTGCCATGTTGAAGCCATCCACGCCCAACTCGTGGCGATCACCACACAAATCGAATGAAGCTTCTCCAACAATGGTCGGCAACCCACGGCCGAAGAGTTGGCAACCGCTGAGAGAGTTCGAGTAGCCTTCCGTTCCTGCGTGGCATACCTTGCCATGAAAGAGCCCGCCAGAGCCTAGATCGCGGCCGCCCACACCGAGGTCGTGCCGGCCTATTCCAAAGATATGGCGGACACGGATGGCGAGATGCTTGCCGAGTATGGTGCAATTGATGCCATGGAGCCCCTTCCCCAGGAGACCGTCGGGCGCGAGTTGGACATGGAGGCGGCGGTGGCGGAGATCGACGAGCACCAGCCGTAGTAGTACTCTTTGTTTTGTTTAATTAAGACGCTGGTCTTTAATTTGTTAGAGTAATGTTTAGGTCAGCTAGCTCTGTTTAATTGATGAACTTGCTCGATTAAGAAGTGTGGGTGTGCTGTAGTCTCCTTTGTGTACCCAAATTATGCAATGACGTGGATGACCACTGTAACCAGGGAAATTCGAACCAAAATTTTTGACGTTCAAACTCAACAGACACGGGTTAAGCTCTCTGAATCGTTTGTGATGTTCACATATCATACACAGTTCTGAATAAGGGACCGTGTCTGATGACACTTTGCGCGCCAATTTTTCTTACTGAAGTGATTCCAAATTTTCGGCTTCCGTGGAAATATCTACCTCCCCGCCCCCTCCCCCTTACCGAAAGCCATATTTCCCCTGTTTTCGCCTTCCTTTCCAAGTTGAAACCTTCACTCCTTGTTTGCAGCGCCGCCTCCTCACCGGCGACCCTCCTCCACACTGCTCGGCCTCGCCTATCCAGGCAGGTAATCCACACCCAACCTCCGACCCCCATCCTCCTTCTCCTTCCACATCCCACATGCCCCGACCACCGACGCGACACCTTCCACCCAAATCACCGACCCCATGCACCAAATAAGCGCCACCCTAAGCCATGGTGCACGCAGTATAGCCAGGGTCCCAGGGACCATTTGGCAGCGGAGAAGCAAATTGCGGCCGCACATGCGGATGAGGTCGCGATGGCCGCCATTCGTGTTGACCCCCAGATCTTGGAGGACCACCTCGCTGTTGAGGCCACCATCAACGCCTCGCGCGCCGCTGACGCGACACGGTTGGCTGTTTGGTTCAATTCTGCATTGCAATGTTCAATTGTTGTGGGTGCATTCTGTTATTGTATACCATGTGAGGAATATATTGAATTTGGTTGTAGTAAATACATGAGAAAAAATACAATTGCTATATTTCCAAGTTGTTAAGCATGCTTGGTTTGGTTAACTGTCTGATCTTCTATTAGGAGTATGTTATATTGTGCAATGTGGTTCTCAGTTAATGTTTGGTTCATTTGTTGTGGTGTTTAGCTAACTGCTTGGTTCAATTCTGCAATGCGATGTCCAATTGTCGTGGGTAGAATTTTGTATTGTTGTGCATGTGAGGAATAAATCGAATTTGGCTGCACTTAACACATGAGAAACATATACAAGTGCTATATTTCGTAGTTCTTAATCATGCTTGGTTTGGATAAATGGATTTTCCATGTGGCTTGAATTAATCTGATGAATATGCAATGTGCTTATTTTTCATCAACATATTTTACTGATAGCATGCGAACCCTTACTTAACCTGATGACTAACTACCTTATATGTGCTGCAGGGAAACAATGGGAAGTACCGAGGTTTACAATCGAGGTTAGCACGTGCATGGTCCGTTGTCTAATAGCACATTATTGTGCAATTGCAGGAACCATTCTAATATTTAGTTTTTTAACAATTTGGTCTTGCACATGTAGGTCCTGCTGTCACAGATTTTGATCCACTGTTTGACCCTTTTTGCATATGGGGAAATGATTTGTCCATGAATATCAGTCAAGTCAAGAAACTTAGAAATATTGTTAGGATAAAGAAATTAGCAACAAAAAACAACAAGATCTTTGTCTGCACAATGAAGAAGACATCGGTTCACTACAGGATGGTACTAACTATTATACCTTGCCTTTTTTATTCCTTTGCCCCATTTCTAATATAGAGAGGATATTTATGCACATCCTTGTTTTTAGGCCTTTCCAAAGCAGTTCACTAATGATTACCTCTCAAACCGCCTCTATGGTCAGGAGGCGAGGAAGGTTTTCATACAACACCCATGGTTCAATATTGAAGTGTTCCTGAAGAGGACGAAGGATGGACAGTCAATCATCCACAGGCACTGGCCTAAAGTTGCAAAGACCTTCAACATGAATGAAGGCTCAATATTCGTCTTTCACTTCAGCAGTTTTCCAGATGAGATGCATCTGTCTATATACCGTCTATGATGCTAATTTTGAAAGGTTCTACATGTTGCATGTGAAACTTGGTGCTGATGCAGTTGTGTAATGGGGTAGCTGAGTGCTGAAGCTATATTATGTTGTACTCTGATGTATTTCAATTATGAAATTCTTCTTCCTTAATATGGAAATGAAATATATTATGTTCTTAATATGAATGTCAATTAGATTAATAAATGGATTATTAATAATAGGGCAATTAGCCTGCTAATGGTGAATTAGCCTGCTAATTGGGTTTTCCTATTGCAAACGGTTATTGAAAAAATTACCTTGGGCGATGACCTCAGGCAACACACACAATTTCTAGGAATAAACCGTGTTGGATCAATGAACAATCACACACGACTTTCTCTTGAAAACTGTTTGCGTTAGGCCACCTTGCGCAAATATTTACCACATAAAAACTGTGTGTGATGGACAGCCTTTGCCACACAATTTCTTATGCAGATCGTGTGTGATACATTCAATAACGCAAATGATTTAATGGGAAAAATTGTGTGTGATGTACCTGTGAACGGAAACGGTTTCCTTGGAGCAACTGTGTGGGATGTACATATGAATGGAAACGTTTAGCGGGGACTGACTATGTGGGATGTACTTGCGACCAGAGACAATTTCACATGTATAATTGTATTTTTAGCTCTACTATACATATTTCCGTATTTGAGCGCTCGCCGGGCGCACACGACCTCATTTTGCCGAGCGTGTGTGCCAGGAGGGCATATCCCCAACGGTTTCTGGGTCGTGTGGGAAGGACCCCCTATCGCCCACACTCACTTGGCAATAGTTCCAAATGTCGTTGCGGAAAGGGGTTAAAAACCATTTGTATAGCACCTCGCTGTACTAGTGCACGCTCGACAGACTTGGAGATGAATCTCCTTAGCGCGGCAACGCATCCCGTCAAGCGCCTCACATCCTTAACTGTCCTTGGCGCTTGGATCTGCTCAATGGCCTTGATCTTGTCGGGGTTGGCTTCGATCCCTTGATGGGATACGAAGAACCCAAGTAGCTTTCCGGAGGGGACACCAAATACATACTTCTCCGGGTTAAGCTTCAGGTTTATCTTGCGCAGATTGGCAAATGTCTTGTCCAAATCGAGGATAAGGGTGGCCTTATCCTTGGTTTTGACCATGATATCATCCTTATAAGCTTATATATTTCTGTGCAACTGTGGCTCAAAACCAATCTGGACTATCCTTGCAAAAGTGGACCCGACACTCTTTAATCCGAACGGCATGCGGACAAAGCAGTATGTACCACATGGAGTGATGAACGATGTCTTCTCCTCATCTTCTTTGGTCATGAAGGTCTGGTGATATCCGGAGTATGCATCCAGAAAGGAGAGCAAATCGCAACCTAAAGTGGAATCCACGATCTGGTCGATGCGCGGCAAGGGAAATGGGTCCTTCGGACAAGCTTTGTTGAGGTCTCAGAAATCAATGCAAAGCTGTCACAGCCCTAGAATTGTTTGCTATAGTTGCATAAGAGAGCATCCATGCATAATGTCTAAATTCTGAAAGTTGAATTGAGGTTAGTTGAAACCCTCAGAAATCACTTCAAAAATAATCAACATTAAAAATCTTTTCAAATGAGTCCAAGGAAATGTTCCTGTTATTCTGTAAATATTGGCAAGAGGTAAAATTCAAACCAATATTTTTGGAGTCTCGGAAATATTTATTTTGGGCATTTGAAATTAATTCAATAACTATTTGAATTGGATATATATTTATTATATAAGAAATATATGTTCAATAATTCTGAAAATTGTTGTGTGGCTTTGGATAAGACCACTTAGCTCACACAATTATTTCCATGAAGTTACAAATTGATTTGGTATTTAGATCAAATCAAAACAAACAGCAGAAAATAGAAAACAAAAATAAAAAGAGAGAAAGAGGTTGCCTGTGCTGCTTATCTGGCGGCCCAGCTCTGGCCCAACACTGTTGGCCCAGGCCACCGTGACCTCCTGTCGTCTTCCTCCCCTAGCCCCAAAGCTACTGCTGTCGCCGCGAGAGAGCGCCCGCGCAGGCCGCAGGCTCCAGCTCCTGCTTGCCACCTCCTGCCTCTCCCTCGCACCTGGAGACACCCAGAGACCCCTGACCTCTCTTTCCCTCGCCTGCAACCTCTCCCCTCCCCTCTGCTCTCTCTCCCATGGCCGACCGAACGAGCCGGAGCGCACCGACGCCGTTTGCCGCAGCTACAACCACTCCCTCGCTCCCTCTCGGCGACCCCGAGCTCCGCATCTTCGCCCTCCTCGTCCACACTGAGACAAACAACCGGGGGAGCACTACATCGCCATCGCCATCGTCTTCTTCAACCTCGGGTCACCGAGATCGCCGGCGAACTCCCATCATCACCAGCCCCTCCCCGAGCTCGCTGACGCCCCCGTTGCAACCGTTGTGAGCTCCTGCCCCTAACCCCCTCCTCCCTGCATCGATTGCGCCGTGTATCCACCATTTCCACCAGAGCCGAGAGCACCTCACCGCCGGCCATGACGCCGTCGTGGCTACGTACGTGCAAGCACACGTCCGAGCTCACCACTGCAATCAGTGCAGCCCCACGATTCGAACGCACCCACCCTTGGCTCCTTCCGTGCCCTATCGCGTCCATTCCGATCTCACACGAGCGCCGACCGCCGCCACGAGCTCGAGTCCGGCAAGCTTGCTCCACCCCTGCCCTTCCCGCTCCCATAGTTCAACGCAAACGAGTCTCCTCGTTCCATAGATGGCCTTGTCCGTTGTTTTGGACGCCGGAGGATGAATCCCGAATGCATCTGCCGTCTCTGGCCTCGCCGGCGACGAGCCGCGGGTCAACTCCGGCGTGTTAGACCCCGGTTGGCTGGGTTTGACTTCCCCCCTGACTCACTGACGTGTGGGCCAGGCCCCTGCTTAATTAAGCAATAGATTAATTAGCGTTAATTAACTTAGTTAGATAGGTTAGCCTCTCACATGTGGGCCCATGCCTTAACTAAACTAGATTAGGTTTAGTTTAATTTTAATTAACCTTGTTAGTTAACTGTGTCACTGACGTGTGGACCCCACACGTCAGGTTTGACCTGGACCGAGCCGTTGACTTGCTGACATCACTGTGAGGTCATGCTGATGCAATAATTCCTTTCTGGAATTTAACTAAATCTTAAATGATTTATTATTTTCAGAAAATGCCCAAAACATCAAAAAATCATAGAAATTCAACCGTAACTCCAAATGAAATAATTTATATATGAAAAATTATCAGAAAAATCCAATCTATCCATTTATGCTACTTTCATGCATGTTAAACCAACTTATACCCTTGTATAAGTGAAAACATGATAATGGCATTTTAAATACCCCTTATGGAGTTTGCATATGAACCCTTGGTTCATATGGACTTCATTTAAATTGTTGCTAGATGCATTAGTACAAATCACAGCATATTGACATGTCATGATCATGCATCATATTGTGCATTGCATTGATTATA